>NC_133005.1:19852954-20155984 GCF_048564905.1 Vicugna pacos
ACTAGAGGAAAGAGAATGGTGGATGTGAACGCAGATGAATCTGTAGGTGGGAAGGAAAGATAGAGGGATGGTGAGAGGGCGGTGTTGGGGTAGACTCTCCTCTCCCCCCAAACCTCATACCACCTTGGTGCTCTCTGCTGAATGTGGAGAGAGGGCAGAGAGAGGTGAAGTTAGAGGGAACAAGTAAAAAGAATATATGGGAGTGCTGTTTGAAATTCCTTTCATTAGCATTCAAGTCTTTGTAATCTTTTATAAATGAAAGCCAATTAAAAAAAGTGTTCTAGTAAACGTTTTCTTCATAGAAGCCATATTCAGAGGCAGTCAGCAAAGAGACAGAGCAGCACTGCAGGAGGGAACTGGTGAGATGAAGGCGCCCTTGTGGGGGGAAAGTGGCACCAATTGTCCAAGTTTTACTTTCTCCACGTAGAATACACGTTCTTTCCAGAGCAAAGAACAGCTGCTGTTTTGTGTGGGGATAAGAAATAACTGACTGCATGAAAAAGTTTTAATGAGACTCTCCTTTATAAAGGAAGTAGAAGAAGGCCCCGTCAGTGATTTTATGATAACCTGTACTTCGAGCTAGGAGCCAATGTAGTGTATGCTGTACCCGTGCAGAGCAGCAAGAATGGTCTTGGGAATGAATATTTGTGCCTTGTATTTAGCAACAGTGTTTATCCTTTAAAAAAAAAAAGAGAAAAGGTCAGTATAACCTAAGTTAATTGTGAAAAAAATCTGGTTGGAGGACTGATGAAAAAATAACATGAAATCTTTATACATAGCTGCCCTATGCTTTTACCCATATGTATTAAGAACGCTGAAAGCTCCTGAAGGACTACCACACCTGGAATTTTAGTTTTAGGCAGTTACGCGTGTGGCTAAGGCCCACTGTAATCCTGGTCTTCCTAGAGTAGTGCCTTAGCTTGGAAGCCAGGTTCCCCTCAGAATGTGGAGGCGTTTGTCTTGACCTTTGTTCTTTTGGGCTCAGTTAATTGTAGTCAGTTCATTTTTTTTAATGAATGTTAATAATAGTAGTTCAGAATGTGTTGATGTATAAATCAAAGACTTCTGCATACTTTTATCCAAGGAGTTGTAGAGTTTTGCTAAATATAGGAAATTTAGCAAATGTAGGTAGAGCTCTATGTTTGGTTTATCTATTGAGAAATGTTCAGATGAAGTGAGTATTTTATTAAGGAATACTAGATTTTCACTATATAAGTCTTTGTTGTGAGGATTTTTTGTTGTTACATTGCTTTTGTCCCTTTGATAGTTTTCTTGATCTTTAACTTGTTAGTAGCTATTTTTAGAATTCCTGAAAAAAACTGCTATTTCTCTAGAATACTTATATGCATTTAGTGTTTGCACCTTTAAATCGGAAGCTGTCTTGAAGACAAGGACTGTGGTTTGATCACTTTGTCTTCTTGGTGCTTGTTACTGGCTCAGTAAGTAGTTGAACAATGAAGAAAAGTCTGTCCTGTACATCTTCCTTTCCTCTGGCCTTGGTTCTGTAGAGGGGGGTCAAGTTAATAAGGCAGGTGCTTTGTGGTACCTGGGTCTACACCACGTCTCCAGTGAGGCTCTTCCATCTCTGCTAACGCGGACTCTGCATCCAGGTAAACTAGTGCAACTGACTGCTCTTTTCTTCCTAAAACTAGAATTTGAGACTTTCCTATTTATTCCGCTGTAACTGGTTGTGCGTTTTTTTAGGAGAAGTTTTTGCAATATGTGGAAGCTGTGAGGCTTTGGGAAACTGGAATCCTCAAAATGCGGTGGCTCTTCTTCCAGAGAATGAGACAGGTGAAAGGTAAGCATGAATGTGTCAGGTTACAGAATAGTCGTGACATTCAGGTTATAAACTTGGGGGTTTCTAAGACACCTTGGTGTATGTTTTTCTTTTAGTTTTAATTTTTATCAGTTATCATATATGCATAAAGAGTGAAATTGTTTTACAAAGTTTGCTGTGAAAAAAACAAGTTCCTCTGTTTCTCAATTTCCACCTCTCAGATGTTTGCAGCTCTTGGCTGGTTCTTTTACTACCACATTTCTAAATAACTAGCGTATATTGCTATTTCTTAATTTAAAAATACTTTAAGGCATTATCTTTTGACTTCTTAGTACATATTCTTGATAAAAGATCTAACTTTTGCTTTAGCCTATGAAATAATTTTCTTGAGATGTTTATAGCATTAAAAATAGGAGGGAGTGGAACATTCATGTAGATGTCCTAGCTAACGTGATGAAATGAGTTCGCTGCTGACATTAAGCACAGCACTCAACTTAGCGTGGGTGTACTGATGCCCTGGAGCAGGGAAAGGAGGATCTGGGGGCCGGTTTCAATTCTGCAGGTATCTGTGATCTTGGGCAGATCTAATAGCTCTGGTCCTCGTTACCTCACCTGCATGGTAGCAGGGTTAGGGTAGAATCAGTGATGTCAACAATGGTTGTACTCCACCTGAGGATATTTTGAAGTGTTACAGGTTGTCACGGGTTGTCAAGATGTACGTGTGGGGGTAAAGAAGGAGCGATGAGGGGATTCTAAATAGTATACAAATACATGCAGTGCCCCCAGAGAGCAGTGCAGTGCTACTAAAAATGTAGCCTGTGGACCAGTTGTAGACAAAAGACTTTGTCAGTGCGTGATGTGAGAAATACGAAACTTGAGAGCAAGCATTTAGGAATGTTTATGGCAATTTGACATCGCTGAGCATCCATCCATGTCATCGTGGGCTCATCTCATTGAACTGAGTGTGTAGACCAGAAGCCTTGGTCATGGGACAGGTAGAGTAAAGCAAGCAAACAGAAGCTGATCGTTCACACTGATGGCAAAACAAAGGAAAATAACAAGGAAGATAAAACAAGACCATAATGTAAGCTAAGGAAGAGAAAACAAAACATGTACACAGAGCACCCTTTTCCCTGTTGTCATTAGTGTGACACATTTTCTCAGCCAGTTCTGTTGTTTTTATACGTTGAGTTCCATTGATAAATGATATTGGAGCCAGAGACAAACGAGATGTTTATTTTCTTCAAGGGGTTATTTTTCCTTGATTTTTGGATCAGTCACTCCTGTCTGAAGTGAAACCTGTCTTTCTGAAGTCGTTTACCTCTGCTCTGAACTCTTGAGCTGCTCTGTCACCTGTTTATTCCAGACTTGGAATGTGATGTGAACAGAAGGAGAACAGTTAACTTCTTAACTTTAAGGAACCAGCCGTTTTGACATGGTTGTACACTGAAATTAACTGATTCATACATGGCAGATAAAGAATGCTTCACAAAGAGAGAGCAAGTTGATGACACAAGGTGATATATGTAGATGATACAAAAGGTAAACAAATCTTTGCATTTAGACAACATTCATGTGTTTCAGAATTGTTTCTTTGGGATATCAGTGTGCTCTGCATCTAAGTCCTCTGTTCTCTTTTTCTCAGTCTCTTAAGCCTCTGTACCTACAAACTTGTGGTGCCGAGTTCTGTTGGGAGTTCTTTTTTCTGCTTGGAAACAATTTGAAGGTTGTGGTATTGTTTCCTAATAATGCAGAAAATGTGGATTATTTGTGATTTTATTTGCCCTCATAGATTTTATGGTATTTTGGAGAGAGGATATGAGGATGATTCAGAATCAGGCAGGGGCAGTAAACCTTCTCACTGCCCCTCGTTGCTGGTTTTTCTTGAGTTTCATCTGATTGTGTTCATTCTTGATGTCAGTGAACAGTTCTGGTTCATTTTAACTTTCCTATATTTGCTTAGAGCAGTGAAGTAAGAAGACTCATTGGTTTGCTCTCTCCATCTCATCTTTTCATTTAGTGCTTCTTAACCAGGGGAGCACGTTGGAATCACTTAAAAAAAAAACCTTAAAGAATCTAAAGCCCTTTAAAAAAATACACATGCTTAGACCCTACTCCTGGAAGATTGTTAATAAGTGCATGAGGGGGTCCCCAGCATATTTTTTCAAAGCTTCCCACTAATTCTGTGCACACCTGGGGCTGGTTTCACATACGTAGGCTGACTGTTTTATGGATGAGATAATACTGGAAGCATGCAGTTTTTTTGTAGCGGAGATGGGAAGTTAGTTTCACCTCAGCGTTCGTGGAATCTGCCTGGAGCCCTGTGTTGAAAAGGATCCTGAGGCTTATCAGAGAAAAGTAGTAGCGGCAGGTGTGCCAAACATTAGGCTGCCCTTGCCTCACAGCAGCATTTCTCGACCAACCACCCAGAGTCTATCAAACTCCCCATGACCAGGCTCCACCCCAGCCCGATGGAACCAGAGTCTCCCATGGTGCAGCCAGGGCATGTGTGTTTTATTACACCAGGTTAACCTGATTGTTGAAGCTGGGACCATGGGTGACAGCTGATTGTGGATATCTTGTTAGGAACCAGGGCTGAGTCAGAGTGAGGATAATGCCCTAAAACCTGCCTTGGCAGAGCCAGGTGGGGAGCAGTGCTAGCCATCTGGTATCATGGGAGAACATTTGGAGCTGCCGTTTATAGTCACTGAGCTGTTCATGCTGAATTAATGTTTGGGTAATGATCTGTGACTCAGGCTCTCAACCTTAAGTGTTCGTCATCAGAGTCACCTGGAGGCTTGTTACAAATTGCTTGGTCCCTCCCCCAGAGTTTCTAATTCAGTAGATCTAGATGTGGCCCAAGAATCTGCATTTCTAACAGGCTTCCAGGTGATACCATTGGTCCTGGGACCATGCTTTGGATACCATTGGTCTGAAGCTAAAAATCAGTTATAGTCATGAATTGTAGTGAATTCTTTCACTGAATCCAAGCTTTAGAACTAGCCTTAGAATATGTCAGCATAGCATAATTCAGAGGAAGACACTGCGTTGAAACAAGTAAGATACAGACACTGATTGCTTGGCTAAGGGAATAGCCAGAGGCCGGGCAGGACAGAGCAAGGAACAGCTGGGAGCATGAGCTCAGAACCTCCTAGCAGCTGTGTAACACCCCTAGGTAAGTGGGGTGTCAGAGGAGATCCGGAGATCTGCACTGCTTGCGTTTTCTGATTGAAATACTTCTCCTGGCTCTTAGGACAGCTCATCACTTAAGTCTCAGCTCAGACAGCTCTTCCTTGTTGAGATCTCTCCCTCCAAAACCTCTTGTCACCTCGGGAAGGCCAGCTGGCCCTTCCTGTATATGTTATTTGGTTATTTTGTTTGTCTACTCACAACAAGCAAGCAATCTCGTTGAGGATGGGGCTCTTTCTACCTTAATTATCGCTGTGTTCCTAGTCCCTGGTTCAGATTAGACCTGGAGTAGCATTTTGTCTAGGAATAAATAAATGATACTGGTCACAGATCTTACCTTTAAGGGGGTTTATGAATTATGAAGTCTTTATGTATTTTAGTTTGATGCTAATTTTGCTGCCTTTTTTCCCCTCATAGCATGTTATGGAAAGCAACCATTGTACTCAGTAGAGGAGTATCAGTTCAGTATCGCTACTTCAAAGGGTGCTTTTTAGAACCAAAGGTATGTTTTCTTTATCTAGTTTCCAATTTCTTTAGAAAACTGACTTCTTTCAAAAGCAACTAACTTAAGTTTGGAAACATTAACAGTAAAATGAGTTTGTTTTGATCAAATAAGGAAAAGAACTCTAGTAATAACATTTTAGTACCAAAAAGAAAGGAAGTAGCCACTTCAGAGGCAGACGAATGTCTGCTAATGGAATTTTTAAAAGACTAATAGTAAGTATGTTCTGCAATATTTTTATCATGGAATTGGTTTTAATGGTAAATGTTCTTGGTAGGTGTGCATTTTCTGTAACTTTTATAAACTAGTTAGTAACCAATAGTAAGGGTTTTTCTTTTGTTTTTTTTTTTAAATTCCTCTGTGGTATAAATAATAGATTAAAAAATGTGTTTCACAGCAGTCATCTCTGAGTGGCTGCATTGTTTAACTCCCGTCAAAACTGAAGTCGTTCCTTTTAGATTTTTTCAGTGATGGTATTGATAGACCAGGATCTTTTCTGAACACCTTTGGAGTATCTATTAAATCTGAATCTGCTTGCTAACGATGATTTATTATTTTGGGATCATTTTCATATTTAGAAAAGAAAGTTGATTCTTTCTCTCTCATTTTAAAGATACTTATTTGCTGAAAGCATTCTTTTCCTTCATATTTTTACCTTTGAACACACTTTGGGCTGCATATGAACAAGGGCTGAGGCAGGAGTCTAAGAAGCAAAACACGGATTAGGCCTTTTTAAAATTGCATTTCCCTTCGGGGTCCTTGAATACCTGTTACATGTACAAAAAAAATGCAAGCAGCCATTGTTTTTTCCTTCTTTTAGCCACCATTATTAAAAAAAAAAATGACAAACCCACTTCAGCTGTCTTTTGCACCTATTACGTTTCTTATTCCAAGAATATATTGTGAATACTCAGTAATTAAAATTAAATTACATTATGGTCGATCATTGTGTTGGCTTATCTTGACAACAGTCTCACTTTAATGGCTTAAGAGAAGATCATGTATTGGCGTGGGGTTGTATATCGGGGCAAAGTTCTTTAGTGTAAAGTGAACAATTGTGCATAGATTTGTGGGTCATGGCGCTCATCACTTGGGAAGCTTACTTGAGGATCTTGGTATGTGAAATTTGTAACATGTAAAATAAAGTAAATTTTACAGAAGGGGGCATTTGGACGAGATATATCACAAGGAGTCCTTTGGGCATAGTTTCCTAAAGTAAGACTGTTGTCAACACAGGTCAAATTAAGCCAACCTACAGTATTTTCTCTTTTCATTGAAAACTGTAACCAAAAGCAGCAAATCGTTCCAAAATGCTTTTTTCAAAAAATTGGCAAGAAGTCTGCTTACAGTAAGAAACAAGTTTTTCCCCTTGTAATACTTGCAAAAGTTTACAGTATGTGTTGGTGAGTGTGTTTCTTTAAGTAGGTGCTCTGTATCGTGTACACATGTACCGTGTGATGCAGGGGCTGCCATGGTAAGTATGTTTTTCATGGAATAGAGTAAATAGCTACATAAAATCCCATGCATATGGCTTGAGGTTTTTTCCTCCCCCTACATGCCAGTTTAAAGTGACATTTCTTTTTAACGTTGGTGGCGCTTTTAAAATGAAACAATTTTTAATAGAAACAGTTATGAAACTTTGTCTCGATAGTCCATTGTCAAACGATAGAACTGATGTTCAAGGAATCTTAAATTCTGAAATGATGTAAATTATTAGAATATATATTTTATAAACACAAAGAATGATTGGAAAGCAGAATAATTATGAAAGCATTGAGAAACTGAAGTGGTAATAGGATTAATTTTACTGGGTCAAAAGTTTTAGGTCATCTATCCAAGCACTTCTAGAACCTAAGCTACAAATCTTGTGATCTTGTCACTTGACCTTCAAAATTCAGCTTTCTTATCTGTGAAAGGAAGGGTTTGAACTCTAGATTTCTTAGGTCCTTGGAATCACAAAAATGTTAACTATAAATAAAACTTTACCATTCATATTTTCTCTTTGGTAATTTGCTCTGGCATAGTGCTTTCGCTTTAGAAGTTAAGAATCTTGAAGTCATTTTTCTCTTAATTTTCACAGCTATATGTTCTAACACTTTATAGAATTAAAGTAAGATGTTACTATGTTGAATTCTAAAATATTACAGGTGACAAATATGATTTAAACATAGGAAACAAAAATAGTAGATATTTCTGGAATGAAAACATTAGTGTTGAGTCTGCAGATAATCCATTAATTTCATGTCTTCACAAAGATAATTTCTGAATTAACATGTAACTTAAACATTTTTCAATCCATGTTCACTCCTTCTTGTTTGTGGCTGGAATTAGGGGTTGTTTCCTCATTCTGAGATGTTAGCCAGTTTTTAATTTATTGTCTTTGAAAATTTTCCTTCATTTCACTGGAAATAGCTCTTTATATTTCGGTAACGTATCTGTCTCTAATTTTTATGTGTTAACATTCACTTATTAGATTCATTACACTTTTTTTTTTTTTTATAATGGAGGTGCTGGAGAATTGAACCCAGGACCTCTTGCATGCTAACCATGCACTCTACCACTGAGCTATTCCCACCCTCTCTTCATTACAAACTATTTTACTTTGTTCTTAATCTCCCTTGATTTTTGTTTAAATCCTTTAAAAAAAAGAATCAGTCATCTGTGATAGACAGTTGTTTTCAGAATAGCCCGGGTTGTCTTTTTGTTCAGTGATTTCTTAGTATAATAAAATCCTCTGGATGCTAAATACCCTCAGTTGATAACTTTGAATTTGAAGCATCCCAGAGATCTCTTGTGGCCTAGCCTTCTTTGTTTACTCATTACAGGAGACCAGTTTTTTCATTGGTCTTATTAACAATACTGATTTTTAGGGGGAGGGTATGGCTCAGTGGTAGAGTGCGTGCATGCACGAGGTCCTGAGTTCAATCCCCAGTACCTACATTAAAAGTAAATAAACCTAATTGCCTCCCCATCCAAAAAAAAACAAAAGTGATTTTTAAATAACTATTGGTTTGGCTTCTGACATCATAGATAAAAATTCAAAGCCCCTTTTACATGCACTTTTTTTTCATTTTTTTCAAAATTGTGGAAAGAAAATCTGAAAGGTTGAGATTGACATTTTCAGTTTTTTGAAAGCATTGATATTACACAATAATAGTCATTTTGCTTGGTGGTTTGTTAAAAACAAAAATCCCAGTCTGTATGTTAGGTAATCTTGTTTCTCTTAATGCTTGATGTTGCTGAGTGATCTCAATAACTGTTTAAGAGAGCAATCATTATGACTTTTCCATGGAAACAGATTTTTTTTTGTATTTTTGTTAATAGGCACATTTAAAAAACATTCCAGCAATCACCTGATTAAAACATGCTAAAATATAAAATAACTCTACGAGTACCATTCATGGAATACTGTCTTGGACTGATATTGTTACTTTTTTCTCCAAAGATCCACCTTCCACTTGAAGTGCTTAAAATTGTAGCAGTCTTTTACAGAATGGAGTTCTTTATTTCCCTAAGATCTTGAAGAATGACTTAGTTACATTTAGCATAAAGGAATACAGGTTTTGGAATCATTACTGAGATCTTTAATTTCCCAATGCGCAGGTCTTAGTTTTTTTGTTTATTTTAAAGAACATCAGTAAGCTAAAATTTAAGATAACCTTCTCAAGTTTAATAGTCCTAAAAATTTTGGAAATTTGTATTTTAAAACTTGGTTCATTTTTCCAATATTGTAGCTTTTTTTTTGTACCAACCAACACGGATTTTAGTGTAAACACCAGTAGACACAATTATAAATCATCTGTTGAATTTGGCTCCTCAAGACTCCATTCTGTTCAAATCTAGGTTGTTATGATTAGTGGGTTTGTTACTAAAACAGATGGGGGTGGAGTTTTTAAAATTACTACTAAAATATGTTCCCTATCAAATGTTTAACCCACAGGGCTATTTTTACATGATTTAATATACATACACAGTCAGCACTTTGTGAAGTTCCCTGACCCCTAAATTAAAACAAAAGCAAACTCTC
Source organism: Vicugna pacos (assembly GCF_048564905.1). Lineage (NCBI taxonomy): Eukaryota > Metazoa > Chordata > Mammalia > Artiodactyla > Camelidae > Vicugna > Vicugna pacos. The sequence continues at coordinate 19,862,453 of NC_133005.1, forward strand.
TTTTCTTCCCCCTCATTTTAATCCTTGCTAACATTTAATATGTATGGCACCTTTTCAAGTCGCTTTTGATTAGTGACTTTTATAAGAATATCGATCTATACCATTTTTGTAGCAAAGAGGAATTTTTTTTTTTTTTGAGGGAGGTGCAGGACATGGGAGGAGTGGAGGAAGGGAATAGGTTAGTTCTTTCTGGCTGCCCATTGCTAAACAGCATTCCTGCTTTTAATGTATGCATTTGCGTCTTTTGAGGATTAGAAAGTTTGACGTTTGAAAAACAAACTCAGAAAAATGTGACAAGAAAAAGTTGTAGTTAAAAAGATCTAGCAGATATAGGAACAAATGAATCTCATTTTTTAGTGTAATGAAATGAAATTCACCATATTTTAAGATAGTTTTATATTTACATTTTTTAAATGTCCGTGCAGTTTATCAATTCATAAGTGAACCTTTATAACAAGGAGGTATGCAGCTAGATAAAATGAGTGTTTCCTGTATTATCCCAGGATTAATGAATGAATAGCTAATGCAATTTTAGTTTTCTAACTTCTGAAGTTTGCAAGTTTTAAAAAAGATTTTAACCTCTGGTTATTTTAAGTGGTAAAATGATCCCTTGTGTCTAATTACTTAATAATGTGCCTAATTTGTTACATACTTATTTATTATCACTTGGCACATTTATTATTAAATGAAATCAATATTGTAGTCCTATAAAATGTTATAGAATATTTAATGCCATTTAAGGATGTAGAGGGATGCTTGTATGTTCTAGACTTTGAGTGTGTACATACACACACACACACACACACAAACACACACACACAATATGCCTAGAAAAGGGTTTGAGGATTATATGTGAAGATGTTGATAGTGATTACCCCAAAGTGCTGTGGTAATGGATGGTTTCTGTTTCTTTTTGCTTCTCTATATTTTACTTAATTTCTTCAGAAGATGTGTTAAAGAAGAAAAAAATTAAAATACCTTGTAAGGTTATATTTTGAAGTTTTGCTTTTTAAATGTGTATTTAAGGATTGTATTTTGGCACATAAGTTTAATTTGTCGAGTTGTTTTTTATTTTTATTTTTTAGTGATTAAAGGAAAATTAGGAAGCATTACACAGGGAATCTTTGTTGGTAGTTCATTCTTGCTTTTAAATTGCTATAGATGTTATCAATAATACGTAAAGCTTTATTTTCTTTTTTAATAAGAGAACTTGATAACAAAAGACAATATTAGGAATTGTCACACTGTGTGAATTTATAGACTTTAAGGCTGGATGTTCGTTCCCTTTAATCAGACTGGTTCTTCAGATTTACCCATGCCTGTGTCCTTCCCTTTAAGGTTTCCTGTGCTCCGTAGAAACACTGGTTACTATGATATGAGAAAATCTAATATTCCTCCTGTTACCTACTTACTAATAAATACATGTAGTGAAGAGCTTTATTATGCCCGCTAGTTCCTTGAGTAACTTGTGAAACTGATCTTGAAGTATTTGTTCTTACTCTTTCTACTGTCATAGTTCAGGCTTTTTGCGAACACTTGGAGAGTTACTTAAGATGAGCTACTTCATCCAGTAATACCTCATTGACTGCTGGCATACCAAACATAAAGTATATTTACTGTTAACTTGGGACAGAATATCAGTTAAAGATTAAAATTGAGTCGTGTAGGCAGATTTAAGAATGGGTTTAAGTTGATTTTATATGCCCGTTTATCTCATTTTTCTTTGTTTACTGCCTCACCCTCATTTTCTTCCAGCACTCATCATGTTTTGTGACATTCCTGATTTTTGCCATATAATATTGATATTAACAAGATGAATCTCTTGGTTTCATATTTAGTATAAGACTTAGACCACAAACATCAAATGGCATCATGGGTAGAAAATAAGATATAAGAAATTATTGCAGACATTTAACTTTTAAATTGCAGACTATCGGTGGTCCATGTCAAGTCATAGTTCACAAGTGGGAGACTCATCTACAACCACGAGCAATAACCCCTTTAGGTATGGGCATTAACTGCATCTGTTTGAGGCATATGCGTAAAGTTACTAATATGCTGCACAATGGCTTAGTGGGATTTAATAAACTTTTATTCTGAAGTTAAGGTCAATGCATTGTCAGTACTACAAGTTTCACTTAGCATATCATGGATCTTACTTTCAAAACTAAACTGTTCTTAATTACCTTTCTTTATAAACTTTATTAGAAATGCTTGCCTAGTTATTTTTAAGTTCTTGGGTTGGATGAGTTTATTGGGGAATATTTGTTTTTCATTTGGAGTGGTTACAAAGTATAGACAATAGCATTCTTCTTGACTGAGCATCCGTGTCTTTATTTGATTACTTGCTCAGTGAACTTGAGAGCATTTTGAGGAAAGAATTGATCCAAAACAAAGATTCTTCAAATTTTAACATTGGATAGTAATAGAATAAGTTTTATTTATTATATATATTTTTTATTTATTATATTATTTATTATATATAATTTATTATATATTTATTATATATATATATTTTTTTAAACTAGTAAATACTTAGATAAATTTGTATGAATGAAGGCAGGCTTCTTGGTTGTAGCAGAATCTTTCCCCCAATACCCTGCTGGCTATGTTACAGTTGCTGTTCAGATAGGGGTTTTTTTGTTTGTTTAATATTATTCAGTTTTCTTGTGCCTCAAAATGGCATTTCTCTTCATACAAGAATTTTTGAATTTTGTTTTCCATACTGAGATTAAAATTTGAAGTTCATTTCACATACATTAAATTACCCACTTGGAATCATTTGTAAACTGACTTAATGGTGAGAAATCTTTTAGTTTCTAAAGAAAAATAGTATTTAAAGGTAATTAATGCCTTGCTAGTTACTAGCTTGGATTAGAAAGTAGTGAGAGATTCTACTAGACCCTGTAGCAGGGACACTTCTCATGTAAACAGATATTACTTCCTCGTCATTGGATTTTCTTTTTCTATGTTTTAATACATTTTTTATAATATATGTAGAATTTTTATGATAGTGTACTTTAGAATTATAGTAGTCCCATACTGAGGTTGGAAATTATTAGGTACTGAACATTTTTTTAAAAAAATGCATTTTGAAGCATCTTGCAGTTAAATATACTTTCTTATTTTGAGAAATGGGATGATTTTGTTTCTGGTCTTTTGAAAATTTTACTTTATGTATTTGGAAGATACAACTTCTGAACCTAAGAGCTATGTGAAATCTACCAGAGAGTCTTTATTGGGAACTACCATACTTATTTTTACAAATACTTCAGACTTAACGTTTAAAGTAAACTGAGAAAGGAAGTAGCAGGGAAGATAATTAGTGTTTTACTCAGAGGGTGGGGCTTAACAGCATTTCTCATTTAGTTGAAATTTCTCTTAGAAGATAATGTGCCAGCATTTATTCTTTTGGTAGTTCCTCACAGCTCTGTGTATACAGGTAAGTTTACTCTGTTTGAAAAGCTTTTAGCTGGCTATAGAGAATAGTTGGGATTTGAGGAGCATTATATTTTAGATAAGTTCGGAATACGCACTACGTAAGAATAAGCATTTTAATTGTGCCAAGATCTTTGGTTTGAAAAATCAACCAGGAGATACTGTTGTCCAGCAACCTGTCAGTCTCATACATTGGTGGGTGTAAACATTTGTCTCAGTGCCTCTAGAGCACCTGTCCGAGGAGTTTTCTTTCTCTTCCTTAACGTTGTGAATAATCACCATGAGTGTAAGAACTGCTGCTGTTTGATAGCCTCCTTAAAAGGGATTTCTTTATTGAGGGCTACAATAAATATGCTTATTCATTTTGGGCTGCTTTTAAATTTTAGAATTTTTTAAAAAATCCTTAAGGTGGGTGATTTCTCAGTTGTTCATTCTGTAAACATCAAAAATTTTAACTAGGTTTTCCATTTTCCTTCAATTCTAGAAAGTGAAATTATTATTGACGATGGACAATTTGGAATCCACAGTAAGTGAGACTGTTCTGAAAATCCTTATTCATATGGTTGAGATGCTACCTTACATTTCATTAGAGACAGCACAGGGAAATACAACAGTATGATACTGTAAATAGACTAGGTTCAAGAGACAAATACATTCTGTTAAATAAGTTTCCAATATAATTCTCATGCTTTAAAATTTTATCCTTTTGTTTTTTATTTGACTGGTGACTTCAGGTATATGGATAATATAATTAAATAAAAGTATTACACTTAACTTTTAATATATCATCACTTAACTACGTTGTTTGAAAATGTTATTAAATGATTCTAACCGTTTAAAATGTGAAACTTTACTCATAACCTAAGTTTGTGCATTTTGTGTTTGTATATGCATTTATAGTAAAATCCAGGTTACGCAGAATGTTCTAACCTCTCTGGCTGAGTCTTTAACAATTAATTAGAAATCCTCTGACTTCCGACTATGTTGAAATGTGCATTCGTATAACTTCCGCATCAGTTTATTTACTGATCCTTTATCCTAAGGATTCAAGTTTTTCCGTCAGTGACTGGAATTCTCACAGTGTATCAGCATTATGCTAAACTGCATTTTCATTTTAGATACTATACTGTAGGAGTCAAAAGATGTAAAGGGAGAGGGCAGAATGTGTGCTTGCACCGTGAGCCAGAGATAATTGCTGATAATCAGTTTGCTTTGCTGTTGGGTACAGGAAGGAATAGGGCTGAGTGTTTTGGTTGTGGTTTTACTACATATGTGTGTTTACGTACTTTAGAAATGTACATGCTTTTGCCATATTTGGATAAGAATTTAACTGCTTCTTGATTTTGAGAGTATATTATATCATAACGTAAACTTGAATAGGTTTAGTGTTTTAGAGTTTCATTTACAAAGGATGCTATTTATGCTACATGTTTCGGAGAGCTTTTATAGAGGAGTTTTCTCATTTCTTCAGCTATAATGCATGATGTATCCATCTATTATATGTTAGTTACTATGTGTGGTTATATATGCTTGGCACTTCTTTCCTCATTTTTTGTTTTTGTTGTCACCATCTTCCTAAATTCATCTTTAGTTAGCTCTCAGGATAGGAAGCGATTTCTCCAACTGTGTCCATTTCTGAAAAGAGTTCAAAATTAAGAGTTTTTAAAATTAAAATTAAAGTTTCCCATTGTTTAAAATTTGATAGTTATGGAACATTTAAAAAATCATACCTAAGGAGAAAAGTTTTTTAATTTTTTTTTTAATGTCCTTTTGATGAGGAACTTAGGTCCAAAACAGTTGTCAGCTCTTTGTGGTGTTTATGAAAATTGTATTACCTCTGTTAGCAAGAAATTTCAAGGTAAACAGTGCTAACAGTGTTACCACAATCATGCAATTTATCTATGGCAGAATATATAAATGTGAGAAGACAGAATTGACGCAACAGTTTTGTTTTTACCTCCTCGTATCTCCACTCCGAGCACTAGTGATGTAACTAGTTTCAGCTGGTACCTCGTGGGAAGCTAGAAGTGTAACAGTGACCCCAGTGGAACAGCTGCGGGGTTAGAAGCCATCTTGGAACATGTATTTTTTCTGAATAGATTTGTGGTTGATAATGTATTCAGTAAGAACATTTTAATTTATTTTAGTTGTTAAAGTTCAGCTAATCGTTAATATTCATTTAACATCTCCCCCTACTTCATATAAAAGTTCTTTTTCAATGACAGATTTAAGACTACTTGTATATTTGCTTGGGAGAGAAATGTCAGTGGTATATAACCCAAGTGTATTAAAATGTGAATGTGAACTTGACTTGTCAGTATGTATTGTGCTTATCAGATTGTTTTTAAAAATATGTATAATAATTACTCTTCTTCATACTTTACCAGATGGTGTTGAGACTCTGGATTCTGGATGGTTGACGTGTCAGACTGAAATAAGATTACGTTTGCATTATTCTGAAAAGCCACCTGTCTCAATAACCAAGAAAAAATTTAAAAAGTCTAGATTTAGGTATGACTGTGTATCTGTTACTTAGGTTATTTATCTTCATTTAATACTGTAACATTCTGATCCATTTGGTTGTAACCTTTGAGTGTGTAAACTAAGAAAATAACACTTGAAGACAATTTCATATTCACTCATAACTGCAGGGTCTTGTGAGTGTGAGCTGCTTCCCTGCCTCATGGTTGCTGCAGGTACGTGTCTTAGTCTCCAAATTTCAAACCGGAAATTTTTGTTTTCACATAGATACAGATAAGTGATTTCCAAGCTTATGTGTATTTGTAGTTTCTACCATTTAAATTTTTCTTAGTGGAGCAATAAATAGTTTCTTTTCTTCTTTACTTTTTTCCCCCTTTTAGTGGAGAATGTTTGTTCCTTCAGGCTCACCAGCAGAATCACTTGTTTAGAACTATTCCTGAGAGTTTCGTTTCTGAAAAGAGATGAGAATTTTTGTTTGAATTAGTGAAGTGGTGCTACTTTTGAGTTTACAGGGTGATTACAGAGCATTATTACTAATTAAATAATGTGTAGATGTCCCCTCTGGGAGACCTCAGAGTAAGTGCCTGTAAGAAAAGCCTGGACAGTGGTTGGAGGCAGGAGGTCAGACACAGAGAGCAGGCCTCCCTGATACAGTCCTGTTATTTGTGTTAGCAGTTGGACCCACTGAAATCTAGACTGAAAAGTTTTCCTAGCTCAGCTGTATTCTATACAATAACATGGTTTCCTACAGTATTAGTATTAAAATTGTTTAGTCTATGTACATTTCAACTGGTGCAAGAAATACTCTAGAATTGAGTGGACTTTTTGGCATGACAAGTGCTCTGTGAAACTAATTGCTTCTCATTGGGAGTAAACTAGTCTTTGTGACCCAATGGCTTGAGTAACTGGTCTTTTGTTCTCATTGCTGTGGGGCCTGTAAGAGTTTTAGGCTCTTGGTTAATTTTTTTGTTCATTTGTGTCATTAAAGAAGTACATACATGTAAATACACATACAATACAAACCACACATACATACAAATATGTGTATATGTATATATATTTAATACGATAATTTTCTTTAATGTACTATCCACAGAGTACCTGGACTCGCTGTGGTAAGGTAGAAGAAAGGGGGAAATTAAAAATTTACAACCTCCAATAAAAAAGTAAAAAAAATTTACAACCTCCCTTCCATTTATAAAACAGATAAACAAGGATTTACTGAATGGGAAAAAAGGAAACATTACAGCCTCCAACTCTCAACGTTCTTTTAATACACACTAACACAATATGGCTCAGTTTTGTACTTGTTTTATCTATACATTTGTGAAACTTCTGAAGAAGTTGAGACAGCCAGTTATAAATGGGATAATAGTGAATACCTCTTTAAATTTATTTTTTAAAAACCCAAAGAATTAATGAAAGCAAACTTAGATATAATAAGCATTTATATCATTTTAATAATTTGTGGAAATATGTGTAGATAAAAAGTCACTATTTTATGAAACATAACTACTGTCCTAACCTATAGTATGTGTAATCTTTGTATGATATTTTTATTATTTGAAGATTTAGTGTATTTGGGGAGCACATTAAAATTTACCATTTAGGTAACATTGGTATGAATTTTTCTTCTTTTCTACTTTTTTGTTTGTTTTGGGGGGGAGGTAATTAGGTTTACTTATTTATTTTTAAAGGAGGTACTGGGGATTGAACCCAGGACTGTGTATGCTAAGCATGTGCTCTACCACTTGAGCTGTATCTGCCCCCTCTTTTTCACTTTTTGAATTTCATTATTTTCTCCTTTTGTGTAGGGTGAAGCTGACACTAGAGGGTCTGGAGGAAGATGACGATGATAGGGTATCTCCCACTGTTCTTCACAAAATGTCCAATAGCCTGGAGATAGCCTTAATAAGCGACAATGAGTTCAAGTGCAGGCACTCCCAGCCCGAGTGTGGGTACGGGTTACAGCCTGATCGCTGGACAGAGTACAGTATACAGACAATGGAACCAGATAACCTGGAACTAATCTTTGATTTTTTTGAGGTGAGTATATTTCACTGAAGGAGGTGAGAAAGAATACAGGCATAAGCTTATTTTTAAATTTATTTTGATTTTTATTGTAGTCTGATTTGTGTAAACATACAACTTTTTAGATGTTTACATTTTAACAGATTTAAAAAACTTGGAGCTGACAGACTCAAGTACTGTTAAGAATATAATTGAGAACGTCAGCAGAATTGATGTTTAAGATCAAGATGTCTTGATGTCTGTATCTATTCTAAATATAAATGAATTGTCTCAAAAGGAGCCCCTAAGGATGGAGGGACAGGCAGGCTGTGTAACTCTTTGTGGGCAAACTGATGTAACTAGTATCATGAGTTCTCTTCATGACTGAAGCCTGAGGTTTATGGAAGCATTTTATTGTAAGAATTCATCATAACAGTGACTCACTTTTGCAACCTTACATGATATTGTAAATACATAAGAAAAAATAGTTGCTATGAAAATTGTGCCAGCTTGTTCAGAATCTGTTGTGCCAACTTTCCAGAGCTGCCTATGGCACTTAGACTAGTGCTGTCTGGCTTACTGGCTGTTCAGATGCTCCCCAGGAATAACGAGACTGGGTTCTCCCCTAAGGGCCTTGCTCCATTGTGCCTGGGTCTTCTTAGGCTCTTGCTTTTTGGCCCTAACATTCCCATTTCCGTTAGATTAGAGTTTGAGTCTTTAAGGATAGGAAATAGTCCTTTGTGAGTGACTTTGGCTACCTTGCATTATATGGAATTTAAGATATTTCCTTTGAGAAAACTATAATAAAAAACTTTGTTTAAAAACCCCTGTGATTAGATCTTACCTAATTAATAAGATCTGTGAGACGTTAATAAAAATACGAAGTTTTAGTTGAATGTTTTCTTGTTCTTTCAATACCTGCCTTTTAAGAATCTAACAGCCTAACTTCCTTTTCATTTGGTTAGCAGTTTTGGAAATACTAATTTATTCATAGACTAGGCTGATAAAACACCCTGTCTAACCTCTAAGCGAGTATGCAGTGTCCTAGAGAGTTACTAGTCCTCTGTGTCAACTGTGTAGATGCATTTTAAAGAATAAAACATACAGTAAAATCTCACTCAGGGCTATCTTAACCTTTGAATGTAAAAGTACTTAGAAACTTCCAGTCGGTGCTTTAAATTCACCTGAAACATGTTAGAGGATCAGAAGTGCAAATCAGTAGTTTTGATTAAGAAAATAACACAATCTTAAAATACTATATTCTAAAAGAAAACGTATTACTCATTACAATGAAGCTAAATTACCTCAATATATATGTGATTGTATTTTTTGTTGATCATCCCCCATAGATTCTGAGTTGATTTTTGAGGGTGTTTTTGTGATCTTAGAAAATACTGAAGTGCAAGAATTTGAGTTATTTTAACCTCATTTTCTAGGAAGATCTCAGTGAACACGTGGTTCAGGGAGATGCTTTTCCTGGGCACGTGGGTACAGCGTGCCTCCTGTCGTCTACCATCGCAGAGAGCGGGAAGAGCGCCGGGATCCTTACTCTTCCCATCATGAGCAGAAATTCCAGAAAAACCATAGGCAGAGTGAGAGGTAAGCCTGAAGACGCAGAGTGGACCTTTACAAATAAGTAAGGTTAAGTTAGGAATTTCATTAGTTTCATGAGCTTTTGGGAATGGTAAAGAATTAATTTAATAAGATGTTCTAGAATATTAACTAATAGAATAACAATAAGGACATATCTCCTGGAAGCTTCACTTTGAATGGATTTTGACTTTTTATTTGATTGACTGACAAAGCTGGTTTCAGTGGTATTGAAACATAATTGAGCTCATTGTGGCCTTTTTAATTGTTTCTATTTCTTCCCCCTTTTTTTCCTACGAAAGTTGACTATATAATTATTAAGCCATTACCAGGATACAGTTGTGACATGAAATCTTCATTTTCCAAATATTGGAAGCCAAGAATACCATTGGATGTTGGCCATCGAGGTGCAGGGAATTCTACAACAACAGCTCAGTAGGTCGACTGTTTGAGTAGTAGTAGCATTTGGTAGCTCATGCTTGGCAAAGTTAAAGGGGTTTGACCTTCTGAAGGTCAGGTGATCCTTTTAATTATCACTCTGGGATTTACGTAATTTGGTAATTGGGGTTTCCAATTTAAATTAATTGGAGACTATCTGCTACAATTCTGGTCATTCTTTTTTAATATTCTACTGAATTGATGATGAGAGAGAGATTAAAACTAGGAAGCCAGGAGGGAAAGCTTGATGCAGTCAGCCTGATGACATCATGTGTCTGTGTTGTAGTCGTGACTTTCAGCATGCTGTCCTCTGGGTCTTAGTTTCCTCACCTGTTCTCAGTGTAGTTTCCATACTTCTGTTCTGTTGGTGTGTCAGCTTTTTCCATGCAAGGAACAAGTTTCTAAGTCTCTGCTAGTTCATGTCCATTACAGAGGACTGTTTTCTCTAATTTATCACCTCATTTGGGGAGGGATGTGGTGGTATATGATATGTCTGTATTCAGCTTGTAAATACCTGTAATTGTTGGAGATTGATTTGTGGAATAAATGCACACACCAAACAAATGATGGTCACAGTCTCACTTTGGGTTGGCAAAGTTAGCCTCAAAATAGAGAATAAGTACTATGTCCATTTAGCTGACTTTGTAGTAATAGTTTTCTGTATCTTTTCTATAGTAATGATAATTATATTTCTATATTTCTTCTTTCAGGCTTGCTAAAGTTCAAGAAAATACTATTGCTTCTTTAAGAAATGCGGCTAGTCATGTAAGTGAACCTCTCTTTCTTTAAACAACTTTGGGCTTTGGTCCAAAGGTTGAAAAATAGAGAAATGCAGATCTGGGAAGCCTCCTCCAGTTGGTGTCAGTAGTTTAAAATGGAGAACATGTATGCTTCTGAGTAAGTTTCTGAGTGAATATGAAGTATTTCTAGCATTTGTATTTAGATTCATGGTGAAGATTAGGATGGAACAATGGAATCCTAAGCATCCTTTTTTTGAAATAACAAATTTTGAGTGATTGACACAAGGAAAACAGTCCCCGCTAAGCACTGGTTTTCATCAGTTGAATCAATGTGCTCCTTTAGATACTCACTTTGGAAACAAATGCTTACAGAAGAATTTGATAGTGATTTCACAGAACTTTTTTTTTATAAGTCTGTCAGTTAACATTGTAGATACCAGCTTGATTATGTCAAATTTTTTAACTCCTTTGATACAATTCTAAAGGGATAGTCTTTTTTTTGTCAGTTTTTTTAGTTTCAGTTTTTTAGTTTTTTTCAGCACCTGCAACTTGACATTTTAAATAAAAACCTGTGTATTCCCATCCTTTCCCCCATTCCTCTGCACCTGACTGAAAAGCCTCATGTTGTAAAGTTAAACTAAGGGGAAAATGGAGGAAAGTCTCATTTTATTTCCGTTTTGTGTGTGTGTGTGTGTGTGTGTGTGTCCTCCGTATACCTTTTAAAAAGTAGTTCAGCAAATAAACTTGATTTGTCAGATGTTTATCACTCATACGAGCAAATACCTATTCTAAGACATACTTTTTCCATATTTTAACGACTCTAACATTGAGATGGGTTTTATAACTGTCTAGCTTGTCCTGGTTTGGCGTTGTTTTTCTCCCTCTTAGTGGTATATAAAATAATGATGCATTTTGTATTTCATGACATCTTGTTGGGCTGTAGTCTAATCTAATCTAAACATGGTATTACTAGCTGTAAACGCTTGAAGATCCCTGTTAAAGAACTTTCAGGGTTTCTGTGCTTTTTGAGAGGGAATTTCATTAAGCCCTTTTCTTCTTTTGAAATCCTTTGTACTCATGTAGATCACATTTTAGAGTGTCTTATGTTATTATTGGCCTGTTTTAATTTTTTTTTAATGGAGGTACTAAAGATTGAATCCAGGATCTTGTGCATGAAATCACATGCTCTTACACTGAGCGAAACCCTGTTTTAATAGTAGAAACATCTTTGAAGCAGTCTCGGTTGTTATTGGCTTACTTCTTAAACCTTGCTTACATAAATTTTGGGATCAAGTTTTATCTCAGTAAAATTATCATGAAGGATGGTGATCATGTAAAATTAAACATCTAACCTGCAAATCTGCAATTTCATATGTTTAATCATTGTACCTGTTTAGGGATTGCAGGGTTATTTCTCTTTGGGAGAAATGGGTTTGTGTTGTTATCTTGTTGACAATAGAAGGAGCTAAGCTTATTTCCTGTTTCGGAAGTCATCGAGGAAGTAGGGTTCTATGGTTCTATTCTCTGATCCGTGTATACTCACATGTGCGCACCATCCTTGACCTAAAGCTGGGTAAGGGATGGACATGTCTGTCAGTTCTTAAACAACCCTTCTCTGGGCCAAAGGCACATTACAGAATCCTCAGACTTTGTTTCCTTTGATCTCAGCTGGCTTTCTTTTGGTGAATGCACAAATTTTTATGTCAGTTTATGTTCTCAGCCTTCATTTGGAACAATTTGTAGTCAGAATGGATCTCACTGTTTTTAAATGTATACCCGTAAGTCTTAATTTGTGTCCACCTCTCTTCTGCTTAGGCTTCTATCAGTTGGCATGCACATCATTCTTGTTGCCCATTTCTGCTTGCTCTGTCTTTTCAGTAGGAGTTGTCGTTTCCTCTTTATTCTGTCCCCTCACTTTCAGTCTGCATGTGGCCTTCACCCTAAAGTGGGTCTCTTGTAGGCAGCATATTGTAGGCTCTTGTTATCCAGTCTGCCACTCTGTGTCTTTTGACTGAAGCATTTAGTCCATCTGCATTTATGGTGATTATTGATAGATGTGTGTTTATTGCCATTTTAAACCTTGTTTTCCAGTTGATTTTGTATTTCTTCTTTGTTTCTTTTTTTCTTTTTGGTTTTCCTTTTCCATTGTGATGATTTTCGTTTGTATTATGCTTGATTTCTTTCCATTTTTTGTGACTCTTGTAAGGTTTTGATTTGTGGTTACCCTGTTTTTCAAGTATGTTAACCCATTACTATATCTTCTTGCTTTAGACTGGTAATCATACAGGCTGAAACATATTCTAAACAGAAAAAAAATCTCCCCTTTCCCACATTTTATGATGTTGATGTCTTTTACATCTTTATGTTTATTCTTTTGCTGTTCATTGTAATTATGTGATTTTCTCTTTTCTGTAGATTTTGAGTATTTCTTTTAGGATTGGCTTAATTATTGCTGTATTCTTTTAGTTTTTGCTTGTCTGAGAAATCCTTTCTCTCTCCTATTCTGAATGGTAATCTTGCTGGGTAGAGTATCCTATGTTGCATTTTTTTCTCTTTCAGGACTTTGAATATATCTCACAACTCCCTTCTGGCCAGCAACGTTTCTGTAGAGAAATCAGCTGATAACCTTATGGGGGATTCCCTTGTAACTAACTGTTTCTCTTGCTGCCTTTAGAATCTTCTGTTTATCTTTAACTTTAGCAATTTTGATTATAATACTTGTTGTTGATCTGTTTGGGTTCAACTTGTTTGGGACCCTCCATGCTTCCTGTAATTGGAATATCTGTTTCCTTTTTTAGGTTTGAGAAGTTTTCAGCCATAATTTCTTCAGATATGTTTTCAATCCCCTTTTCTTTTTCTTCTTCTACTGGGACCCCTGTCATGCAGAGATTGGTACACTTTATATTATCCCATAGATTCCTTATGTTGCTTTTGTTTGTGGGTTGTTTTTTTTTTTTATCATTTGTTCTTCTGTCTTCTGTTCTGATCGGGTGTTTTCCATTAGATAGAATTATCTTCTAGATCACTTGTTCATTCCTCTGCATTATGTAATCTGCTACTTATTGTCTTTAGCTCAGCTTTCGACTCAGCAATTACCTAATTTTATTTGGGGGCTCTTTCTAATTCCTAGTTTCTTTTTATAGTAATCTACATTTCTGTCAATAGCCTCTCAATTTCTTAGTTCTTTTACCATCTCCTTTTTAAACTCAAGTTCTGGTAAACTGTAGAGGTCTGTTTCATTGTTCTTTCAGGTTCTTTCATTGTTCCTCAGCATCTTCATCTTATATTTCTCTGACTATGAATTTAGGAGTAACCATTATCTACTGTGATCTTGAAGTGCTGTGTTTATGTATGAGCATCCCTGTGTGGACTGTCTGTGTCTAAAATTTTTGTTGTGAGGGCTGTTTTTAGTATGGATGGCTCCCATGTCTTTCCTCTGTGTGTGCTGGCTGTTATCCCCTTGAGAGGGGCTGTGATTGGTGTTGTGGTGACCAGAACCTGCACTGGATGTTGAGCAGGGCCTCCTTTTTGCTCTGTGGTTGTCACAGCCCTGTCAGGGGCCAGTTCAGCTCCCCAGCTGTTGGAGTACAAGCCCCTAGGTCCATTTCTGAGTGTGTGTTAGGTGGATGAGAATGGAGAGCTTCTGCTGGGAGAGGAGCCACCACGTATTCCTCCATGAGAGATGTCCACCAGGAAGTGCACCCTGTGTTTTTGCTGTCGCCTGTCGCACAGACGTAGAGAGGACATTGTTGTTGGCGTTGACCTGTTTTGCGGCTCCCTCCCTGGGGCGCAGATCCCATTCCAATTCTCTTTTTCCTTTTACCAAGTTTTGTGAAGATCTTTTTTTGTAGCTCCACTTGTACAAGATCTTCCGCCAGAGTTGAGTGGGTATTGTGAGAATTGTGCCACATGCAGATGTATCTTTGATGTCCTTGTAAGAGAGTGTGAACTCTGTGTTCTCTTCCACCATCTTGAAGCCCCTCTCCTCCTCAATCTGATTATTGAGGTGTTTTCTTAAGAAAAGCTATTAAATCTGCTACTCGAGTTCAACAAGGAGCAGAACCAGGAGCCTGTGGCTTATTCTTTTTCCTACCTCATCTCTGAGGCTTCGTCATCCAGTTAAGGTATGCGGGGTCAGCAAGGTGCGAGGTAGCTGTGCTCCAGGCTCCTCTTAGGCTCTGTTTCTGCTAATAGCAGGAGCAGAGGTGACACCTGTGGAGGCTGTCCACTGCCACAGAGGAGCCCACTTGTGTTCAAGTGGGTCTCAGTGCTTGTTTGTTTTGCCGGGAAAAAATTGGTGTGCTGTTGCAAAAAAGAAATTATAATTGTTTTAAAAGAAGAATTTCTTTTTAGAAAAATCTTGAAGGATAGCATTAAATAACTCATGAAGAAGGGTTTTTTTGATTTGGTTTTTTAAAATATAAGTCTGTAATTTTAAAGTGAACAATAAACTTATGTCCTTATAGTTTTAGATGTATTGTGGGCCAAATAATGTTTTTCAAATGCCTGTGTTTTGTTTTGTTTGTTTATTTCTGTCAGGGTGCAGCCTTTGTGGAATTTGATGTACATCTTTCAAAAGATTTTGTGCCTGTGGTGTATCATGATCTCACCTGTTGTTTGACTATGAAAAAGGTATGTTAAATTCCTTTATAAAACTCAGTCAGATAAAAGGTTTAAAAATGTGGAAGTTTTATATACACATAGTATGCCATTTTATATATAAGGGACTTGATCGCTTGTGGATTTTGATATCCATGAGGGTCCTGGAAGCAATCCCCTGCAGATACTTATGGATGTAATTATTTGTTAAGAAGAGTTGGTCGGTTCATTTTCTTGGTAAATTACTGCCAGTCTTTTCCTCTCTCAAGCTCCTACAACATCACGAGAGACGAGAAGATGGGAATATTAATTTTCTAGTGTGAGGACTCTGTATTGCTGAATTTGCTTTTGTATATTTATCAAAAAGACATTTCAGGTGGTTTCTGTATCAGTCTACCACTGTCCCTATATTGAGGTAGGAAAGGAAGCTATCACAGTGTTTGTTTTCTGGGCTCCCTTTGTTTCTGCTTTGAATGTTCCCTCAAATTTATAGGCTTATATGATTTGGCTAAAGTGGGAAGAGCCATGGTGAAAAATAAAATTGAAGAAGTGCTTTGGAGCCAGATAGTGGAGGGCCTCAGTGAGGGGTTTTAGACTTGGGATCTCGGGAGATGAGAAAGACTTGAGAGTCAAATAGGGAAATGTTCAGAACTAAACTTGCAGAGGAATATTTTGGTACCCAATGTTAGGGCAACTTAAGAGGACAGAGACTAGAGGCAGGTCGGAGTGGTAATGTGGGCCAAAGGTTAAGATAAGCCTGAACTGGAGTAGAGACAGTGAAAATGGAGAAGAGGGCGTGATAGAGGAGAAAGTCCAGAAGGAGATTTGAAAACGCATATAATTGTAAAAATCTTAAAGATTGTAATTGCTGTTGTTCAAAAATAATTGTGATAGTTATATAGTGCCTGGACTTCAGTGTACAAATTAACCAAGTGATTTCTCAGGTACGTAAACTAGGAGGGTTCCTTTGGCATTTTCTTTAAAACTGTGCTGGATATCATTTTCCATCGAGTTACTCTGAAGGTAAAGCTAGTTTGCTGACATGTACAGACGCTGTATGTTGTAGTGTAAATGTATGACAAGGCCCCTGGCTCTGCCTGCTAGTCGATTCTGATCAGTCATATGAGTGAGGGTTACTGTGATGTGTAGAAAAGGACCCTTCCCTTTCTGTGAAAAGGTGTTATCAGTGTGTGTTTTCTAGGCTCCCTAGAGGATAAGAAGGAGATACACCTATTTAGACGACAGAGATAGAATTACTAGAATTGGGGCAGGTTGTTTTTGCTGTGGGGAAACATATGCGAAGTGAAACAAGAAGGAATGGAGTGGTGAAGGAACTCAGTAACCAAGATTGAAGTTTGAGTCTAGCTGTAATTTCTGAAAATCCATGAGGGTTAATTGACAAGTGTAGCTGATCCCACATTTTCACCAGACTTTGTCTTGCTCTTAAAGTTGAACCTGGTTGAGTTAACTGGGAAACGAAAGCAATGAATCATATACATTTTTGGTATTAATTTTTAAGGTGGTATTTTCCTTATAAAACCAATTCATGTTCATTTGTAAAAGTACTTCAGAAGATTGTGAAATGAAAATTAAATCATCCTTTCCTTTTTCTCTTTGGTCGTACTCCCTCACTCTTAATAGTTTCTTGTGTATCTTTCCAGGAAACGTTTATGCATATGTAGTCTCATACCATATGTACATTAATGAATATAAATGTAGTAGATTTTAGTTTATTTGTTGGATTGATTTATTGGTGGTACATTAACTCATATTTCCTTAAGATAGAAGTGCCTATACAGTGTGACATTTGATATGGTATTAACATCTAATAAATTAGATTTGCTTATTGGGAAAACATTTATAATAGAGTTCCTCATTACTGCTTATAACTAATCAGACAATTTTCTCATGACAGTTGATTTCTGTGGCTATTTTAAACCAAACTAATTTAAAAGGTTTGGAAAAAATTGGAAACCTACTGACAGAAACTAATCCTTAGATAGTGCTTGCATGTTGATTTCCTAGTCACGTTGCGTGGGTATATGTCAAATAAAACATATACAGCATGACAGGAAATAGGGGAAATGACTGACTTCTGGCTTGGTTCTCAGTGTGCCATCAGTGCCACAGCTTCCTCCCAGCTCTTTTTCTCGTCCAGGCACCCTCACCTACATTAAAAACAAAAGCTGGGGGGTTGGGGAAGCTGGTAGGTAGTGGTAGGTAGGAAAGGCTCCCCTGCACGAGCTCCCAGCGGCCACCAAACAATTGTTCTCTCATCAGTAAATTAAGATACTAGATCTGTCTAGGGTAAACATTCAGTAATAGTTTGGGACCCATTTCTCTTTCTTTTTTCTTCTTTCTTCTTTCTTTCTTTCTTCTTCTACTTCTTCTTCTTTTTTTTTTTTTTTTTTTTAGAAATTTGATGCTGATCCAGTTGAATTATTTGAAATTCCAGTAAAAGAGTTAACGTTTGACCAACTCCAGTTGTTAAAGGTAGCAGTAATAGTGTAAAATGTAAATTATCTTTTAGTTTTGGTGTTATTTGTACTTGTCTGTGTATCGTAATGTTCTCTTTGCATATGGAGATGCCTATATATGTAAATAGCATGTGTAGAGTGTGCTTTGGTTTCCTGTTCTATTAGGAAGAATGGGTTTGTGCTAATCTGTCTTATCCTACGATTATCGTGGACCCTACCGGTTTTTGCATTCACGGAGGGGCTAGGCCATCAGTATAGGCTGTTGGGTCAGCCGTCGTCTGAGGTTGTCTCTGGTCCACTTTCACCCTTATTTTACACTTGGCCTTTAATGCTGTTTTTGATCTTTATACCTGTGCTACTAAGATCCTTGTGTTTTTCACCATGTAATTTTACATGATCCCTCTTCCTATTCTCATTTGATACCTAAATAAATGGTTGATTGAGTATAAGCAGTTTCCTAACGTAATAATTTTAATACTCTTCTTCCCTACTTGAGTATTTGATCACAATCTTATGTGCATGTATATAAATGTAAAACATAAAGTGGTAAGTGCTTATTATTAAACTGAAGATTCTGCATGTTATAAGTTTCTCTAACTTGCTAGCTTTGCAAGTTATAGTTCTATTAACCATATCTTTACAAGCCAAGGCCCTTTTTTTTTTCTGATTGCATTTCTTGTGTGTGTATGTGTTTTGTAGCTCGCTCATGTGACTGCACTGAAATCTAAAGATCTGAAAGGTATGTACCAGTATGAAAACACTGTTTTCATTTTTAGCTTGTGTAGTGTGGTTCCCTATCCATTTTAATGTACTCTTTGTGACTTTAATGAATAGAATACTGGACAATAAATGTAATTTTGTAGACATGAAGGCTTTATATATATTAATTTTCAAGTGAATTTGTGTCGTGCATAGTAAGCATGATTTTTTTTTTTTTTTACTTTTATGAGTTTTCTTAGCTTGATGATCAGAGTTCTTTATAATCTTGAACCTGGCCATCTTTCCTGACATTCTTAAGCATTACACAGTACAGAATATATCACATACACAATCTGGCTCCAGAGCAAGGATCCAGCTCTAGCCTTTACCAGCTGTCACTTCGGGCAGGTTACTTTATTTGACCACTCTGTGCCTCAGTTTCCTCAAAGCTTGTCCTGCTTACAGAATCCCTTTGTATTTCCACTTTACTTTCTGCTCCTGTAGAACTTAATAGTCTGTGTCATCATTTGAGCCTTAGCGTGTCCTTTTTCTAACCCTTTATTTTTGTATATATCCTGTCTCTTCCGCTAGAATATAAGCCTCTTAAGGGTGGGAAAAGTGTTTTTATATTCCCTGTGACACATACAGTACTCTGCATGTAATAGGTACTCACTAGATGTTTATTTGTCACTGTGATAGCAGGGTAGTTGGAATGCCCTTATGAGGAAACTGCAGTGCCAAAGACTGCAGAGATCCCCAGAGCACAAATAGAACTTCACAAGCTTGTAAATAGTTTATAACTATTAATAGTAAAATGAATTTTACCTTTATTTGACTGGAAAATTTGAATTTGTGATACACTGGACTGGGTTTGGTCGGTGGGGGTTGTGTGTTTTTTTTGTTTTTTTTTTTTTGGTTTTGAGGGGCTTTTTTAAAAAAGAAAATCTTGACAGTAAATTTTTTTCTCTTGGGAAAAATTCTTGTGTGTCTTGACATAATGGATTGTTGATTAAATGGTGATGGTGCCAAACACAGTGGTGCCTGTAGACTCTCTTCGTTGCTAACTTCTGAGCTGATTTTGGTATTTCAGCTGGAAGTCTTAGCAAGATGATACAGCAACCCCTAATTCCATTGAGAATTAACAAATTACTGTTTGTGACTTCTTTAAAAGTCATATTGCAGTTTTTATAAGAAAATAATCACTGTTGGGGTAACAAATTATGGTGTTTCTATTAAATGTTGCTATTTCAAAAATGAGGTTTTAATGGTTAAAACTAATAAATACAAGAGCCTTTTAAAAAATACTACATATAAAAGGATCTGATAACTGCTTAAGCATCACTTTTTTCACCCCTTAGAATTTGGGAAAAGGTCTTAGTGATAAAATGGCATTATTGTCTATGGATCTTTTTATAATTTAAAATTTCAGAATCTGTGGTCGAGGAAGAAAGTTCCTTTTCTGAAAACCAGCCGTTTCCTTCTCTTAAGATGGTAAGTTCCTTGGGAAACCTAGGACGAGGCTATCGTTACTTCTATTGTATCTGAATAATTTACTTTGGTCTCTTAAATGGGCACTAAAAGGCTACATAAAAGGTAACACTAATAGAAACTTGTCATTTCTACTTTTCAGAGAAGATGCATTCTTGTAAAGGGTGCCCTATGCTACTTTTTTTTCCCTTAAGAGTAACTTGGTCAAATGAATAAAATTCCCACCTCAATAGGTTAATTTGGTAAGAATAGGAAATTCACATGTTTCTGTATATAAACAGGAAGGGGAGGGCACAGAAAGAGGGGAGGAAGGGAGGATTGATGATGGAAGAGACATTTTTATAATATTTCAAACTGATCCTTAGCTTTTGGAGGCAAACAAGATTCTCCAACCAAAGGAATTTAGTACCCTGGTTACTTAAAATGAGATATAGATTTCAAGAATTCGCTTTGAAAAAGTGTAACAAAGACCAGCATGAAGATTTAAAAACTAGACCCTATTCATAGAGGACTTCTTTGACAGCATCAGGCAAGCCCACATGGATGCCAGACACTGTCTTTGGCCAAGCCGAGTCTGCCTTTGTTCTTGCTGGCTCCATGTCTTAATTTTTACTCTTCTTTACAGTCTTTTTCTGGTGGTGTATCAGATTCAGTAGATTTCTTAAACAAAAATATGTGTTTCAGTTTATCATGATTATTCACCCCCTAAAATGGTCATTGTCCTACTGCATTTAAAACATGATTTAAATGATTTTCCAGGTATTTATGAAGGCCAGTTAAGTCATTCCTTCTAGTCCAAAATGCTGAAATTATTTGATTTTTGGAGATTTTATGATTTCTAAACTTGTGATTTCGTAGAACAGAAAAACAGGTTTTAAATAATGGTGTAGCAAAGGTTTGACAGCTTTTACATAGCTAAATAAGTTAAACACATTTATTCACTCACTTTGCCATCACTGTAATTTAATCAGAGAAAGTTTAAAACCAAGAAAGGCTGAATATAATCTCATGTTAAAGGAGAATTTTTCTGCAGATTTGATGTTGACCAGTCTTAACACTAATACACGCTATTGTCCTTATTTTTTCTAATTTTGCATTAGTCCAGAAGAAACGTGACAGATACATTAAATAAGGCTACACATATCCAAGAAGAAAGCCAAAAAAACCCACAGGAAATTGAGTACAAACTGTTGTATTTACTATAGTTTTCAGGCAGCTGATTCGTGTAGACCCAGGGCTGGATCCTAGGTCAGCAGACTCCAGGTTATGATCTTATTCTGTTAGCATTCTTTTATTTACTATTATAAAAATAATTCTATATATACTATATACATTAAGTGGTTTCTAAACACTTGAAATAAATCAAAGTTAAAAACATAATCTGTTTCAAATTTGTTTTGCCCCGGGCATGCTTATGTATTTGTCTGACTTTCATGTTTGTTTGAAGATTAAACAATTCTTTGCAAGTTAATAACCAAGCTTCATATTTTAGATTGGATTTTCTGGTTATGGTGCCCAAATGGTCTTATTGCAAAGTGCCTAGGTAATTTAGTTTAGATAAATTAACTTCATATTATTTGTTCATTTATATAGATTTAGCCTTAGTTATTTATGGGCCACTTTATTTTGGAGATAAAATCTTTTGGGGGTTATCACCATGGTATTAGTAAAGCATCAACACCTTCAAAACAAGCTAGAAATCATGGTTTTTCATATAACCGTGTCTTAAATGGATTAACACGCTTGAATGGAATTCAGGAAACATGATAAATGTCTTTCAATTCATGAGGCTGTCTGTCTTATTTCGGCTCACTAGATGCTCAGTAGTAATGGTGAAAAGGATGTTAGGTTAAAGATCACCTTTGTGGTAGTAGTGATCAGTTACCACAGACGTTTCCAAAGACTGTTGCTTTTGCTGTTTAATTTCTTTTGACTTTCTTATCAGCCAGGTTGGTTTATTTATCAGCCAACTTACCAACTCATCAATCAGTTCGTCAGTTTGACTATGGGAAAAGATAGTGGTTTCTGTTCAAAGGCACAAAATATTTTATCCTTACCAGTGATACGTTTTGTTACAGATTGCTTTTTGTAATAATAAATCTATTTTTCTTTTTTCCTTCTTATTCACTGTTCATCTTACCAAAAACAAAACAAAAATTTACCACCAACAAACAAAACTCTAGGTTTTAGAGTCTTTGCCAGAAGATGTAGGATTTAATATAGAAATAAAATGGATCTGCCAACAAAGGGTAAGTCATTCTCTCTCTAACACGTTCTTTGTTCCTCCCTCTCCTGTTTCTTTAAATGTATTCTTTGCTGTCTCTGTTTTAATGGAATAAGTGAAACTGAAATCTTACTGTGGCTTCTTCCAGTGAGCACAGTGCTTTCTGGACCTTTTAAATAAAGTATATCTTACACTTACACTAGTATCTGAGTACTTAAATGTAGTGGTGAAGTTTTACAGTAGAAATTTCAGTTTACCTGTGCCTCAAGTGCACACCACTGTGCACGGTTTCTGGGCACACTTGTATAGTGACCAGTGAGAGCTGTCTGGACAATCAGGACTTTGTAACTCTGATGAGTTTTTGTTTTCTTATCCCCGCCATCTAAATACATACCTTAAGTAATTTCTAAGCAATTTTCTGTTTAAAAAATAGGAGTAATAATTAACCAGGAAAAGACATTTCTGCAGATGTGTTTTAAATCACTCACTCTGAGTTTTAGTCATTCTTTTTTTCAGCAGTTATTTTTTGAGAAGCTGCTATGGGCCAGGTATTTTCTGGATGCTGTAGTTAAGTTGTGAAGATAACAGAAAAAAGCCTTGCTTTCCTGGAACGTAATCATCTTCTCATTGAGGAAAACAACTTAACTGTTGAATGTATTAGATGGGGGTGTGGGCAGTTGGATAGGATACGTGGAGAGAGGGCTGGGTGGAGTAGGGGGCGTTGGAAGCAGTTAATTCAGGCACCATGATTGGGCGATTGGAGCAATATCTTGGTATTTATTTTGGCCAGAATAATGTATAACTGTTGCCCTTAAATCATGTCTTCTAAGCAGCTGTGTCTGAGAAGCTGATCCTGGCTAACATAGAACAACCTGTAGTGCTCAGCCTTGGTTTTCCTAATAGGTGATTTTTAGTTTTTATAGCTTTTTAAATATTATTGTAATGACTAATATTTAAAATGTATCAGCAGGGCTATTGATATTTTACTATAGTTAGAAAATTATGTTTATTATTTGTAGAGGATACTTGGTATGCCTAACACTCAGAGAATGAGGTTTTTAGCTGGTAATTCTTAATTACCAGAAGTTTTTTGTGAGTGAGTTAGCAAATAAAGTGGAGCGCTTTTGTCCACTTATGGTTTATGGTTTAGTCACAGTAGATGTCCAGTTTTTATTTTGTTCATCTTATTACGGCAAGAGTCAGTCGATACTGTGATTACTTTGTATGTAGGTGTCTCTGTGCCTGATTATGATCATTCTCACAGGCCTGTGCCTTCCTCGCTTGTGAAACAAGTTGGGCTAGATACTCTGAAGCCATTTTCCTAGCACTGTGATTCTAGGGTATTCACTGACCGTTGTTTTCCTATTCTTCCATTAGGATGGAATGTGGGATGGTAACTTATCGTCATATTTTGACATGAATCTGTTTTTGGATATAATTTTAAAAATTGTCTTAGAAAATTCTGGGAAGCGGAGAATAGTATTTTCTTCATTTGATGCAGATATTTGCACAATGTGAGTAATTCAGTTTTTTCCTCCTAAATTCTTAGACGGTAGCTAGAATTTAGGGTACAGAGATTATAGTTGGAAGTAGGGAAGTTGCCCTTCTTCACCCTTGGTTTGTCTTCTCGGTTCCATTACGTACATAGTCTCACGACCCGCGGGACTACCTCGTGGAACACCCTCCGTGCCCCTGGGCTCTCGCACCTCACGCCCTGTGTTTCCGTTTACAGTCATACAACATCCTTCTTACCAAAGTGTAAGCCCTCAGGGGCTTTCTTGTTGCCCATTTCTGAGGCTATTTTAACTCTTCTACAGAATGATTTAAATTTTCCCCTTTCTGGCTGAAAGTCAGTGTATATTATTGGTGGTTATATCAGTAATGAGAGTATGCTGTTTTACTTTTTGTTTCTTTATCTTTTTAGTACTTTCTGTAATTTCAAAACTATAATTATCTCCCCATTAAAAATTTTTTTAATTATCTTTCTTAGGGTTCGGCAAAAGCAGAACAAATACCCCATATTATTTTTGACCCAAGGGAAATCTGATATTTACCCTGAACTCATGGACCTCAGATCTCGGACAACCCCCATTGCAATGAGCTTTGCACAGTTTGAAAATCTACTGGTAAACTATGTTTAAATTTTAAATATTTATTAAAAATGTTTCCGAGCCCTGGTAAATAAAGTTGTGTGTTACTTTACACATCAGATTGGTTAGTTGTTCCCTATGTATAATGAGCAGATAGCTGTACTTAAAATGAAGATAATTAGATCTCAGAATGAAAGGCAATTAAATGACCAACTAAAAAGGTTTCCCTCCAGGTCTAGGTTAAATGAGTTTTGTGGTTTAGTTTTCTATGTGGCTTTTGTGAATCATCTAAAATGGTTAGACTGTAAACTTGTTTGATAACATAAGTTGTAAGAAAAAATTCTAACATTTTCTTTCCCTGTCCATTCTGCCTTGGAGAACACTGATCTAGCGTGTGACCATTCAGCATTTGCCTTTAGTAAGTTAATGCTTAAAACACAAGTAACTTACTTTTTTTCTTTTAGGGGATAAATGCACATACTGAAGACCTGCTCAGAAACCCATCCTACGTTCAAGAGGCAAAAGCTAAGGGGCTAGTTATATTCTGCTGGGGTGATGATACCAACGACCCCGAAAACAGA
This sequence comes from Vicugna pacos, assembly GCF_048564905.1. Classification (NCBI taxonomy): domain Eukaryota; kingdom Metazoa; phylum Chordata; class Mammalia; order Artiodactyla; family Camelidae; genus Vicugna; species Vicugna pacos. The sequence goes on from NC_133005.1 coordinate 19,887,308, forward strand.
AAGAAATTGAAGGAATTTGGAGTTAATGGTCTGATTTATGATAGGTATTTGTTTTTCATGAACATCTTATAAAATTATAAATAATATTAAACTTAGTTAAAATTCTGTCGTTCAGCGTGAGGTTTATCTTAACATTTGTTTGTCAGTGGAATTTTTCAAACTTTGGAGTATGCCACCGTCAGCTGGAAAGCTTATTAAAAATTCATGTGACTGGACCTTAACCCAGATATGTTGAGCCATCTTGGGCTGGGGGTGGTTGCCCTAAGCCTCTTCTCTGACTACACCAGCTTTCTTGGTGATCTCATGCAGTCCTTGTGCAGCTGGTGTCATCCATTGTGCTGGACACTTGGCAGCCCTTTTAGTCCTTTGATACATGTCCTTGAAGCAGTGATAATTTTTGTGAATTATTTGCTTGATTTTTGTTTCTTCCATTTTATAAGGTTTTTTTTTCTTTATAGAAATCCTTTTCTTTGCATATTATACACTCTTGGACCAGACTAAAAATTCTTATGTTTTCTCCTACTTTCTGCCTTTGTCTTTTTGTTCCACTTTCAAAGATTTCCTCAACCTTATCTCCCACCCATCCTATTGAGTTTTTCATGTCTGCTATTGTGTTTTTCATTTTCAGTTATATGTATGTGTATATAAAACACATCATGTTCTCGTTTGATGAAAGTACTACTTTTCTCTGAAGGCATCCAGTATTTTTTTTTGGCGGGGGGAGGCTTTTTGGAATTTTCTTTTGCTCGCTGCCTCACATATTTGGAAATCCTTGGCTGCTTCTCCTAATAAGGAATTGGAAGGTCCAAAGCCTGTCGGAAGCTTTTAGTGTGTGAATGGGGCTGATGGGGTTTCACTGTGGGGTGATCTGGGGGGACTGTTTGGTCATACATCTGTCAGTAGATTAAAAACTTTACTTTGGGGCTAGTCACATTCCTTGAATCTATACATTCTACCTAGCGGGTCCAGGTCTGGCTGTGCGGTTCTTGGAATCCAGTGAGGGAAGAGAGATGGGGTAGGAGGGGTGGCTCTGTATGTAGTGTTTGTTGTGGGTGTACCATCTCTAATTTCCCTGATGCTGGTGCCTGTTTTATAAAATGCCCAAACTCTCACCTGGTCTTGTGTCCATTCCAGATTTCCTGTCCAATTCCGGAAATACACGTCGGCCCGGTGCTGTCAGGTGTGGGAGGGGCAGCCTCCCCCAAAGGGAGTGGGAGGAAGGGAACCACTCGCTGCTGCTCCAGGCTTGGCCTCACCTCCCTGTTTGCGCCCCGCCCTTCACTCCCAGTTCTGGGGGGGTTTGGGACTGCTATTAACTCAGCCTTTCGTCTTCTCCACCTCTGGCTTGTGATGTGGACTTTTCCATCCTGCTAACTGAAACAGAACGTATGGAATGATCTTAGATGCTTCTGTTCAGTCTGATACCTTGACCCAGAGGTCACTCTTCATTCTCTTATGCATGTCTTTAATTATCAGAAAGTCTTTGTTTTAAGGTAGTTGGTACTTAATAGAATCAATGCTTTTAAAATCTTATTTAGAAATTCTTCCCTACTGTAATGTTAGAGTGCCTTATAGTGCCTCGCTTAGTTGCCTGGCTTTCACGCTGAGGCATGAAAGACAGTCATTTCTCTGCCAGTGAGCAGTGCCAGCACTGCCATCGTCACATGGGGCTTATTCTGGGCTCTCCACTCTGCGTACGTCTGCCAGATCTACGTAGCTTCAGGATAACTCTCACACTGGTGAGCAGTCCTTGCCATCTTGATCTGCAGTGCTCTGAAGTCAGAACTGGGTATGAATTCCATCTCTGCCTCGTATTAATTCCCGTCTGTAAAATAAGGCATTGCTGATTGATTAACTTGGAGAGAAGATATTTGAAGAATCACTAAAAGCTACAGGTTTCATTTTCTGATTCAGTTGCTTTATAATCAGCCCTTTTGCATCAGGGGGAACAAAAGGCAGTGCTGCTATTCTGCATTATTGGAAAGACTGGGAGAAGAGAAATATTTTTAAATAGAACTGGTGCTTACATCGTTTAAAGAAAAAATAAAATAAAATAAACGTAAATGGATGTTCCAGGCATTCTGTAAATTCTCCTGAAAAGGTTGAGTCAGACCAGTCTTAAGTAAACCATAAAGTAACACTATTTTTTTAACATTTTTTATTGATTTATAATCATTTTACAGTGTTGTGTCAAATTCCAGTGTTCAGCACAATTTTTCAGTCATTCATGGGCATATACACACTCATTGTCACATTTTTTTCTCTGTGATTTATCATAACATTTTGTGTATATTTCCCTGTGCTATACAGTGTAATCTTGTTTATCTAAAATAACACTATTTTATGTTTTGTGTTTGTTTCATTGTAGGATCTATGATTGGATGCCTGAACAGCCAAATATATTCCAAGTGGAGCAGTTGGAACGTCTGAAGCAAGAATTGCCAGAGCTTAAGAGCTGTTTGTGTCCCACTGTTAGCCGCTTTGTTCCCTCGTCTTTGTGCGGGGAGCCTGACATCCACGTGGGTGCCAACGGCATCAACAGTGTGCAGAGCGCTTAGTGTTTTATCGCGTCAGATCGCGTGGGGCTCCGCGCCGCTGTTCTGGGTATTCGCTGTGCATCACGGAGCATTGTTTCTCTCTGCCTTTTAGGTTTGCAGTCCAATGAAGCAATAATGTAATATCTTACTATTTCACTACAGTTCTTGCTAGAATTTCAAGTATGCTATTTAAATCACTTGGCCAGGTATAATTACCAGTCTCTTTACAAGGAGAAAATTTACTGGTTGGTAAATATTTTAAATTAAGTATGTAAAAATGTATAATGTTAAACAAATGTTCCTTAAAAATATAGTACTTTGAAATGAACTATTTAAGTATGTCGTATTTACATTTACTACAAGTTTTCATTTGATCAGGTCTAAAATATTTAGCACTCGGAACATGACTGCATAATTATACCTGACCATGGGAAAAATAAGTACCTCAAATGCATGTATTTGCACTGGTGGTTCCAGCTGCACAGACCTTTGTGCCATTTGTGTACATATGTATTTTCTACGTGGATTGACCTGCACACGTGTACCATGTTCATTCGGTGTGAACCTGAGGCTGCTGCCGTTTCCCCACTTTAACCAAACCAATGCCTGTGTGAACAGCCTGGAGGTGATCCTTGAAAACTTGTTTCATGAATCTTTCATAAGTTGTTTTGCATAAATATTAAAATTTCAAAATGCTGCAGGGTAATTTAATGTACAAAATATTAGCAGTAGTATGGGTTGCACACTTAGTACAATAGATCATAATGTATAAATTCTCGTCAATGCATGCTTTAGGTTTTAAGCATGAGATTGTACACGTTTACTGTAAGTCCTTGCATCTGTGGTGCTAGGTGAGTGTGAGAGGGTGTCAAGGACTGAAAAATACTTTGTTGCCTAAAAGAAAGAAAGAAAAAAGCCTCTTTGTAGGCATCTTAAACATGCTTACGTGTCTCTCACTACCTATTACACACCGTTGCTTTATGGGTTTGTTTTGTCTGTGTGTGTGATTCGGTAGTTAAATCTCCAAGCAGAAAAACAAATGTCCTGAATTCTCATATTGATACTCTTTATTGGTTAATGTATATCATGCATGTAATTTATTTAGAAATGTAGAAGATTTGTACGCATGTTACTAGGATTATACAAAGGATTTTTTCATTAGAAGCAGATTGTTTTGACATAACTGTAACTTAAGGATGAATGTTAAATAAAATATACAGAATTATTTTCTTCATTATAAAATGAGATTTTAAGAAAGTGTTACTTTTGCAGAATTGGCTCTGTGGCATTACTGTGAGAAATTGGAGTTGTGTCCACCCTGAACGGGACAGCTTGGTCGAATCTACCTTGTGCTGCGCGTTAGTCACTAGGTGGTGTTTTCACGTACTGGCATATTTTGGCAGTAGCTGAGAACTGAAAACTTGGCTTATATGTGGTATCTTTTATTTTTTAGGCCAAGCAATGCAGTTTTGGTCAGACCTTAATTGTGTGATGACGATCGGCTGTAAAACCCTCGGGTATTGTGTTTGTACCGCTGATACTTGACAGAGAACAGTTTAGGAAATAGAGTCTTCCGCAGGCGTTCTGTGTATGTTTCTTCTGTTGAATGAATTTTTCCACCATTTGATGTGGAAATTCACTTGATGTGAATTAGACACTTTTAGAAAATTACTGAAAAAGAATTAGCTTTCTTGATCTGCAGACCTTTGTACAATACAATTAACCATTACCTTATGATAACTTGATTAGCCGTACGTGTGTATTTCTAGTCTGTCTGTCTGCTCCTTCCTCCCCTCTGCCTTTCCAGTTCGAGCTCCATTTTGAAGACTCGCAGGTCATGAAGGAAAAGAAGAGAGGAGGAGGAAAGGAAGTGATGGGGTGGGGTGGGGGGTCAGTTTGCTGGACAGTGTGATTTGCTGAGAAGAGCTTACAGTGACTGCTCATGGCATGGGCAGAACCTCACTGCTCACTTTCTTTCCTGTCTCTTCCCAACCTTATAAACACCAGGGTTAGTAGATGATTAACGCATAGCAAGCAGTGGCTCCCTGTCTCCATAGGACTTAGTCCAGGCTTCCGTATCCCTAGCTGTCGCCCGGTACGCTCTGCTCCAGCTACGCCGCACCTGCACTAGGCCCTGGCCTCGCCGAATTCCTTACTCCTCCCTGTCGTAGCCAGGTGCCCTCTGCCCGGAAGCCTTCTCCTCCCCAGACACTCTCTGCCAAACTCATTTCTCCTTAAGCCATCGATGGACCTCTCTCCGCTGCAGAACTTAGAAGGGATGAATCCGCCTTTTTTACTCCACAGTCGATGCTCATTCCTTGATCACGCCGTGGATCGCGGCGCATTCTCAGTAGACACAGTTGTTTGCCTCAACGGGCTACTGGCTCTTCAAGGGCAGGGACCTTGTCTTACAAATTTTTATTTCCACAGTGCATGGAATAGTAGAAAGTAAGCACTGGGATCGTTGGGATAGTATAATTTGTATCAAATGTCCTTTTGAATCAAGAGGTTTAGTCATCTTTACGAAGAATGTACATTTTGAATTGGTTTACATTTTGACTGTTGGAACAGTATGTTGATGTCAGTTTTAAATGTAGAGTTATAATGTTAAATTATTTTATATTTTCTGGAAATTGAAAAGTTTGCTAAAATGCCGCCATTGTTCTTTGGTATTTTCCACTCTGGAATCATGTACTGTAACTGGATGTAAATGTGAGGAACTGCTGCGCCCTGTGTCAGCGGTGCCTCAGGGCTGCCACCGCCGCCCGTTTACCTCACTCCCATTCTCCTGAGACGCTCATCTGTCTGCTCCCCGAACCCCGCGCTTAGGCCTACCTCAGTCCCCCCTCCCCTGTCCTCCTTCAGTGTGCAGCTCAGGGGCCACCTCCTCCGAAACACTCCTCAGCTTTTGATCAGAATCGTGATGCAGACAAATGCAGACAGCCTCTAAATCTCACTGCTGTATTTGGCAGCTGCGGTAACGCACCCAGACAAGTTAACTGACTTACCAGGTTGGGGCTAGAACTGGGCTTTGCGACTCCTTATCCCGAGTCCTTAAACGGCGCTGCCTTCTGAGTTCTCGTGGCATTTATTAGCTGTGCTTTCTTACGGTCCCACTTTTTATGTGCCTGTTCTTTCTCCCTGATAAGATTGTAAGCCCCTTAAGGGCAAGGACTTCTTTGCATTTCCAGCACTACCATAGTTTTCTATCCTTAGGTATGAACTAGATAAATAAATGGTGGTGGCTACAACCTAGTTTCCTAGCTCAGATTGTTTCACAGTGTACATTTCCGAATGATCTGCTTGGCCGCATTGTCTGGAGTGTGCGTGTGCTCCCGTGTGCATGCGTGGGCTTGTGTGCTGGCATGTTCACACATGGCATTCTCACCCCAGCCCAGTTGCTTGGGGTCGCATATTTGAGGGGTTACCACTACCAATTTTCTATTCCATGCTGAGAGAGGACAATGCGGGAAACAAGTGGAGGATGAGGCAGTTTTCCCCCAGGCTTTCTTGTCCCATCCTGGGGCAGCACACCTCGATCCTGCAGCTGGTGGCCTGGTGGTGAGGAGGCGGCTGCCGTGGACAGGACTTGGTGACCTTGGGAGGCTCTTGGATTAGTCCGGAAGGACTTCTGTTGTCCTTTGAGCCTTGGCTCTTTCTCTTCACAGCTTGAGTATATTTTGTCTCCCATATTATTACTGGGCTGGCACTCTGTGCAGTCCTGTTAACTTGAATTTTGACACAAGTGATTTGCTCCCTTGTATTTTAGGTTTGGATCATGTGCTTTGGGGGTAGAAAGCTGAGTATGTGTATTAGAAATATTACATCATTTGGTGTTCATGAGTGGAAATTCATTCACATCTAATCCCTTGGTGGGTTTGTATAGTTTGAGAAATGGATTTGAAATGTTTTCGAAGTAAGAGAGCATATGATTCAGATCACACGAGTGTATGCTGGAGGTAAGGAGGGAGAGGTCATGAATCAGCAGACTTGCTGCAGCCCTCCATCCCTCACAGAAGCGGGTGGGTGTCGGGAGTTGTGAAGCTGGTTTGGGGCACGGCCTCTGTACTCAGAGGCCAGGTGTGTTCCAAGGATGAAGGAGCCGCCCCAACAATGGAAAGGGTTTTTCCTTGTCAGAGGCTTTGCATCTTTGTAGGAGATAAAAGTTTATTGATTTTAAAGGAAAATGACATGAAAATGAAATACTTGTTTAAATAATGAAGGAAGTAATATTAGTACAAGAGTAACAAAAGGAGGAGTACAGAATTAATTTGTCTAATCCTCTACTAAATGACCTCTACCTGTTTTCCTTAAACAGAGATGAAGATGGGATGGGTGAAATTCTGAAACTGACTTAGAAGGCCAAACAATGTAATTTCACAGTAAGAAAACTAAAAGCCTCATGAAAGTTCCGTGGCATCACTTCTTTTTCTTTGGTTGGGGGTGGGGTGCTGGCGGCAGGGGGAGCATTTTCTTTGATTAGATTGCCAAAGATCTGTGTGCATCTATAGATTTTTTTTTAAACTAGGCATAGTAGTATGGAGCAATCTTTTTTTATTAATTACTGCTCCTAAATTTAGTTTTCAAAATTCTATCTAATTTTGATTAAGTTGTACCTTCTATTGCTTCTTGAGTTGTCTACCTCAATATTAAATACAATTCGGGTTCTATAACTGGAACAATAGAACTGACCTTGGAGAAATGTTTTTAAATGTGAGAAAGAGGGAGAGTGAGCAGGTGAGATTCCAGGGTCCCTGTGTCCCCTTTCCTCCCTTGAGGCAGAGTTGGGGGGTCCCCAGGCAAGCCTCCTGGTAAGTAGGAGCCACACCAGTGGAACCATCACCACGCGTGCGTGGGGTTTTGGTGGGGGGTTGCACGGCTCTGGTGCAGGGGATGTGGGGAGAGCCTGAGCGTGCTGGCTGGTGAGGGGACAGCAAGGTCCTGGGGGTAGCGGCAGCCTGGCCTTAGAAGGTGGTGAGTGATGGAGGGGACCTTGTCAACAAGCCACAACATACGAATGCTAGTCCCTCCCCAAGGCCAAGTGGAGCACATGTGCAGGTGGATCTAGGATAAATTCCTAGAAATGGAATTCTTGGGCATAAGCCGCGTGGATCCTGTGGTTGTGTTTAAAAAGTTCCTGCCTGTTAGAAATCGAAAATAATGTCACTACAGGTAAAGTAATATGTCATAGATTTGCTTTAAAATAATCTAATCCAGCCAAAAATTAAGTGACTGATGGGGAGGTGGTGACATGAAACAAGAATGGCAGAATGTTAGTTGTTAAAGTTGACTGGTGGCTACTGTGTTCATTTGCTAGGGCTGCCCTAACAAAATGCCATACACTGGGGGCTTAAACAACAGGAATGTGTTTTCTCACAGTTCTGGAGGCTAGAAGTCCAAGATCAAAGTTTGGTTTGGTTTATCTGCCTGTCTGTCTGTCTGTCTATCTAATTCTCAGAGGGAAACTCCCACTTCCAGCAATATGGCAGATTAGATACTCTGAAACAGCTTCTCACCACAAAACAAAAACGTGCTTAGAATAATAGACAAATTCTCCAGAAAGCAAGAAAAACCAAAGTCGAAGCTGTGGTTACCCAGAAGAGTCTGCTATTCCAGAAAACTGCAGAGTAGATTTCAGAGACGCTGTGGATGGACAGATGATAATGTCTTTGGCCCCTGCAAGGTGGGGGCGGGGACTGAGACCCTATAAATGGCTACAGTTTGAAAGTGTGATCTAGAAAGTAAATGACTCCCAGCAAATCACTCTCAGTCTGTCGCAGGCCTCTGCTCAGGGTTAAGGGGGAGAAAAGTCTTCCCAAAATTTCAGATCACAGGTCTGTCCTTACACAATTTCCAGGCTTGAATTTATAACACCACATGATCAGAAATGATTTTCAAAATACTTCCTGGTCGGTTATACCCTGGGGACACCTTGCAGAAGCAAATGCAAATTCTATTTGGAAGAAATCCCTCTCATCCTTCAGATTAAGGTAAGGCATATATTAATAGGCAAAAATTTGCCAAACATACAGTCAACCCACAATGAGTGAGTCAGTAGAAACGTCAAACAGCTTATTTGGCCTCCCAAGGACTCCCAGCAGCAGACTTCCTCTCCTGCTTAGACCTGGAGCAGGTAGAGCTGCGGAGGTAGAGATGGCAGAGCAGGACACCGACTTGGGACTGCCGGGGCAGGGTTTGCCTCATTTGCTTTGTGGGAGGAGGTGTGTCACATGAAATGGACTTTCATAGGTGAGACCAGGAGGCTGACTGTTCAATGGCTATGACCCATTAGGTCACCATCTCTCTCCATGACCTCTTTCCCAGTTCCCTGGGATTGAACTGGTCCATTTGCATCTTCCTTTTTGTCTTCACCACCCGGGATACTTCATCTCAGTTATTTTTCATGTATTTCCTCTCTTGGACCATAAGACATTTGAGCCCACAGAAAACACATCTACCCTGTGACGTTAGCGCCAAGCACTAATCCAGAAATAAGGCATACGTGTAATATTTATTGAATGGGTAGGTATTTAGTAGAGGAGAGAGGAGATTGTTGCTTTATGTTTATTAAGTGTTTTATTCTTCACAGCCACCCAGTGAGACGGGTACCATTACTTCTCCCACTGTCCCGAGAGGAGACTCTGGTCCATCAAGAGAGAACTAACAAAGTCCTCACCATCAGCACTGGCAAGAGTGATGGGGAGGAAGGGAGGTTCCGATCCAGAAGATACGGAGCATTAGAGCCTGCAGGACTCAGTGTGGTTGCATGGTGTGAGGGCAGGGGAGATGTTGGTCATGAGTCCTAGGTTTCTGTCTTGAGCAACTGGGTGGATAATCCTGCCATGTGCTGACATGAGGGCATCTAGCAGTTTCTCCTTTGGGCCTGTCTGGACTGAAGTGTCTGGGCACACCCAACGGGAAAGTGCCTTGAGCAGCTGGATATATTGGTCTGGAACTGAGCAGGATGTCAGGTAGAGATTCAGAGTTATCCCCGTGTAGATCTGCCTGCCACTGTTCCCTGTTTCCCGGCTACACACACACACACACACACACATGCACACACACACGAGCCAGGAAGATTCCTTTACACTTTGTTACACAGTCAGAAATCCCATCAACAGTTTATTAAAGTCACAGGCCTATTTTAAAAATGCAAGAACTCCAGGGCAAGGTTTCCACAGTGTAGTGTCTACAATAGAATTCTGGAGCCAAAGGTACGATGTAAGAGGAGTTATACAAAAAGACGGTTCTCCAGGTAAAAGGTTGGGGAGACCTTCCCACCCCACACCTTTGGGAATTCTGACCAACAGCATATCAGCAGCTCTGGGGAATCAGTAATAGAGAAATAGGTTTCACTTTAAAAAGTCACTTGTCTATACACTCGTTCTGGGAAATGCTGCTGTGGTAAGATTTTGACCCAATCAGTCATTTACGTCTCAGTGTGGATTAATTTCTGGATGCAGGCGCTGAGGGAGGGGCTGTTCTGACCGAGTAGGAGGACAGGCAGGTCATTTTGGAGCATAGGACACTTGGGTCTTAGCCTGCCCTCCATACAGCAAGACAGCATGGGGGACAAGAGCCAGGGGGACAAAGGATTTAGAGGACAATGTGAGAGGCTGCCAAGGAGAAGAGAAACTACTAAACAGCACTTGGCCTAGTGTGGCCCTGGGCCAGGAGAGGACAAGCCTCTTGTCCTCCTCTCCTGTCTTGTCCCCGTGACTCACAGTGCGTTCAGCAACACGCACGTGCAGTGGGCTGGCTGGGGACCCTCCACTGCCTGTTAGAACTTGCCCAACAGGTGAATGGCATCCACGTTTCTAGGGACCAACGTATAAGCAATCTTTAGCAGCACAGTTTCTTGTGTCAGTAAGTGTCTCTATTTGAGGTAGCACTGAAGATCTGTCTCCGCTGACTTTGAGGTCACGGTTGGGGGAATGGACATGATGAAGATATTCCAGGCTAGGTGCTGGGAGAAGGTGGAAGTCACGGGGGTGGTGGAGGAAGAGGAGCCCATGCTCCAGGCCTGTTTTAAGGGCTCTGCCCGAAGTGCAGGATTCGTGCACCATGGCTCAACCCTGTCCCCACTGGAGGAATCTGCAGGCACCCACAGACCAACGCCAAGGAGGAGCCAGCCGAGCAGCGTGAGCTCCAAGTTCTGTGAGTACCATCTTCCCTTCCAGAGGAACTTCACTGTTGTCCCAAAAGAGTTTTGAGTCTGGACCCAACAATTCTATCAGCACATTGGTAACAGTTTGGGTGAGGATGCCTTTGGCTCAAGAGGACTCGCGAAAAATATTTGCTTCTCTTGCAATTATTTCTAAGTTTAGGAAAAGTTAGGAAATAAGGCAGCTGATGGCTGGTGATGCCAAAAATGCAGAAAGCAGCACTGCCTCCCTCTGCTGCAGTCCTTGTGCTGTGTCCTGTGGGGGAGGTCACGTGTGGACAGGGCTCACCGCTGCAGCTTCCGGGGCTGAGTCCTCAGTTTCCACCGCGAGGTACCATTTGGGGTGTGGACACTGCTTTACAGAATCCAAAGACACGCACAAGATACATAGAATTTCACCGAGTCATTGCTGGCTCTTTGCCGGGCACGGAAGCCTCAGCACTGAGCATGTTGTTAACTCTTCATGAGGCTTAACATCTAATGCACTGGAATCCTGGCTCCACTGGCACAAATCTCTCTCAATCTCGAGTTATTCTCACCTTTACGTTACCCAGACCAGTCCCCTTACACCAAACCAACCTCTTTGTCCAGCCAGATCGCATCTGTGCCAGTGAGAGTGTAGCGGGTGCCAAGAATGAGCAGCATTAGAGCTTGATCAAAGCCCAACGCACAAAGCTCCCTCCCGTTCCACCTGCACCCCCGCCCGGTTTCTGTGTCACTCTGCGCTTCACTCAGCCTTCTCTGCACCACGTGGCCTGATCTTCCAGGCCAGCTGTGTCCCTGCTCCAGGGCACTGAGCAGCTTGCAGAAGAATAGAGGCTTATCCAGAACCTTCTGGCCTCACCGCCCACCTGTAGCACGCAGCACAGTGCTTCGTACTTCTGCTTTATGTGCCCTTTGTCTTAGTCTCCTTGGGCTTCCGTGACGAAACACCACAGACTGAGGTGGCACACATAACAGAAACTGATTTCTCATAGTTCTGGAGGCTGAAAGTCCAAAGACCAGGGTGCCAGCATGGTCACTTCCTGGAGAAGACTCTCTCCCTGGCTTGCAGTGGCCTCCTTCTTCCTGGGTCCTCGCGTGGCCTTTCCTTGGTGTGTGCCCATGGCGAGAGAATGCCCTTCCCTTCCTCTTCCTACAAGGACACCGATTCCATTGCGAGCGCCTCGCTCTCAAGACATCATCTAAACCCGATTACTTCCCAAAGGTCTCATCTCCAAATACCATCACACTGAGGGTTCAACACATGGATCTGGGGGGACACAGTCTAGTACCCGGCACCCTTCCTTCCCCAGGACAGAATTTAACACCAACACTTGGTTCAGAGCTTGGCACTCACGAGACCCCAAGAGATAAATGGACAAATAAATAAAAATGACCTAATGTAACACCTCAAGTCTGTCCCCTGCTGGCAGAGTTGGGTCAGGCCCCCCCTGCTCCTGAATGCTGAGGCGGCCCCAGGGAGCCTGGCAGCGCAGAGTGACGCAGTGGGGCTCTTTTCCAGGCTCCTTAGAAAACCCCCCCGAGCACGGGATGAACGATACATTGTGAGATACAATCTCATTCTCTTTCTTTTCTTAAAAATGTCTTTTTGATTTGTAACTTCATTACTTTGAGCAAATTTAGAATATAGATAAGCAAAAATCTAAAAAAATAATAAAAATAAAGGCCACACATCATCCCTGAGAGATGACACTACTTTGACTAGGCTATTTCAGACCCTTCTCTAAGCGTGCGTGTGTGTGTGCTCACACGGTGTATATTGCTTGTGATCTGCCGATTCCCACTGAGTTGTACATCTTGGGAATAATTGAATTGCTTTAGTAGCCTTTTCAGCATCATTTCAAAAGGCCACTTGGCACGTGGTCTTTGTTGCTGCAGGGAGAGGGCTGCTCACAAGGGAGAGGCTTTGCTGCCCCTGGGGGGCTGACCGTGTGACCGGGGCCCTGGGAGACCCCAGTGGCAGGAGTGATGGGCAGGAAGGGGTGGTGAGCTGCGCCAGCTGCCTTCTGCTGCGAGAGAGCTGCAGAGGCAGCCCGGACCCGCAGAGCCGCCCCAGGACTCCGTACCCCGGAACGAGCCCCTCTTGGGAGCAGGGAGGCTGGCGCTCTGCAGCCATGAGGGATCTGCGCTCAGAGCAGCCGTGTGGCCCCGGTGTAGGAAGGTCAGGTCCTCTCTTCCTCCCCCTCCCGGCACTGGGGGTGTCAGTGCTGCTGCCTGAGGAAGAAGCAAGCTCTGGGTGGGGGGGGTGGGGACAGAGAGACAGACTGTTTCTCTTTGTCACTCTGTCTGAACCCCCTGAAAGCCTGTGTCTAGGCTGCAGGCAGTCAGAGCCATGTGTCTGGGGAATCAGTTCTGCCCGGGCTCTGGTGAAACACAGAGTGGGTGATGGGGAGACGGGGTGCTCAGGACACACTGAAAGGTCCAGGGACAGTTTCCTGCCACTGATACGAGTCTCTGCCACTTTCAGGTCCACAGATGCACCAAAAAAATGCAGAAACACCCACACTTGAGAGAGTGGAAGGGACAGTGGGGTCCGATACGGCAGCCACCAGTCACGTGGCCACTGAGCGCTTGCAGTGTGGCTAGTGCGGATGAGGAACTGAATTTTTAATTGAATTTAATTCCAATTAGGTTAAAAACTGAAGCCAAATAAACTGCTTTTCTCTGTTAATCACACCTTTATTGTTTTGGTAGGCCTACATTTCACTTGAATCATTGAAAATCCAAATTGAGATAAGCTCTAAGAGCAAATACACAACAGACTTCAAAGACAGTATTAAGACGATGTAAAATCATTTAGTAATATTTTTACACTTTGCATGTGGAAGTCTACTGGGTTACATAAATACGTTTTTGCATGTTAAAGCTGTTCTTTTTAAATTAAAATGTATTATTAAAATTAGTTTTACCTGCTTCTTTCTACTTATTTTAATGTGACTACTAGAAAATTCAGAATTACATCTGCGGCTCAGTGCCAGCTTAGAGAAAGATGATGACGGGAACTCCTAGAGAGGCGGTGGGGACCTAGGGCACTTAGCTTACAACCGACCACGTGTGGTGGTGGTGGTGACCAATGGCATGGGTTCCCGCTGAGAGACACCAGCTTCGAGGATCCTCTAAGACCACCACGCAGAGATCTCGAAGAGGCAACGGGCTGTGGGGTCTGCAGTTCACAGGAGAGGTGAGGCTGGAGATACGAAGCTGAGGGTTGTTGGGGGACATAGTGGTCGGTGTCACAGGAGGTAAAAGACTTCACCAAAGACAATGGGTGAAAGCGGGAAAGGCATTTATCGGGTACACTGTCACAGACAGGAGCGGCCGCACAGGCAAGAGCTGCCTGCGTGAGCACCGGGGGTGAGCGGGCAGGGTCTGCCAGTGAGGGAGGGGCTGTGAGCACAGAGGGACAGGGGAAGAGATTTCTGATTGACTGTAAGCGAGGTAAGAGAGTTAGGGTCCACGAAGAGACGGTGACTCGTGGTGGCCAGTGCAGGGTTTTCATTCTCTCATTTTGTTCTTGCATTATGATAGGTCTCAGTCCAGTATCTATTTTGGTGCTAAAACTGCTCAATCTCAGGTGGTGGAAGTCCCTGCAGATTGGCTCACGTGTTCCTCTGACTCCACTCCAGGCGTCCTTGGGGTAATGAGATGCCCCGTGCTCCTCCTCCATGCCCTGCCCTAGACGTGTTAAAATCTATTTTCTGCTGGCCCAGAGTGACTCATGTGCCATTCCACAGCCTCCCCTGGTACTGCCTGTTCCTTGGGTGTATCCGGGCCTTTCCCCTCATTAACAGTTGTGGTCATTCGAGTCTGGTCTTCATCACCTCTTCACTTGGCATGACACCCTCAGAGTTTTACTCTGTGAGTTTACGTAGCCCCAGAAGGAAAGGGGGAGAAAGCAGGACACTCTGGAGGCTCAGGTTGGCCCTTGGAAGAGTCCAGTTTTGATTCAGGCACTCACTTCCCCTCTCTTCTCCAAACACTGCTTCCCTTGGCCAGAGGGGACACCGGAGCTGAGGCAGGGTCTGGAATGGGCATTTTGACATCTGACATCCAAAGAACAAATTCGCATTATTCACTTCTGACTCTTCCTCCATTTCTGTGTGTCAGAGATAAGGTGAGACTCGGGGACAGGGAGGAGGAGTGGAGTGAAGCTCTGAGCTGGAGGCGAGGCCCAGGGCAGGAGTGGGGCTCAGGTTGGGTGAGGCTCAGGGATGTGGGCCATCAGGAAGGATGGGGAAGACAAGGGAGCGTGGGGCAGGTTGAAACTCAAGGGTGGAGTGAAATTACCTATTGTCCATATTCTAGCTGGAAGTTCAGGTGAATAAGCTGAAAGGCCAGTGCTTTGCTTTTTATGCTGAAGTGGCTGTAAAACCACTTTGTTCTGAGATTCCTCAGGACTCCGACTGCATCCTCTGTCATTTACATATCAAAATACCACATCTCCAAATGGCACCAGAATCATGGCCCCAGTTCAGTATAACTGGGGAGCCACGACAGGCCCACAGAGGGAGGGATGGCAGGCTTGGGGTCAGGCAGAGGATGTGGGGCGATGGCCCCTGCAAGGCCAGCAGCCAGGACTGGGACGTCCCAGTGATGACTCACCACAGGGCCAGGTCACTGGTGAGAACTGAAGTAGGGACATGGACGATGCCACCAGACCATCTAGGAAGTAAATGGCCCCAGACTGATAAGTGCCTTTCTCCCTCCCTCCCACTGCTCACCCAACTTTGGAGGGACGCCCAGAACTTGTCCTGGCACCACGGATCAAGTTGACTAGATTATGGAGTCAGAAGAAGCCAGTGGGTTTTTTTTTATACAACAAATGTTCATTAAATTTCAGCGTTAGCTTTGAAGGTCATCTCACTTGAAAAGGCAGTTGGTGACACATCCCATCTCATGACAAGGAAGGCAGTCCTCACCAATTCTAAGACAGCTCAGCTTTAACACTGTTCTGATGGTCAAGCACTCAAAGTATAGATGAAATGTGTTTACTCTGTGGTATCTGGCACATAGCGGGAACTCAGTAAAGGTCTGTGTAATAAACAAATGAATGGATGATAGGGTCTTTTTTTTTTTTTTAGTAGAATCAGGAGCTGGAGATACTCCTCTGGGTATAAGTGGCAGGAAACTGTCCCTGGACCTTTCAGTTTGTCCTGAGCACCCCGTCTCCCCATCACCCACTCTGTATTTCACCAGAGCCCGGGCAGAACTGATTCCCCAGACACATGGCTCTGACTGCCTGCAGCCTAGACACAGGCTTTCAGGGGGTTCAGACAGAGTGACAAAGAGAAACAGTCTGTCTCTCTGTCCCCACCCCACCCAGAGCTTGCTTCTTCCTCAGGCAGCAGCACTGACACCCCCAGTGCCGGGAAGGGGAGGAAGAGAGAGACCTGACCTTCCTACACCGGGGCCACACGGCTGCTCTGAGCGCAGATCCCTCATGGCTGCAGAGCGCCAGCCTCCCTGCTCCCAAGAGGGGCTCGTTCCAGGGTACGGAGTCCTGGGGCGGCTCCGCGGTTCCAGGCTGCCTCTGCAGCTCTCTCGCAGCAGAAGGCAGCTGGCGCAGCTCACCACCCCTTCCTGCCCATCACTCCTGCCACTGGGGTCTCCCAGGGCCCCGGTCACACGGTTAGCCCCCCAGGGGCAGCAAAGCCTCTCCCTTGTGAGCAGCCCTCTCCCTGCAGCAACAAAGACCACGTGCCAAGTGGCCTTTTGAAATGATGCTGAAAAGGCTACTAAAGCAATTCAATTATTCCCAAGATGTACAACTCAGTGGGAATCGGCAGATCACAAGCAATATACACCTTGTGAGCACACACACATGCACGCTTAGAGAAGGGTCTGAAATAGCCTAGTCAAAGTAGTGTCATCTCTCAGGGATGATGTGTGGCCTTTATTTTTATTATTTTTTTAGATTTTTGCTTATCTATATTCTAAATTTGCTCAAAGTAATGAAGTTACAAATCAAAAAGACATTTTTAAGAAAAGAAAGAAAATGAGATTGTTTCTCACAAAGTATTGTTCATCCAGTGCTCGGAGGGGTTTTCTAAGGAGCCTGGAAAAGAGCCCCAATGCATCACTCTGTGCTGCCAGGCTCTCTGGGCCCACCCCAGTATTCAGGAGCAGAGGGGGCTTGACCCGACTCTGCCGGCAGGGGACAGACTTGAGGTGTTATATTAGGTCATTTTTATTTATTCGTCCATTTATCTCTTGGGGTCTCGTGAGTGCCAAGCTCTGAACCAAGTGTTGGTGTTAAATTCTGTCCTGGGGAAGAGAAGTATGCTGGGTACTGGACTATGTCACCCCAGATCCATGTGTTAAACCTTCAGTGTGATGGTATCTGGAAATGGGACTTTTGTGTTTCCATACAAATTTAAGAATTATTTCTTCTAGTTCTGTGAAAAGTGCCATTGGTGTTTGTTAGGGATTGCCCAAATATTCTTGATGGAAGAGAAAGAAGACCCCTTCAAGTTAGAGTATTGGTCCTAGACGACAGCGCTCCTGAAGCAGCAAAAGCTTAGACACGAGCGCCACCTAGAGGATCCCTTGTGTACTGGGGGAATGCTGGGAGGCAGGTAGCAGGGGCGAGGGAGCAGGGGGTTAAATGTACACCTCCGTCTTTACTAGTTCCGTTCCATTTCCGAGATTCCTAATGGTTCTAATCCTTACTTTTCCCATTTGTAAAATGAGGATAATAATCTCTACAGCAGATGGCTGCAGTCAAGTTTAACGCAAAATGCTTATAAAACCCTGCAAGCTGTTAAATTCTCGATTAATGAACAGTAGCGATTAAGAGATGCACGGACAGTGTTCAGCACAGCCAGCCTCAAGCCTTGAACCCAATCAGGAAACCTGTACTAAACAAATCCTTTTATCCAGTCTCATGAATTTCTGGCTTCAAGTGCAAAATACATACTCTTTACCAAAAGGTGAAGAATTCCAGCTACATCATCTCTTGTCATCTTTGAATCTATGTGTCTACCTCAAAATTCTTCATATATTTTCAGCACATTGTCATAAACGACATGCTTCATCTTAAACCTTTAAGTACAGGGTTTTCCAGGACGGCAGGGGTATGACCAGAGGAAGGTTTCATTGCAGGGTTCTCCGTGGGTGCAGCAGCCAAATGCTATGTGCCTGTGCTGCCATCTTGTGGTCTGTTGAGGAACAAGTCTCTGGTGTGTCCTGGAGCTGTCAACTGACTTGTGGTCTAACCTTTCTGAGGATTACACACTGCGTGTTACATATGTTATGTAATATTACATAAACACCCATAAATTCACACAAAATATTGTGTTCCACAAAGTGGGTCACTTTGCCCACGAAGTTTTTCACAGGTTGTTCTAAATGTAGAACAGATGACAAGGCACATTCCTGCCAAAGAAGGAAAAACACACGCCCCTCCCCAGTCCTAGGAAGCTGCCCTTTTGGGTCCAAGTTTCCTAAGGGCTTTGGACTGAGGCAGAGCTGGGAACCCTAGGGCCTTAGAGATGCAGTTCAATGTTTATCAAGTATAGACTGGACTATTCAGTCCCGCCTGCGTGTCATCACTGTTCTCTCAACACGAACCCTAACTCGCCCGAATCATGTGCCCATTCTCTGGAAAATCACAAACAGTCCAAGTCTAAACTTCTGAGGCATCTGCCTTAAAACTCCTCTCGACGTTCACCCACTGAAAGTCATCTGGATTGTGCCCAAGCTGGAGAGATTACGAGTAAAGCTACTATCAACATCTGCGTATAAGTTTTCGTGCGAACATACGTTCTCCATTCTTTTGGGTGCTGCAGCTTTGTAGGACCGTCGGAGGTGAGGGAGCATGACACCTCCAGCTTTGCTCTTTTTTCTCAAGATTGCTTTGGATATTCGAGGTCTTTTGTGGCTCCACAAAAATTTTAGGTTTATTTATTCTAGTTCTGTGGAAAATGTCATGGGTATTTTGACAGGGATTGCATTAAATCTGTAGATTGCTTTGGGTAGTATGCCCATTTTAACAATACTAATTCCTCCAATCCATGAACATGGGATATCTTTCCATTTCTTTGTTTTCATCTTCAGTGACCTTCATCAGTGTTTTATAGTTTTCAGAGTATAGGGCACCTCCTGGGTTAAGTTTATTCGAAGGTATTTTATTTTTTTGATGTGATTTTTAAAGAGAGATTGTTTTCTTGCTTTTCTCTTCTGAGTCTTCTTCCTTTTTGATCCATGGATTATTTAGAATGTGTGGTTCAGTTTCCAAGCGCTTTGGAGATTTTCTTGTTGTCTGTTACGGATTTCTAGTTTGATTGCTGGGCAAACGGCCTTTTATTTCCTTCTGTGCCCTCCTGGCCAATCCTAGCTCCCCTCCTGGTGTGTGGGTAAGTGTTACAAAGGGACCCGCATGACGTCACTGCCCCTTCCCCAGTTACTTTATTCTGGGAGTCGCCTCTCAACCTGGCCCAGCCCAACCCTAGTCTCAGGGACCCATCCCGCAACGACTCTTCCCTCTTTCTGGTTCCTACTTCCATCTGACCCCATCCCACCACCATCTGCCCAGAGTGAAGTTGATCACATATCCCAAACTCGCTCAAGAGAAAAAAATAACTGAGTTGAAGAGAGTAAGACATTGCCACAGGTTGATAGCTCAGATGTGCAGACGCAATGAGCAGGAACTCAGAGAAATGGAGCCTCCAGGTGAGAGCCAGGCACTGGGGGGACTCAGACAAGAAAAGGTGAGACGCTGAAGCCTGGGGCTCTGGACCTGGGGATCAGTGTGGCAGCAACAGGGCAAACAGGAAACCAGGGCCTCAGCAGCTTTGGGGAACATGGGTAACGTTTGGCTGAGGGAGCCCAGATATTCCTGAATCCTTGGTGGCCAGCACTAGGACCAGCCTGAGGAAGATACACTGTGACAGGTAGGGGGCGCTCTGTCTTTAGAAGACAGTGGTGCTTGTGGCGTTGTCCTGGAAGGGACTGGGCAGGTAGGAGGTGGATGGTCCTCTGTATGAACAGAGGCCTGGGACCCCTCCTGCAGGAAACACCGTCTGTGAGTCTTTCCTGGCCAGGAAAGAGGCTCCTTTCTATTACTGCCTATTTTTAAAATCAAACTTATTCATTCATATAGATTGAAGAAATAACTTCTAAGGGGTTTTATTTCAGGAGATAGCCACCTCCTTTCCTGGCTTGTCCCCTTAGAAAACCATTTTCTTCTATCTGAGCTGAGCTACAGTGACCTTCTCTCATAGCCCCCCACCCACCCCAGCCCCGCCAGCTCGTTCCTGATACCCCACTGTCACCCTTCTGCCTTGGGAACAGCTAGATCTCACAATTGCTGCCTTGCAATTTGTTGCAACATTTTGGGTCACAGTTGTCTTTGACCTAAAGCCGCGTTTTTCTGGTGAGTGTTTTCAGGAAGCCTTGTTTTCTTTCCTTTCTGATTCTTCTGTTTATAGTTGGGTTTTTTTTTTTAACTTCTCTCCAGCTCTTTCTTACTTATTTTTGAATAAGGTACATTTTTCCCCAAGTCAGTTTTTAGCAGGAAGTTCATCCAGAGGAGGATTGAATGCTGTGGCCCAGGGCCTCATGAATTATCATTAGAAGCCAAGGTTTTTGTGCGTGGGTGTTTTTCTCCATCTTAAGAAACGAAATGAGGGGTGAGGGTATAGCTCAAGAGGTAGAGCACATGCTTAGCATGCATGAGGTCCTGGGTCAATCCCCGGTACCTCCTCTAAAAAGAAGTAAATAAATAGACCTAATTACCTCCCCCTACAAACAGAAAAAAATGAATTTTAAAAAAGAAATGCAGGAGTCAACACGAAAGAACAAACTGCATTTGTGAGGAGACCTGATCACAGAACCTTCCCCAGGGTAGCGCTCCCTTAGCTCCAGAAACAGACCCCTGCGTGGATTCTGCAGGCCCCGGGCACCCACCCCAAGTCCCATGTGCAGAAACCACTATCTGGAATTTGATGGTTCTCGATCCATTGCTTTTCTTTGCAGTTTGATGGCAGTTCTTTGCATTGGTCTTCTGACTCGTTCGGCTGCTCTGTACCACGTGCCTGGCTTTCTTGCATCTGGTAGCGTAGAGCAGTGGTTCGCACATCTTTGCGTCTGTGAAGAATTCCAGTGTAACATCTCTACCACAAGTTATTTCTCCACTCTTCTGTTAATGTACGCTTGGGTTGTTTTTACTTTTACTTCTTTGAATAAGACTTACCTATCCCCTGGGACGCACGCGCGCGCGCGCGCACACACACACACACACACTTTTATCTAGTAGTGGCATTGCAGTGTCAAAGTTATACTTCAACTTCATTGCTTAAAGCCATACTCTTTTCCAAAGTGGCTGCACCAGACCCAGTATAAACGAGTTCTTCCTATTCCACTTCCTGGCAAATACATTAATTTGTGTGTTAATATTAACCCTTTGCTTTTCACCCAGCGGACAGAAAATGGTAAGGCTGTTCACAAGAATAAGCCTCCTCTTCCTCCTCCATCAAAAGGTTTTTCAGTCATAGCAATTGTCACCACCCAGTATCACTCTCTACATCTATTTATTGCTGTTTTCCCCTCCTCTTTTTTTTTTAACTTTAAAAAAAATCTTTTTTGTAGGGGGGAGTAGTTAGGTTTATTTATTGATCTTAATGGATGCACTGGGGATTGAACTCAGGACCTCAGGCGTGCTAAGATGTGCTCTACCACTGAGCTCAACCCTCCCTCCTCCCCTCCTCTTAAAAATGTAAGTTCCAGGAGACAGAGATTTCACTTGCCTTTCCAAAACTCTTCTTTGAGGTCTAGAGCAGTCTAAGACACAGATTAGTTACTCAATAAATACTTGTTAAATGATGGAATGAATAAAAACATGAAATAAACCAGGATTACTAAGGAAAAAGCACTAAAAATACCTACAACCTTAAAATTACACAGACACTTGTGAAGAGACCCAGCATCCAAAACGAATCTGCATACTAACTACTGTATATAAAGTAGATAAACAGCAAGTTCATGCTGTACAGCACAGGGGACTCTATTCAATACCTGACAGTAACTTACGGTGAAAAAGAATATGAAAACGAACATACGCATGTTCATGTATGACTGAAGCATTATGCTGCACACCAGAAATTGACACAACATTGTACACTGACTGTACTTCAATAAAAATATGTATAGACAAGAATGAATCTGCAGAATTACCTGGAAAGCGTTCCATTTCCCTCTTCCTCGTATGGGTTAAGTTCTCTGTTTAGAACTCCTTTTTGGCCACGGATTGATCGTGTTTGGTCATTTGACTTTTTCCATCCCTCTCTACCCACTTTTCAGTCCCACTGCCATTCACAGGCAAATTTCTTGAGATGACAACAACAAGTTTTGGACAATTTTAGCCCAATCCTACCTGATCTCAGAGCCCACCAGTCCTTCCCAGTCCTTCTCCCGTGGTTGCCAGGTCTCCCATCCTCATCTGACCCTTCACATCTGGACACGGCCAGCCCCTCTTTCCTTCCTGACCCACTCTTTGCCGTGGGCCTCAGGGGCACCACAGTCCCACAGCTCTAGCGCAACACAGTAGTTTCCCCATTGGATTTTGTTCCCTCACTGTCTTTGTTTGGGATCCTAGAGGCAGAGCCTGGGTGCAGGACTTAGAAGCACGTGACTCTTTGGGGGCTGCTCCCAGGAGAAACTGAAAGGGAGCGAGCAAGGGGTTTTGCCTGCTGGTGCATGCAGTGAAATCTAGCTTCCACCTGATTCTGGGAGGCTGTGGACTGTGAATTGCACTGCAGAGTCTGTCCTGTCTTGAAACAAGGGACTGGCTCTTGTCCCTCTCACCCTAGGCAGGCATTTGTCCCAGGCCTTGGGGGAAGGTGGCAGGCACAACGCCCAGCTCGGGCAGCAAGGAGGATTCAAGGATGGACCTCCAGAGGACGTAGGAGGGGTGATCCACTAAGTCAAGAGCCCTCAGCCCCTGGGGTTGGACACGCCAACCAAAACCGATAAGCCAGGTTCCAGGGGTTCTTGGCGGGCACAGCTGACTCTCCCTTGTAGGAATAACCCCAGATCAGCCCTGGGTTTTCTCCTTTTCTGCCCATCGAGCATGTCCCTGCCATGGCTTCAGTTGCCATCTCTACACTGTCCACTCCCCAGCACACACCCCTACGTACGCCTTTCCTCTGAGCTCCAGACCTGATCGCTGGACTGCTCCTGACCATCTCCTCTTGGTTTATTGGGCATATCAAACTCAACCTCTCAGATATCTGATGTACAGATATTCCTTGGCCCTTCTGACGTCTGGGAGTGGGCTCAGCGGGCCCTGCTTGGGACTGCATCTCAGGGCTGAGCAGTGCCCGGCCTGGTAGGCACTGAGCACATATGTGTACAGGGGGTGGTGGGGGAGGATGAATAAACCAAGGAGCTGAAAGGATGGGGAGGGAAGGCCAGGGGAGGGGAGAGCAGTGAGTGGGCCTTCCAGAAGGCTCAAGGAAGTCACTGCGGGAAACGCAGTAAATCCACTGAAAAGCTCCCTTAGATTTGAGTGGGGTCTCTGGGATAAGAGATGGGGCAGCTCTAAGGGGCTTAGGAAAGAACTGGAGCTTGAGATTTGGGATTGGAAGGTTGTTGATAAGGAAGCAGGGGACTGAGGAAGACACATGGGGGGACTGATGGAGGAACCCTCGCTTTGGTTCAAGGAACCAGCCTGGGATTCTTGAGGGCCTTGGGCCTGAACCGAGGTGGGAATTCTCCACCCTCCTGGGTGTCACTGACCCACAGCCAAGAGAGACCGTCTTCCTCACGGCAGTGCCCCCGGGCGCAGGGACCGCCCTGGAGGGATTGCTGAGCAAAGGGTGCTGACAGCCCTTCAGACTTCATCTGCACCACCCTCCCCGCTGGGTCTCCAGCCTGCCTGACTTTGAACTGGATCAGAAACAAAAGCTTTCCTGAGTCGCCACCTGCTGGACTTCGGACTGGAAATGCACCGTCAGCTCTCGGCTTTCAAACTGGAACTGGAAGGTTGGCTCTCCTGGTTTTGAGCCTGCCGGCCCAGACTGTGTGTGTGTGTGTGTGTGTATATATATATATATATATATGTGTGTGTGTGTGTGTGTGTGTGTGTGTGTATATCTCCTATTCTATATTTTTCTGCTGAACGCTGACTAATACAGCCCTCCAGACTGATCTACAGTTCCAACACAATACCCATCAAAACTCCAGCTGGATTCTTTACAGAAGTTGTCAAGCTGATCCTAATATTCATGCAAAAATTCAAGGGACTCAGAATAGTTAAAACAGTCTTGGGGGAGAAGACAAAGTTGGAAGATTCACACTTCCTGATTTCAAAACTTACTATAAAGCTGCAGTAATCAAAACAATGTGGCCTTAACATTAAGGATAGACGTATAGATCAATGGAATAGAACTGAGAGTCCAGAAATAAACCTTTATATTTACAGTGAATTGCTTTTTGAGAAAGATGACAAAACAATTGAATAGGGAATGAATAATCTTTTCAACAGAATGGTGCTGAGACAACCAGATAGCCACAGGCAAAATATAAAGTTGGACCCCTATCTTGTACATACACAGGAATTAATTCAAAATGGATCAAAGACTTAACTGTGACAGCTAAACTATGAAACTTTTAGGAGAAGACATAAGAGGAAATCTTTGTGAACTTGGATTAGGCCATGATTTTCGCTATGGAGAACAGCATGAAGATTCCTTAAGAAACTAAAAGTAGACTTACCATATGATCCAGCAATCCCACTCTTGGGCATATATCTGGAAAAAACTCTAATTTGAAAAGATATATGCACCCCAATATTCATAGCAGCACTATTTACAATAGCCAAGACTTGGAAGCAATCTAAATGTCCATCAACAGATGACTGGATAAAGAAAATGTGGTATATTCATACAATGGAATACTACTCAGCCATAAAAAAAGAATGTTGTAATGCCATTTGCAGCAATATGGATGGACCTGGAGACTGTCAAAGTGGAGTAAGCTATACAGAAAAAGAATTATATCATATTACTTATGTGTGGAATCTAAAAAAAAATGGCACAAACGAATGTATTTGCAAAATAGAAGGAGACTCACAGACACAGAAAACAAACAGGGTTACTGGGGATGGGGGTGGGGAGAGGGGGAAGGAGGGATAAATTGGAACTTTGGGATTGGCAGATACAAACTACGATGTGCAGGCTAAACAACAAAGTTCTGCTGTATACTACGGGGAGCTACATTCAATGGTTTGCAGTAACCTGTAATGAAAAAGAATATGAAAAAGAACTTGTAGATATGCATGTATAACTGAATTGCTATGCTGTACACCAGAAACCAGCACAACATTGTGAATCAACTACACTTTAATAAAGAAAAACGGAAAGGGGACCATTTGGTGGTTCCTCCAAAGGTTGAACATGCAGTTACACTTAGACCCAGAAATTCCAACTCAAAGTATATACTCAAGAGAAACGAAAACCTATCTCCACACATAAAATTTACACAAATGCTCATAGCAGCTTGATTCATAATAGACAAAGGGTAGAAACAGTCCAAGGTCCCATCCATTTATTTATGGATACATAAAATGTGATTTATACTTAAAATGGAATATTTTTGAGCAAGAAAGGAATGAAGTTCTGATACATGATTCAAGAACAAAATTTGAAAACATACTAAATGAAAGAAAACAGTCACAAGAGATCACATATTGTGTGATTCCATTTAAAAGACATGTCCAGACTGGCAAACGTGTAGAGACAGCAGATCACCTAGACACTAGCTGTTTAGGACGGAGGGTGTCTTGGAGGGTAGAGACAACTGTGAAGGGGTACAGAGTTTCTCTTCTGGGTGATAAAAGTTTTCTAAAATTAGACTCCGATGATGGACGCACAGCTCTGTGAATGTACTGAAAACTGGTGAACATTTTAAATGGATGAATTCTATGGTATGTGAATTATATCTCAATAATTCTGTAAAAATAGAAAAAAGAGAAAAGACAGAAAAGTGACCCAAAGAGGCTGTGGATGAACCCCCAGGCATTCCCCATCCAGGCGGCCCCCACCTCCTGTCTGATGCCCACCTGTCAGCTCCTCTTGGATCCGAGGTTCCCTCCGTCTGATGGGCAGCTGGTGACACTGACAGATAGCTGGCCATCCAGTTGGTCACATGGGCCCCACTGGTCGGCCAATCAGGATCATCCAGCAGTTGGCTCCTTGAAGACAGAATCAGTTAAACCGACCCAGACTCTGTCAGACCCCTCAGCTGGTCAGGGATTCCTGTTGATCTGGGGTTGGCAGGTCTGTGGTCAGGGAGGTGATGGACAGTCAGCAGGGCCAGACTGAGCAGGGACAGAGTGTGATCCTGCCCCGGGCCCTGAGAAGGGCAGACGGCTGGCTGCATGTGAGCAGGCGGAGGGGCATACGGGGAGGGCAGAGTCCGCGTTGCCTGGTAAGAGCTGACAGCACTCAGCAGGGCTGGGGCAGGACGGGCGGCCCTCCCAGATCAGGCCATCTCTCGGGGGGCCGGACTCCCTCCTGAAAGCTCAGGGCAGGTCTCCTTCGGAGCAGACCTGGGACAGGCTGGGGACCTGGGAAGAGGTACAGGGAGGAGTTCTGGGCCCAGGGATTAGGGCAGGCTCCTGGGGTCTGAGCTGTTGGGTTCGAGATGGGGCTGCCTATCCTCTGGGGAAGGGCACCAACTGTGGATGATGTTGGAGATCACTTCTGAATCTCGATTTGGGTTTTACCAGATTCCTTCTGGCGGCACAGGTGAAGGTGCCATGGGAGCCGTGGCCTGAATCAGGAGGGGAGGGGCCCCTGGGCTGAGCGCAAGTTCAGCCTTCAGTGCCCCACCCTGTCATCCTCCAAACCTGCCCTTGGAGAGTGGGCTGCAGAGGTGTGAGTACACCTGGGCCACATCCCAGCTCTGTCATGACACCAAAGCCACCCTGTGCAGGTGATGTCACCTCTTCCTGCCTCTGTCCCTTATATTTAGATCCAGGAACAGCCCCTCCCTTGGGGGTCCACGAGCATTCAGGACAGCCCCTTTCTGAGCAGCCAGTCCCCATCCTCCTGCAGGGGATGCCCCAGGGAAGGGACACCCCCCTGCTGATCCCTTGGGGAACCAGGGCTAGTATGTGGCGCCCAGGAGGACACTGCCTGCCCCCTGAGAGCCCAAGTGACTGGTGGGACAGCCGATGGGCCCTCAGGCAGGTTAACCTCCTCTCCTGGCTGTCAGCCAGGTAGCCTGTTCAGTTTTGGTTTTAAGTGACCAGAGAAAGGCACACAATATAGAACACACTGTCACATTGATCCTTTCTTTCAACTGAAAGAAAAACACACACAGTTGTGGTTTTTGGTGGGAAAATGCCTCCCTCCAACTCTGGGAGCTCCAGGGAAGCAGAAAGGCCAGGTTTCAGCGTCTCTGGTTTAAGAATTAGGTCCAAAAATGTAAGAAAGGGATGAAGATGACATCTGGGCTGAGGTCAGTGTCCTAGAGGTCCCTGTCCAACCCTTGCCCCAGCCACCCAGTTGATTTGTGGTAAAGACAGGACCCGAATGAGCTTGAAATGGCTCCAGCGGTCCACACAGAGGGGAAGGGTAAGCGGTGTTGCAAGGTCAGCTCTAGGCCAGACTGCTGGGTTCCAGCTCCGGCTCCCTCGTGAAGGACACTGTAGCCTGGGGCGTTTAGTTATGTCACTTCTCTGTGCATCCATTTCCTCATCTGTAAAGTGGGAGCAATGATGGCATTTCTGCATGGGAGCGAGTCTAGGATCTGGCGTTAGTCAATGTAACGGGCTTAGAGCATGGCCTGGCCCCCAGGAAGCCGCCCACACGTCACTGTGAAGGAATTAAACAAGCCCAGAGCATCTGGCTAGCAGGGCAGAAGCATGTCGGTCAGTGGTGGTGTGGGAGCCACCCCTGGACACACGGTTATTGCCTGCTCCTCTGTGCAGAGATCGCATGTGGAACGTCTTTGGGCAGAGTGGGCGAGTGGAGGGAGCAGAGCCCCAGGCAGGATGGGCTAGGTCAGCACAGTCCTGGGACCGCAAAACTGAAGGGGCCCACAAGGGTAGTTCCCTGGGATGATCTGAAGGATCGCCTAGGCACTCAGCTAAGGAGGGGGTTTGCTGAGTAGGTACCCACAAACCACAGATGCCCCAACACGGGCATCGCTGCCAGACGCGCTGAGACACGTTCACATTCAGACAAAGCCCTGCTCTCCTCCCCGCAGCCCAAGAGCAGAACGAGGCCACTGGAGCGGCTGACACGCCGACGTCTCCCCCAGGATGAGGACGGGGGCCAGCACCCTCCCCCTCAACAGCTCTCAGCTCTTCACAG
The DNA here is from genome assembly GCF_048564905.1 of Vicugna pacos. NCBI lineage: Eukaryota > Metazoa > Chordata > Mammalia > Artiodactyla > Camelidae > Vicugna > Vicugna pacos. Next base: position 19,915,330 of record NC_133005.1, read on the forward strand.
ACAGGACAGGAGCACAACTCCACATCTGCTGAGGGGGCCACGGCCAGAGAGACAGCCAGACACCCCCACCACCTGGGCCGGGCTGAGAGGTTCAGAGGCAGCGATGGGACTGAAGGACCGAGTCTCCAGGCTCCACAGGTCAGGAGCATCCTGCACCCCGACCGCCCTGAGGGTCCTCAGTGGACAGGTGAGCTCTCACCTGGGCTCTGCCATGGCGCAGGTGGCAGGCCACCTCTGCCACCCAGGGGCCGAGTTTCCCTCATAAAATCCCCCATTTCTGCCATCCCAGGCTGCCATAGGAGGCACAGCCTCCCCCCACCAACCCCCCTGGGCTTGGGCCCTGCAGTTTGGAAAGCAGGAATATGGTCGATTGCTTTCCTGACCCTTCAGGGACCAGAGACAGGGATCAAAGTGAAACTTCTGTTATCCTGTTGGTTGTGATAACAGTTTTTATAAGTTTCCAATGTCCGAAAACAGGGGAGGCATTGCAAGGGTAACAGTCGGCAGGCCTCAGAGCTGAGCTGCTCTTGCTGATTCTGCTCCGGCTGGTGTTTGATGGCACTGCACGTGCCCAGTGGTCAGACAACAAGAGTGGCCGTCGGGAGGGGGGTCCCAGAGGCTGGACCCAGGTGACTCCTGCCCGGGCCAGTGGCCCTGGTCACTCTGCCCGGGCCGAGGAGGAATCACAGGGCTGGCAGTGAGATCTGCTCTCCCCGCTACCTACCCTGTCCATCTTAGCCTCCCATTTTGAATAGAAAACGAGGAACACAGGGAAAGAGCCATGGATGGAACCAACAGAGACTCGCTAGGGATGACGGAAGCCCCAGCCTCTCACTCTCTCCCTTTGCCAATTCTCAGGTGCTGAATCGGTCTGGATGCTGAGGGAGCTGCAGGTGGCTGCGTGGCTGGCTCCTTCTTCTCAGAAGGATCCTGGCGCCCATCCTGTGGCCTCAGGTTCAGGCTCCCACCCTGAGGGAGGCCATGGAGCCCAGATGCTGCCTTCTACCTGGGGCAGGACAGGACTTGGCTGTCCCTGGGGTGGTTTTGCACCTGCCGGCATCTCCTGGAAACTTCTGCACAGCGGGACTCCCCTCTGCTGCCACCTTGGCCTTAGCCCTCACATCCGCCAGGAGAGGGCCTGGACTCTGAGAGAAACCTGGAATCTGGACACGTCCCCTGCCGGTCAGGCTCAGTCCATTTCCTGCGCGTTCAGGCCTCAGCCACCACCTCCTTGTCTGAGCAGAGAGGCCCAGGGAGAGTCTGGGGGAGGTGCAGGGAGTCTGAAGAGCCAGCATTTACTGGATACGGCCCATCAGTCAGATGCCCAAGTTCAGAGGCCGGCTGGGCCACGTGCTGGCTCTTGGGCAAGTTTCATGAACCTCATGGTGCCTTCGCTCTCCTCCCAGGAGGGTGAGGGTTTAGGAACTGACTCTGCTGATGTGCTTGGCGGGGGGCGGGGGGCAGTCTCTACTGATCTCTGTGCAAAGACCCAGGGCGGCCTTCCGGGCCTTCGGGGCTCTGGTGAGGGTTGCTCCTCCGAGCTCTTTGCTGCTGGGAGAGACCTGGGGCAGGATGAGTTCTCAGAGCTTGGCTGCCATGAGGGTCAAGTGAGATCAAGGTCAAGTATTTTCTTCAACAGCCATACAGCTGGCCGTGGTTAATTCCTCCAGACTCTCCAAGTCGGAGTCCCTTTGAAGTGGCCAGTGGATCCACTTCCCAAGTGAGAATCACCAGGTTGTTGGTGTGATGTTTGGGTTAGTTTTAATTACATAAAAGATGTGACTGTATTTCATGGACGCTCCTGTTATTAGCAAGTTATAATCACCGGGAGATGACGGGAAGCCCATCTTCAAAGCCAAGTTCAATTCTAAGCCCATCTCTCTCATTAAAAGGGGAGGAGGTCATTGCAGGTGGAACATGCTGGGATGGGGGAACCTCACCAGCGTCCCGTGTTTTGTCCACACAGTGAATTTGGGTTTGAAGACCTCTCTCTGGAAGTGTTTCATAATCAGATCGTCCTGGAGGTGTTATCACAGGCTTCGGTCTTTGAAATATTTCTCTTGCTGGACCGCAACTTTTGTTGATTTCTCTGTTCCCTTCCTGTGGCCTTTTGGGGCTCAGTTGCTGATTGTTCACAGGGCCTTACAGAGCAACTATCCCCCCGTGGCTCTCCTGCCCCGAGAGCTGCTGCTCGCCACCCCCCACCCGACCATTCTTTTCTGGAGTCTCTTTATTCCAATGAGCTATGGTGGTGTTTCCAAAGCTGCCCTGCTTGTTGAACTTCCCTTTAGAATTTGATCATATTTTAATCCTTTCTTGCATTTGAACTTCTCCTCATCAGTGTTCAGTCCGTACCTTCTTTTTATGGTGAATTCTGAAAGAAAAAAAATGGCCCATGAATAGGCTCTCAGAACTCCTTGAGAAACTCTGGCGCAGTCTTAGGTCCTCAGCCTTGTGGTGTTTCACACCCTCTGCTTTGATGAACTGCGCATTCTGGCGGCTTCCAGATGCACTCTTGGGCATCGGTGTTTCTGGACTCGCTGGCACCCGTTCGGCCACCCCCTTCAACTTGCCTAAATTCTCCTCAGGTGCTTTCATTCTTCATGGTTTTTTTCCGCTAGATAATGAATGTCATTCATTTCTCTCACTGATAGCGTTAATCCCCGTGGACACTGCCTTCCTGATCAGTGATGTCATCACGGTGTTTCATCCAATGGCCCAGTTAGACATTAGCCTCCCCAGAAGAGGGTTTGTACTTGATTTTTAGGGCTTCACGCTGAGGCACTGACCTGTCACCTTCCTCAACCCCAGAGCAGTTCATCTTCCTGAAGCAGCCATTTCTTCCCTGGTTACCTGGGCATCACTACTGCACAAGACAGGAGAGTCGGATTTGAAGGCTACTGGGGGGAAAGGATCCAGAAGTATTAGAAGCTGGAGAATCATCTCTTCCTGCACAGACTACTGTCTGTCTGGTCTTGGGGCTGGCAACCATGACTACCTTGCCAACACCCAATACTCCTGCTTCACATCCCCTAGCCACTCGCTCCGCAATTCATCCTCAGAATGTCCTACAGGCTGCATGTTCTCCAACGGCCTGCTCCAGAGGGAATCATCCCCGCAACAGTCTTTCCTCCTCCCAGCTCTGGTCTGCCTCTCACTTCCATTCTGCCTGCCCATGGATCCATGCAGAGTCAGGAGATAAACCATATTTTACAAGTGAAGGAAATGATTGCTCACAGCAGTGGTCTACAGAAGATCACATTTTGAGTTAAAAGTGGGGTAGACCTTTGAAATGGGCTCCATGGGGCTGTCTTCTCTCCCAGGGTTCCCAATGTCCAAAAGTTCCAGTGAGCTGGGATGAACAGGGGACCTGGGGAAGGCTGTCTGACCCTGCCACCTAAGCCCCAGCCAGTGCCCATGGGCTGAGGTTTTCATGGTGATGGTAAACACACAGGGCTGAGGTTTCCATGGTGATGGTAAACACACCTCACCTACTGCCTCTTCCATTACTGCTATGTCGCCTCTCATCCTGTTCCACGTTGAATGTCTAGCTGTGATCCACAGAATAAAGCAGGGGTGGAGCCCTGAGGTTACAGGGCAGACCCTGGGAGGGGCAACATTGGAGTCAGAACAGGAGCTGGGGGTTCTGCGTTCTGGGGCTTCAGACCTTGGGAGCAGAGCAGCAGTGCCTAGGGGAACCAAGTGTGTACTGGAAAGCAAGAATACAGGCATACTTTGGAGAATCCTGATGTGCATGTGTCTTGGGCCCGCAGAGCTAGGACTGGCTGGAGGGAAGATGGTGCTAGAAGGTTGTCTGACAACAGGGCACTGGAGCCCCAAACACTGCTGCAGGGATAGTGCCAAGGGGACTCAAACATGGGGTAAGAGTAGAAAAAGTACTTTTTGTCATTTTCCAAAATATGGCAATTGTATGTTCACTTGATATTGAGCATCAAATAGCTCTTTGTGAAGAACTCTCTCTACTCTGCCTACTCCCAAGAGAAACCATTTTCAACAATTTGAGCTTCCCCTCCCCACCATCCCCCACCGCCCTCAAATATCACCAATTGTTTTATTTTATGCTTCTGCCCTTATATCTATTCCCTGAGCTCTTGTATTTCTACTTTTGCCTCTTGCACATAGGCATGATTGATTCATTAAGTTTTTAATCTGAAATTTTTGCCCAAGTTTTTTAACTTGCTTTGTGCACTCACTTTCTGGTGACTTTTCTTTCTCAGCCATTTGAAGCTTTTTAATTTAGTGATTTTGATTAAATCTTGCATGAATTCCTTTTTGATAACTCTATTTTCTACATCTCTTTTTAAGAATTCATGTTGGGGACAGCCCAGGTCTGTGTCCCAGGCTCTAATACATTTTCTTATAATTTAAAGATTTTGCATATAGTTATTCCTCAACTTAAATAAAATATCTATTATAAATGAGAGGTTATGTAAAATGTATACAGAGTATTAATAAAGTAAATAGCAGTATACCCATCTCTCAGCAACATTACCATTATTTCTGAGGTCTTCTGTGTGCCACAAACAATTATATCTTTTTCTTCACCCTAAGAGTAACCACTATCCTGAATTTTGTTTATTGATCACTTGCTTTTCTTTAAACAATTTTTTTTACAATTGTTTGTATGCTCAAAATTCATTAAGTAGTTTTACATGTTCTTGAAAATATTTGTAGTTCTACACCATGTGGCTGTTCTAGTTAACCATTGCTCAACTGTGTCGTTTGACTAACGGTCCCAGAATTCAGTAGTGTATGGCTATTAGCGGTTACTCCTCATTATGTCCCTAGGGGTTGGCTGGGTCTGACTGAGCCAGGTTCAGCTCGTTTGCAGCTTGGGTCCAAGCCTGCTCCACGTGGCTCCCATTCTCCTGGGACCAGTGTCTTTCTGAAGCATGCTGTTCACATGGCAAAAGGCAGGAGCAGAAGGGAGCAAGGCCAAGCACGCAGACATTTCTAGCCTTGGCTGTGTCGTGCTCACCAACAACCCAATGGCCGAGGCAAGTCATATGGCATAGACTGAAATCCAGAGATGGGGAAGTCCCGTCTGCCCACCAAACGGCCTTGGAAAAGGTCTGTAACACAACTGCAGGAAGTCACAAATAGAGGTGGTAACTCAATCGATCACAACTTGTATTGGTTGCGTAGTTTCATCTGGGAACATGGAGATGTACTTTCTTCATTTTAACTGATGGGTAGTACCCATTGTCATGATTGTATTTACGTGTCCGTGGTACTGTTCATGGACATCTGAGTTTTACGAACACAAACAAAGCTGCTGTGAGCGCTTGTGCGTGCCTCCTGGGGCAGGTGTGGGAGACTTGCTCAACATTAAACTACCACATAGCAAAATACCCCAAAACTTTGAAATAAAGCAAAAAGATGATCGTGTGGCCTTTAAATAGGATTCTAAGAGTATTTTTATTAAGCAACCTGGAGATCATCTAACTCTCTCAAGGGTGTAACTTATCAGTGATTGATTTGGTAATGAAGTTTTATAACTTAGTGCAAGGAGAGGTACACTTACAGGAAAATGATAAGTTGTGATGACTTTTGTATTTGGTAAAGATGATAACCCTGAAGGTTGCAGTTTTGTTGTCCTTTGGCACAATAACGTTTTGTATTTAGCAGTTTTTCCTCTAATTATATAAATACTGGTTTCTTATATCCTCACTAAATTGGTTTTGTCATTCTTCTGCTTCCGTCATTAAAGAATTAAATAAAACTTTGACATATGCTCATCATCTATTTGATGAGAATCATGGGGGTTTTTTTCCTACTGAAGCCTTTAATTTTGAATTTATTGTTGCTTAAGGAAACCAGCTTTGCCCATAATTCACTACTCTGGACTTAGAATACTAACTTGTATTTGGCCACTTAGGAACGAGGCCAAACTGCATTCTTCTTAGGTCCGTTCTGTTGATAAATGGTACTTAATTGATTTCTTTCATATCATGTTTGACAAGAACTCATAATTGCATTAATTATGCCCCAAAAGATAAGGGACCCATGGTCATTGAGATGGGCACCTCTGAAAAGATTTGTCTGTTTCCTGTCCCGTTCTAGCCAGATTTTTTGGAACACCCTGGGGAAAGATTGAAATTTCCCACCAATCTGAGATTGCATGTGAGTTTTAACAGCATTAACTGGGAAAACAAGATTCTGAACATGGTACCTAATAGTACAAACCTCTTTGGATAAAATCATTCATCAAACGAGCACTGTGAGTCACTGGGGTAAGCATGTGCTCTTTTATTATTATTATTATTATTATTATTATTATTATTTTATTATTATTTTATTATTTTTAAGAACTAATACCAAAGACCATCTTTCATTACAATATGTTTATGGTAATTCCATGGAAATATTAATTTCAAGACATTTCCGGGTCAAAGAACTCAGACCCTCACCCAATATAACAAATTTATACAATATTTAAAGGGTAAAAGCTCCTTTTGGTTAAGGGACACTAATTAATGACACCACAAGTACCTGTCCCAGAAAAAGTTGCCAAATCCACTTCTTGGCTCTCTCATTGGTAAGAATGTCCCCTCTGGTACTCAGCACAAGAGGAGTGGGTCTCTACACCAGATGCTGAAGCCTAGATTCAGAGTCCAAGGTGGTGCCTGGGGCTTCAAGTTCTGCTCCTGCCTCATGTAGCCTCTTTCTCAGGCTGAGGTGCCGCTGCCACCACCAGCTTTAAAACACTGCACTGATCACATTCTTTAGCACCCAAAACCGCCTAGCAGGCCAGTGTGCCTGGTCCCACACTCAGCTGTGGGTGATCACACACTGGGAACCTTTCACTACTTGCAGCCTCCGGGAGGGGAGCTGCTCCCATCTCCAATGCCCTGCAGCGGGCCTGCCGTCCTGTTCTCTGGGGCTGGCTCATTCCCAGCAGTGAGCCCCGGGAAAGGGATCCAGGCCTTCGGTGACCTCAAGCTCCCAACAGCGATGGCCCTGCTGGACGATGTACCTGATCCTTGAGCCTCGGATCAACAGTTGGACATGGGGCCACAGCGCCCACCCAGAGGCCGGGGTGGAAAAAGCCTCCCACCACCACGCAGTTATGCTTCCCAAGAACGTCATTCCAGACATTAGAAAGACTCTGGCTCTCTTACCTTCACCACCCGTGGACAGGTCTATGGACACACCACCCACTTCCGTGATGCCTACAGTGGAGGCATGAGCTTCTGGATGGGACCTCAGAGGCAAAAAGAAAGAAAGAAAGAAAGAGAGAAAAGAAAGAAAGGAAGAAAGAAAGAGAGAAAGGAAGAAAGGGAGAGAGAAAAGGGAGAGAGAAAAGGGGGGGAAAAGGACATTGCTGAATCTGTTGCAGAAAACAGTACCACGTCTCGATAATACTAATTCCATGGCATGTCAGTGCCGTGAAAGCCTGATAAGTGTTTGTAAATTCGTCATGCTGCCTGGGGTCTTGAAGCAATGTTTGAACTCTTTCCAGTGGACTGAGCATCGCTCCTGTTTTTCCTGCAAGTCCTGCTGCGGCCGTGCTATGGGTTGCAAGCTCTGGGCTACTGATACAGTTAAGGGAAGGCAAGGTGAACCCTCACAGAGACCGAACACAGGGGCCAGGGTGGTTGTCTTCTGCAGGATCCGGCCATACGAGTTTCAAAGTCCATGCCGCCTCAACTGAAGTGCTACATCCCGGGCTTTGAGTCCACGCAGCTGTTGCAGAAAGAGGACCTCCTGAAGGGCAGCTGTGGTTGCCATGTCGTGGGAAGCTGAACAGCACTGCTGCGTCTCAGCAACATCTGCATCGTGAGACAACAGGTCTCATTTTAAAGATGTTAGGATTGGCGGCCTCTTCTCATGAGCTTCTGAATTCATCTTGTCACTTACGATCTTTCTTCCTTATGAAGGATTTTTTCAAAACCCATCTCCACAGGTGCCCGGCTCCCTGTGGGAGAGCTGCCCCCCCCACCTCCCAGGTCAGGGAGCCCCGCAAGCCCCAGAGCCCGCGCCGACAATCATGTTTCTAAAACCTTGAGAATGCCTCTCTGCAGCACCTGTGCCTGACGCTGCCTCCTGGCACACTTCATTTGAGAGACAATCACTGCTTGTCATTGGGTTCCAGCAGACACTGAAAAGCTGAAAAAGTAACAGCAGCTGTTGCTACCCTGACATCCCTATTCTGAAATGGGTCAGAAATAAGAACCCCAGCAAAGTGGGTTTTGCCCACTAGTGGGCATTACTGGAAATGGCGTGTCCGGCAAAGCAAACCGGGTATTAATGGCAGCTTAATTACATGAATTACATGAATTACAGCTACATGAAGAAGCGCCCACTTATTGGCCAAACGTGGCTATCTCAGATGTGGCGTAAAGGCAAGGATCATAGCCTATGACCATAAATCTCTACAATAACCCAGAATCTCTTTTATGCCACCACTGAGCAGCCAAGATGGAGGAAGCCCCTACTTAATATTTTGGACGCTTTTAAAAATATGTATCTTCTTAAAAATATTTAAGACATACAAATGATTAAAAAGCACATGAAAAAATGTTCAATATCACTAATTATTAGAGAAATGCAAATCAAAACTACAATGAGGTATCACCTCACACCAGTCAGAATGGCCGTCATTCAAAAATCCACAAATGACAAATGCTGGAGAGGCTGTGGAGAAAGGGGAACCCTCCTACACTGCTGGTGGGAATGCAGTTTGGTGCAGCCACTATGGAAAACAGTGTGGAGATTCCTCAAATGACTAGGAATAGACTTACCATATGACCCAGGAATCCCACTCCTGGGCTTGTATCCAGAAGGAAATCTACTTCAGGATGACACCTGCATCCCAATGTTCATAGCAGCACTATTTACAATAGCCAAAACATGGAAACAGCCTAAATGTCCATCAACAGGTGACTGGATAAAGAAGAGGTGGTATATTTATACAATGGAATACTACTCAGCCATAAAAACCGACAACATAACACCATTTGCAGCAACATGGATGTTCCTAGAGAATGTCATTCTAAGTGAAGTAAGCCAGAAAGAGAAAGAAAAATACCATATGAGATCACTCATATGTGGAATCTAAAAAACAAAAACAAAAACAAACAAACAAAAACAAGGCATAAATACAGGACAGAAATAGACTCATGGACAGAGAATACAGACTTGTGGTTACCAGGGGGGTAGAGGGTAGGAAGGGATAGACTGGGGTTTCAAAATTGTAGAATAGATAAACAAGATTACACTGTATAGCACAGGGAAATATACACAAAATGTTATGATAAATTACAGAGTAAAAAATGTGACAGTGAGTGTGTGTATGTCCATGAATGACTGAAAAATTGTGCTGAACACTGGAGTTTGACACAACATTGTAAAATGATTATAAATCAATAAAAAAATGTTAAAAAAATATTTTGGTGAGCTTAATATTACTTGAACACAATACCAGCTGTAAGACAGGAATGGTACCTAGTTGTGTTCTGGGTGATTGAAATCCAAGCTGGACTGTCCTACATTTTCAACCAGGAAGGGAATGAGAGCTACTAAAGAATCCTCTGCACCTACTCTCAGCTCTAGTTCCATCTTCAGCACAGACTTACAGATAAGGGCTAGCATAATATTCATAGCTCACTGAACCAGCACAGCCAATCTGGCTAGAAGGGGGCTAAGGGCAGAAAGATTAGTGACCAAATGAATATTGAGAACCATGACTTTATTGATCAAGTTTCTGGCTTCAAGCCTTCTTTGCCGAGAATTTGAGAACTGTTCCAAAGCAGGGGAGCCATGGGTGGTGTTTAAGCTGGCGAGGGCCCAGGTGGAGCTGAGCCTGAGGGAAGACTGGATGTGGGGGTGGCTTGGAGGCCTGGGGCAGGAGGGGAGGCTGCATCACCCCTGGGAAGTGGGAGGTTGCTGAGGGCAGCACTCAGGACTCATTCACCTCTGGAGTTTGCATAATGCCCTGTAAATATTCGCTGATGTGTCTTGGATTGAATCGAATGGAAAAAGAACAGAATGAGACAAGATGGGATAGAAGTGAACCAAAAATCTAAGAAAGAGGATGACATGGGGCTGGTGGTGGGGCATAGGAATAGAGAGGGGTGCGGTGTGTGGTGACTGGCCTGGGGACGCCAAAGGCAGAAAGGGCACACATGAATCAAAAGCCTCTTCCATCCCTCCCTTTCCCCAAAGAAACAGCCAGCTCACAGGTATGACTTGGCACCTTTGTCACTGAAGATACCAGTCAAGGGCTCTGACCCGCCTACTTGTCCGTTTCAAACTGAAACGCTGAATCACAGAGTAAGTGGAAGAGGAGCCAAAACTGAAGGCGCGGATTTCATAAGGAGCTTGCAAGGTGCTCCCCTCCAAGAAGACGGCGGCATCCTGAGTTGCAAAACCAAACTCCTTCCTTTTAAGATGAGGCATGGGATCCACAGGTCCTGTGGGAACTTCCCTGGACCAGGTACCCTCCTAATTGGAGAGGAGGGAAAGCCCAACGAGGCTCCAGAGGGCAGCAATATTTGCAGGAAGTCGTTTCTTTGTTGGAGAAAAGAGGGCAGCTTCTTCCTGTGATCGGGCCCCCAGCTGCCTGGCACTGTTAGCAAGGTCTGTTCCTCTGGAGTTGGAGCTGCAAAGTTAAAGGTGGATCTTTCCTGTGAACCAGCAATTCTATTCCTAGATTATATATCAGTGTCATTCTCAAATTGCTGAAAACAATTCTTATGTAAATAAATGATAAGTGTATATCAAGATTTTATTTAACCCATGAATGAAGGAAGCAGCATAGTGCAAAATTAATTCAACAAGGACATGAGAACTAGTATTTCTATAATCTATTGAGAAAGAAATGCTGAAATAAAACTGTTAAATTTGATACCAAACTAATTACTGGCCCACAAGGCAATAATCTTTTAACACTTTGTCTTACCTCTTTTATTAAATATTTAAAAAATCAATACACCGAACCAGTTTTCTATAGAGTAAGCCTTTAAAATCACAAGGTTATAAAACATTAGAGCCCCAATCAACTGCAAAAGTCAACAAAGTTTCATTCCACGAGAGTCAGATGACCTTCAGGGAGGCTTAATTAAATGTCACATCGTCATCTTCCTATTTTACTTCAAATTTTTGGATAATTATGCTAAATAGTTACATAAACTACAGCAGCTTTTGCACACCTGCCTCATTTGCACGCTTTTGGACACATTTACCAAAAAATTGTTCAAAACAGCATTATTTTCATTAGCAACATCTGGAAACCACTGACGTGTTTATTAAGAGAGCAATGGAAAAATAGTCTTCACAATGAATTACTGTACAGGAGGTCGGAAAGCTGCAGGCAGACACTGAGGGTGTGCAGGGCAGCTCCTTTCACAGAGGGGTGGTGCCCAGGCAGGCACGTGGGGCTCCTGCAGGAACCAGGAGAGCTGGTGCCCCATCACAGAAACCAGTGTGGAAAGGAAACATTTGTTTATAGAATCTACACAAAGATAGCTTTCATCATGCCACTCCCTGGCTCCCTAACCCTCCGTGGCTCCCCTGTGCCTTAAGAAAACTATCTTTAGGTCTCATAGAAGACAAATAAACCTAAGCCCTCCAAACCAGGTAAAATATGTCAAGTGCCCTCCTTTAAACTGCCCCCAAGCACTCCTGTCTTTGTCCCCAGCTTCCCCCCACCATTCTTGTCTAGACGCTACCTTCATCGCCACTGGAGTTCCAGTCCCTCCTTTCTCCAGCTTCTACCTGCCCCCGGGGCCCTCCTCTGATTCTCCAACAGTAGCCCTGTCTGCAGGTCCCATTTGATCCACAGGAAAGTCCCTTTTTGTTCTCTCTCCAGGGACTTTTCCTGCCTTAGGCTTTTCTGATTTCCCTCAGCTCCTGTTCAAGAACTATTTTTTCCTTATTGACCACATGGTGCCCAATATGTGCACAGGCCAGCGTAAGTTTCCAGAATCCCCCTGATGGCAGAGCGTGGAACCTGAGGAACAGGCAGCGAGGAGGACCATGCCAGACATGGAAAGGGGAAGAGAGGGCGGGTGCTTGGAGGGGGCCTAGAGGCTGGCCCGACCTTCTGCTGGAAAGTGGACATCTTGGGTGTCATGATTGGAGAGTTACTGGGACTGTGTGAGTGAGGAGGGAGGGAAGGAGAGCAAGGCCCAGAGAAGGGGAAATGGGGAGGGAGGCACTGGCCACGACCTGTCCCCTCCAGTCCCTACCCCGACCCATCCCTGACTTCAGAAATCCAGCTTCTCTTTGTAAACCTCGACCCGGGCTTCCCCAGAAAACCCTCCCTGATCTCAGTGGCCGACACTCCTTCCTTGCTCTGTGTCCCCTACCCTTTGCCCGTTTCCGTGCGCCTTGGCCACTCTGGCTCCCGAGTCTGGTCAGTGTGTCTGTCCTTCAGCGATACGTTCCTTAGCGGCTCGAACAATGAATACCTTCTTGGGGGTTCCCTTAGCTCCAGTCACAGTGAGACTGACACAGATAAACAATATTGGCCAGAAGTCAGTCCAGGGATGCAGTTAGAAGTAAAAGTATCTTGTACAGAGTAGGCAGGAGAGCATATTAATGAAGAGGAGCAAAGTCCCAGTAGGAGCCGCGGAAAAAAACACTTGGGCTGCAAAGACTTCCCATTTCAGATGGTGAATGAAAATGGTTGCTATCCGGTCGGCCACCAGAGGGCGCTCCGGGCACAAAGATCTTGAGGCCGCTCTTCAGTCCTTTGATTTAATCGTCCCCACACTGGAAATCAGGTCTGTCTAGTTCTAGAGACAGGGACATCTAAGTTCCATGCAGCTTGCCACTCAAGCCACTCTTGTAGAGGGACACATTTAAAGAAGAAGCGAGGCCTCCTGCCCATGACCTGCATTAACTCACCGGCTGTAAGTGAAAACCCTCTTGGAAGAGAGGCGGCCAGCCCCAGCTGACATCTGAATGCGACACCATGGAAGACCTTGAGTGTGAACCGTCTGGCTGAGCTGCTTCTGAATTCCTGACTTACTCACTGAAACCGTGAGAAATAACAGTTATTGTTGTTTTAAATCCTCAATTTGGGCACAATATATTAACATAGCCACGTTGACAAGAGCTGAACCTTTCTAAGCATTGGGAGCTTTCATTTGGGAGATGCTTGTACAGCCTTATCAGTTGTTAAAATATTTAACCCTTCCTATGTTGCCTTGTGAAGAACTCTGTACTTGATCTTGCATTTCTAGTTCTCCAAGGTCCTTTACAAAGACAAATTAAATCCTCTTCAGAGGAAAGTAACATTATCCTTGGCCTCAAACTATTTCAACAAATATTTTGCAAATACCATGTCCAACACCCAGCTGAAGCTAAACTGACACATGATCAAAAGCAGAAATTTTTAGCTGCCTAGAAGGCATCCTTCACCGAAGGCTCATGGGACAGAAAACAAGCATTTATGATGACAATAAATTCAGTGGATGGTAGGGAGAGAGAAACCAAAAGTTGGGAGGTGTATAAATGGGCTAATAAAAGAGGAAAGAGACTTCCACTGCTGGGCCTGAGCTCTGGGAATGGCAGAAAGCAAACCCTTCTCCTTACCGTTCTTCAGAGGGTGGGTAGCTGGACCTCAAATGAGGCAGCCAGGGGCCCCCTGGAACCCAGATTCTCATTTATCTCGAAATCCCATCTCCGAGTTTAGCTACAAAATGACGAACTTGCCTTTCAAGGTGACCTGAACCATGGACATATGAAAGGGACCAAAATGTTCAGAAGACAGAGGTATCCTTACCTGAGTGTTCTAGACTGCATGAGACCCAGAGACTCCTAGAAAACATGACTAAAGGATGTACTCCTCCAGAAGTGAAGTCCAAGAAGGTGAAGACTTGGAGAAGCTGCATCAGGTTTAGGGGGGAAAATGATGGTAACGTTTTGTAATAAATAATGTAAAAATTAAAGCTCACTATAATACAGCAGCTAGGGCTGCACCAAGTCCCTCATTACACAGATGAGGAAATTAAGGACCAGGAGAAGGCGAGTGCTAGGCTGCTAACTCACTCTGTGTGTGGCCTTTCCCTACATCCCCCTTCCCAGGTGGGTTTTGTCAAATACTGTTTCCACCTTACTCTCAGGATATTGGTGCTCTGAATTTTACAGGCCAGCTGGCACTTCTTTCTCGACAAGCTAATACTGGCCCACCGAAACTGAAAACCTCAATTTGACATCATTTCTAGTATCCCTTTACTTTTCTTTTTTTAATGCTAATTCCAACATCCACTGCTTTCTTCCAGGCAGGCATCCACAAAAGGTCTTTATTCTGACCCTGCCGACTCATCATAGCATACTGGTTTGAGTGGTGCCACCTAGAATATCTTATTTCTCTGTTCCTACTTTCCCTTTATAATGCAATTTTGATTAGTGATTCCCCAGTGTGGTCAGAATTTCCCAAGGGCTCCCAGCCCCGTGAAGGGATAAGCTCTCTGACCCGAGAGATGTTCAAAGAGCGTCTGAGTGACCCCTCTGCCCAGGCTTGTGATTCAACGAAGTTGGTGCAGATCATTTTGAAGGTTCTTTCTAGCGCTAATCAGTATCAATAAAATCTTCTGATTTCTCATTATTTCTGAGGTGCGGACTCTGCCTTACCAACTACCCCCCTCCCACTTCCACTCATGGTGAGTTCGATTCCTGTCCCTTCTTTTCTGCACTTCCAAGGCAACCTCTGCCATGGTCTGGAGAGACCCAGCTTTCAAGCCCAACTCAGCTGTGAAAGCCTGAGCAAATTCATTAACTCCTCTGAACCTCAGTCTCCATCGCTCCCTGTGTCGTGGAGTTGCTGTGAGAAAGTATGGTAGTGAATATGGAGGACCAGCCCAGCATCCAGCACAAAGATCTTCAGTAAACAGAAGCCTCTGGCTCCTGGCCACTCTGTCATATGATCACTGATTCACGTGTCCTCCTTTCCTTCAGACTCCTGGAAGACAGGGACTGTGTCTTCTCTGGCTGTAGCCCGAGCCCCTAGCCTGGAGCCTTGTGGCTAGTGGGCACTCAGTGAATTCATGACTCAAACATGCTGAGGCAGAGAAACAGTGCTGTGGGTAGAGAGTGGCTCAGAGAAGATTTAGACTCCCAAGGATGTCTGAGACCAAAACACAGACAAATAAATGCTGAGATCTTAGAACTGAGTGGTAATTTTTTGTTTTTCTTGACCTTCTAATATGACTGCTACTGCTTTAGTGTATGTCAAAACAATTGACCTAGCGGGGCAAAAAGTCATTAAGTGTAGAAGCCCTTCAATTAAGGGATATTTTATTTTCCATGGGGTCTTTGAGAGCTCGGAGGGAAAGAGACCAATAGTAAAATAATAGTACGCAGACTGCTGCAATTAAATGTGATTTACACAACTTAAGTATCACTTTCAGATAGTGTCAAATTAAAGCATTTAAGAGGATTGCTGAAAAAAGACTTTTTTCCCCTTCTCTAAGTGAAATGCTGGCACAGGAGGCCTCCTTAGGGGACCTGCCAGATGCTGTTTTATGTGCTTGGCGTGTTGGTGCCGAGCATCTCCTTAGTGTTTCTCGATTCCACATTGTCTGCGAAATTGCCACTTCACTAACACTGCCTCAGAAACTGCTTTTGAAATGATGCAGGTAGCTGTCAATCCACGTCTCCTGCCTGGTTTGTATCTTAGACATGCAAGAGGTATTTTCAAGGGTACCTTTATTTAACCTCAAATGTCCTGTGTTTTCAGGCAAAATGTTGGTTAGTCAAGAAAACTACAGGGATGACATTTGAAAATCACTGTATTTAATGCATCCCTTTGTTTACACTGTTAGGAGTTTACGATTCCTGAAGTCATTACCATGATAGATGCCCTAAGTCTTCAAAATAATTTTGTTGTAGTTGAGACAACAGTCTCTTACCATTTGGGGTTCAATGGGATTTGCATGAGTGTGTGTTATAGGTATAGAGTTAGAGACAAAAATGACAGGGCAGGAGAAATGTAGTTTAACTTGTGAATTAAAAAAAGCAATACACGTACACGGAGAGAGGATTGAGCCTTACTAAGGAAATCTTAATATAGCATGGACTTTAGTTAATAATAATGTGTCACGATTCACTAATATCACTAATGTATTCACTGTAACAAACATACCGTTGTAATGCAAAGTGCCAGCCACTGGGGGAGACCGGGCACGGGGCACGGAGGAACTGTCTGTACTGCCTTCTGTATTTTTCTGAAGTTATTTCCTAACACATATGCTCCCAAGATACAATCTTTGACTGAAGAAGACTCGGTCTAGCAAATGGCCTTTCCCATAATGGGACTGTGACTTTCAGACCGAGATGGTATCATTAACTTTTTGCCTTAAGAAATTTAAGAACTTAATTTAAAAATTGGAACGTCCCTCTTTTAAGGTGAAGCCATCAACAGTTTCTAAACTTAATAGAGCACAGTAAGACCCGAGGGGGATGAAAGCACCCAATTAACTGTGCCTGATATAATTACATATATTTATAACTGTGCCTTATATAATTTTTTATATATTTGTATATAATTATAAAAGTAGAAGAAATGTGAGCCCTACTCCGTGACTGTTGCAGTGTAACTTGGGAGGAAGTCCCAAGGCTCCAGCTCTGGGCTCCGTGTTTTGATTCCTCAGCGTTGGTACAGGAGGGGCTTTACGCGGCCAGGGCTGGGTTTCCTTGGGTCTGACTTCACCATGGCATCAGATGGCATCGTTGTGTCCATTCTGTCCCCTTGAGTCTCACTTTGGCTGCTGCTCTTTGTTCAGAGGAAGAATGCTGGAAGACAGAGCATGTAACGTTCGTTGTGCCATTCTTTTTATTTCTTTGGGCAGCGGGGGGTGGGCAGCTGTGATGAAGACGAGGAGCCGCATGGAACGGGGCGTGGTTGGCGGTGGGTCACTAAGTCACTGGTACAGAAGTCAGGTTCACCGAGGAGGATGAGGCCACCTTGGCATCTTCTCCTGCCGGGGTGCCACGTGCTTCCCTCGCACTTCTGGATTGTCACATGGGGGTGAGCCGGCCACGGTGAGAGGCCTGATGGGGGCAGCAGTATGGAGGGGTGCCTGGCAAGGCCCAGAGACAGGACCGTGTCAGGAGCCTCGACCCCCAACATTTCAATGCATAACAGGACAACCCAGATGAGAGCAGTAACTCTCTTAGCACCTAGTCTATTTTGTTCCAGGCCAGGATAACATCTTACGTATTCTCAGCCGGGTGAGTACCAAGAGAGGTGAATGAGAGTCTCATGGAATCCATTCTAAGCCTTGGCTCATTTAACCTTCACCAAGACATGTCACCTCTTGGTCCCAGCCAGTGGGAATGAGAGCCCTGGCCCACCCTGCTCACGAGACTGTGGGACGAGTCACAGGTCACACACAGCAGGCGGGCCCCGTCACCACACAGCTAGCCATCTGGGACACTTTCCCGGGTTCCCCAAACTGCTCTACCTTTCTCTAATGTTTTAAATACAACTGTGGGAAAGGGAACACTTGGATAGTCAGCAAGTGTCAGGAGGCTGAGGGTTCTGTCAAGGCATGTTGGCAAACCAGGGGAGGAGGCACAAGCCTTGTTCCTAGTCTGTGTTTCCTGGCCTCTAGCCAAGCTCCCCCTCGTAATGGAGAGGCTCACTGCAGATGAGTGCGGGCTGCCGACAGCGAGACACGGCCTGGGCAGAACGCCCAACAGACAGCTCAGCTCTGTGGGTGCCAGCCGAGGGCCGACATGGCAGACAGTGCTTCTGTTTGTGTCTTGAGTCAGAATGGTGGGTGTGGGGTACTTGTGGGATGGCAGGAACCCCGGACTTGGGGCATGCTCTTCTAGGGCTTTTGTTGTTGTTGTTTGGGGTGGGGGGTGAGGCAATTGGGTTTTTTAATTAATTTATTTATTTTTAAATTATTATCATTGTTATTTTTTTTAATGGAGGTACTGGGAATTGAACCCAGGACCTTGTGTGCGCTAAGCATACTCTCTACCACTGAGCTATCCCCTCCCCCTTCTTTCAGGGCTTTGAATACACAGCCTCTTCTGCTGTCCCCTCAGAGCCGTGGCTGCCCAAGCTTGTTGGAGTCGAGGGCCATGAGCAGGAGGGCAGGCACATTCTCGCATGGCTCAGAGGATGGCAACAAACTCTGGACCCTTCTGTTCTAGCCATGAACTTGGTCATTTGGCTTATGGGCAGTGCCAGGGACTGGGACAGTGTGACCTTGCCTGGGGGCTCTTGTTTCCCTCGGGTCCCTGAGGTGAGAGGAGGAAGTGGCATGGTGGAAGGTGGGCTTGGAGAGGTGGGGTTGAAATCCTCTCTCTGTGTCTTCACTGGTTACTTAACTTTGCTGCACCTTCAATTCCCATCTGTAAAATGGGCATGATGTCCAGCTCACAGGGTTGCCTTGAAGAAAGTGTGTACCCTGCATGGTGCTTGGAGCTAAGTTCTCGATACTTCAGTACTTCACACTTTCCTGTCCAGCTACTGTAACAAAACACCATAAACCAAGTGGCTTGTATATAACAGATGTATTTCTCACAGGTGTGGCGGCTGGAAGTCTGAGGTGCCAGCAGCCTCGGTTCCTAGTGACAGCCATCTTCCAATTTGCAGACTGCTGACTTCTCATTCCTCACGTGGCAGAAATAGGGTATTAGATCTGTGGCCTGTTACGGGCACTAACATGAAGGCTCCATCCTCAAAACTTTGCTACTTCCCGAAGGCCCCACCTCAAAAATACCAGCACACTGGGGATTCGATTTCAACACATGAAGTTTTGAAGGGACACAAACAATCAGTCTGCTCCCCGCTACCTTTCCAACGACTGGTCGTGCTGTGCTCAGAGGATGTCACCCGCAGTGTCTGAAAAGCTGCATTTCAGGCACCCACAAAGGGCGCCCCTCATAGGCTTCATTGGCCAGAGCTCTTGGGCCGGGGCCGGGGGTGGGGGGCGGTGGCCACTGCAGTCAGCACTGGTGTGCTTCCCCCTGCCCCCTCCTCACACTGCAGGATGAACACTCTGGGACAGACCAGTGCTGAGACCCAGCTCCCCTGACAGCACGTTGAGCATTTTCTGATGTTAAATCTCCAGACACAGTCTTCAAAGATGAGCTCTTCCAAGTTATGAAATCATCAGTCAAAAAAACATCACGGGTGATGAAGTCGGCACCTGAGAAGAACGCGTTGCTGGCACGGTGCAGGGGGAAGCAGACTTCATGGCCAAGATCAGCGTAGGGACAGTCCTGACCTGTCCCACAGACCCTGAGCTGCAGCTTCTTCATCCGTTAGAATGAAAATACCAGTCCTCAGGCAAGGTTGTTCATGTATTAATAAAATAGCAAATAGTAAATACTATTTGTAAATACTGGTAAATAGCAAATACTACATTGATAATGGAATGATTGAATAACCAAGAGCACACACACTTGTTTAGAAAAGGTCAAAAGTAAGGAAGGTGTAGCTACAGAAACAGCCCAAACTGGCCCTATCCTGTTTCTAACAAAATGCTGAGTTGCTTTTCAGAGAAGATGGAACAAAACTGCAGGTCATGCAGTCAAAGCTCGCAGAGAAGATTCTGACCTCGAATAACACCCAGAACCAAAGTTCTTCCCCCGCGGGGCCAAAGGACCAGGACATGACCCGATCCTGATGGCAGAGCCCTTTCAGAAGCAGAGGGTCCGCTGTCCAGGAAGGTCCGGTGCTGAAGCCCGTCTGCCAAACACCTTACCAGAAACAGCCAAGCTCCAAAGCTCTCCAATCCAAACCTGCCCTGCCTGGACCAGCGCTTCCACACACCAACTCTCCTCCCCTAACTCATACCAGCCAGACCAAACCCTAGATCTGGGAGACAGATTTGAGTCGTGCCTCCTGTCTCCACGCCATCCACCTCACAATAAAGCTTTTCTTTTCTCCAAAGCCAGTGCCATACTCCTGGCTTCTATGCTCTTGGGACACGGAGCCTTTTGCTCTGTAACAAGGGGGCAGTTCTTCATTGGGAGGGGATAGAGGGTGTTGGGAAGAGTCCTGAGGTCTGGAACGGAGTCCAGAGGAGGAAGCCAAGAAATTTCTGTAGGAAAATGCACTCGAATAATGGCCCTGTGTGGGGCCTGCGCTCTCCGAGGGGCTGAGTGTCATCCTACGGACTGGGGGTGGGGGTGGGGTGGGGGTGTTGGGGAGCCTCCTGTTTTCTTCCTGGAGAGCTCTGTGTTAGAGGACCGGGCCACTGGGAACCGGGGGCAGGTAGGGACAGGCGTTGGGCACAGAAGGGAGCAGTGCCCCACTGTGCCATGGGCTCTCTCCTGGGCCCCGGGCCATCAGCAGTTTGGGCACCTGGAAGCTGGTGATGGTGTCCTGGGTGGAGGTGGGGGCTACTCCCAGACTAGTTAAAGAGGAGCTGCAATTTTGGTTGCCTTCTGAAGTGGACAGTTTCTTATGTACTTGGGGTGTTTGTCTTTGGGAGATGGAAAGGTAGATTATTTACCACAAAATTATCCTTTTCTCTTCAGACTCCGCAAAACCAACAGACCCATGAACAAACCAGATACTGCTTTTCTTTTGTGTTTAACTCAAATTTCTGTGTGGAGGCTGAGACAGCGAATGCTTAATTTATATAATACATTCAGTTACAGAACAACTAAGAGAAATATTCAGGGAAAAAAACCCCAAGGTGCTACTGACTTTGTGTACATCTTGGCTGTAAACAGAATTGGGACTTCCTAATGTGGTTTTGTTGCAAGAAAAGATTTTTATCAGCAAAACGCTGGTTGGAGTGGCAGCTGTTGTGCAGTTTATTTCTTTCCACCATCTTCTCACTTCATTGCTAATTTTCACAGCAACGACTTTCTTCTAACGGCTCTTTTTTTTTTTTGGTCTGCAAATATCCTAGAATTCATTCTTTCCCCCTTGGTAGACAAAAGAAATGTAAAGTCAATTCTTGAGTAGGGTTAGAATGACCTACACCAGATCTCTTTAAAAAGAAGTCTGTGTCAAAGGTCAAGTGTGAATGCAGAAATAAATGAGGTGCTGCCTGGTTAAATGTGCGCTGAGTCCCAGAGATCCTGAGTTAGGCAGCTTGCCCTGCCAAGGACACCACATCCTTCTGTCAGTAAGTAAAGTATTTCTACTCGTATCAGAAGGCTCATGCTACAAAGTGACTCTTTTCTCTCTTTTGTCAAGAAATAAAGAATTAAGAAAGTCAGAAGGGACAGTCTGAGACCTCGAAATCTTAGAAAGCAATGTAATACTTTCTGATTATGTTGGAAACAGGCTACTTTAAAACTTTTTTTTAAATAGGAAGAAGATCACTAAACAAAATTAAACTGAAATAGCTTTGGATATTCTGTAGCCCCAGAGCATTTATTTGTATTAGGTATATGCTCTGAAATGATTTTTGTTTAAATGAATTCAAGGTAAAATCGAATGTCCTGTTCCTCTGGGAACTCAGAAAAAAAAACAGGTTGATTAAGAGGTGATTAAGAACAGGTAGCTGTTGCAGATAAAACTGGCTAATTATACTTCAGCTTCTGTTTTTCCTTAAATTTTGTTCTATTAGTTCATTATTTTCACAAGTATATGATAAGAGTATGTAGATGTAATAATATGTGATTAAGCCTCACACTGTGATTATTAAGTGTGATACTTTGCTCTCTTAATACTTGCAGTTCCTATTTTTAAAGTGCAATAAAGGGTACAATTTCCCTTTCGCTTTATGAAATTTGCTTAATGGAAACTCAGGGTTTTTTTTTTTTCCATAAGCCCTTGCTGATTACCTGAGGGTAGTTTACCTGAATTTCAAGTGTATCACCTGGGGAAGAAATACTCAACTTTTGAGGTTCTCAATTCAATTATTGTTCAGCCTCCACTGCATTTACACAGTGGAGCAGCAGCTTGGAGTCATTGCATCCTTTCTTTTGAAAATATACTATTGAAAGGAGATAGAACTTGACCTATATGGAAAGCAAAATCATTTTTGGGACAGAGTATGGCCAGGACAGCAAAACAATTCAAAGGCTGCAAACCTCTATTTTCGTGATGGACAGTAAGTTAAGTAGTCTGTGTAAACACTTGAATGGAGCCCTAGGATGCCCAAGTTTGGAACCAGCTTTGACATCGTCCTCAGATTGCTCTCCAGTGAGGAGTAATAAGGGGCCACAGATAAAAGTGCTTGGACTGGGAGAGGGAGACAGGCTCAAGACCTGATTCTCCCATACATCTGTGTGACCCTGGGAAGATGGCATGAAGCTTTGATTTCCCCATCTCTAAAATGCTAATGACTATGCCTCCCCCTCCCCTTACAGAGTTGCTATAAGGTCCAGGTGAGTTCAGGTATGTGACTGTATAGGGGACTGAGTATGTACAAGGCATGGACCATGTCCCTCATGACTTTCACATTCTCCCATCACAGCTTTTGTAGATCTTTGAAGACACAAACAGAGTGACATAAATGTACACAATAGAAAAACAGAAAGTTTTTTTTAATACAAGACCACTTTTCCAGCTCAGATGAATGGGAAGAGGATTGAGTCTCATCTCCTTCCTCCAAATTTGACTTGATAGGGTTGCTTAAGACTCCGTGGTGTGCTGGAGATGGCTCCGGTCATCGGCTGGGGAGAGCCGATTCTGTGCATCTCTGCCCAACTCCACGTTCAGAGTTGTCAGGTTGGCAGCTTGAAATTGGCTATGCTGAGCAGTAATTCTGATGGGAACATTTGGAAATAGAATTTAGGAAGCAAGTTAAGGAGTTAAATGTGTTTGATTGGGAGAATGGCCAACGATCTCAGGCAGTTGCATCTTGGGGTAGCAGGGTTGGGGTAGGAGGTTCTATAAGAACGTAAGAGGCAGCCATCTGGGTTTTAGAGGTGAAGTTTAGTCCATTTAAAAAATTCCACTGCCTTGATTTTTTAACCCAAAATTCCTAGAGAGTTGGTGCATCACTGTGTCCTCCCAGTGGCTTGGAGCAGCCAGAGAAGCCAAGCAATGGCTGGGATAGGGTTGGTCTTGCCAAAAATTTAAGCCAGAGCCAGAACAATGAGCACACTGGGCTCTCAAAGCTGGAGTGAAAATGCTTTAAATTCTTCAGTCTTTCATGGCCTGTAAGCAGATGTTCATGAGGGAAGAGGAGATACAGGGAGAGGATGCTCCGACTTTGCTTCTATTCTAAGACCTGCCAGCCTCTGAGCACTCTGTATTTGGTAGCCTAAATTTAAGTTGGCAAGCTCTTCTTGATAAATGATGTTTTTTCTTTCAAAACAAAACCAAGAGCAAGCAAAAGGTCTCTTACCTCGCCTCCTCTGCTGCAGATGGGCACTGGGAGCTGTGCTGTTGCTGTGGCCTGGTGCAAAGGCAAAGGAATGAGCTTGAGTATCTAGCTCACTCTTAGAAGGGAAAGCCTCTCGGATCATTCAAACCAAAGCTTCAGCTCAACTTATTTCTCATACAGGCACACACGTTTAATGACTCTATGTCACCAAATAATTTTTTAATATTAAGAAGTTGAAGAAAATCATGGTTTAATAAATGGTGACTGAGTTACAGGGCTGTGAGGCTGAGCTGAGATAGCCCGTGTGAAGACACTTTGGAAACTAGACCTATGGGGACAGGTGAGAGCAAGGGTTACATACTGAGCTTTACAATTTCACACCTGGTAACAAGTCAGCTCTTAGTCCTGCTAAGTCTTCTTGCTCCAATAAGCTGTGCTCCCTCTTTGCATTACTTTGAAACTGGCCAAGATGTCATAAGTCTTACACTCTCTTGTTCCGTGTGATTGACACAAAGTCCTATGCTGTAGTTGAAGAAGTTTTGAGACAGATGCCCAAGCCAACAACAGGGACTGAGAAGTGTATTATAGAAGCAGGTGACCTTTAATGGATGACATTGATTTGTGAGTCATAGGTTGTGGTTGCATTCATAAGGTGATGCACGAGTTAGCACGTCAGGGATAGTTATATTTTCCAGGGCACCTGGTTTTCTCTTACTGGACTGTGTGGACTGAATTAGGAATGTTTTGAGCTGCAAGTAGAATAATCAATTAACGGTGGCTTTAGTAACTTGCATATCAAGAGGCTGGAGTTAGGAAGCCCAGGGTTGGTCAGAGACTCGGGCTTTTTGCCCTTAGGCTTACTGCCTTGTGGTCACAAGCTGACTGGCACAGTTCCAAGCTTCACCTCATTATTCAAGGCAGGAAGAAGGCAGGACCAGTGATCGTCAGAGATGCAGAAAGTTACCCAGATGCTCCTAGTACACATCTACTTTGTTTCACTGGGGGAAATGCCTTGGGAAGAGAACCAGAAGAGAGTAGAAATTCAGAAACTAAGGGAGGAGAGAGGTACAAACAGGAGGAGGGATTTCAGCATGAAGATTACACAGCATTATATACAATACATCCTGGGCTAAATTCTCTGCTTCAAATCATCTTGTGGAGATTTAGAGAGAAGGAAGAATGGAGTCATTTGGAATGTACAAGAGAGAAGATGGGATTTGAGCTTAAATTTGAAGGACAGCTGGATTTTAAGATGCCTAACTGAAAGAACTAGTGAAAGAACTTGTGGGGATAAAATAGGAATGTGTTCACTGGTGGGATGTTAGTATTTATACAAAAGGATCCTGATATTCAGTAGCTATAAGACTACCGTAGAGGGGGAGGGTATAGCTCAAGTGGTAAAGCACATGCTTAGCATGCACAAGGTCCTAGGTTCAATCCCCAGTACTTCCTCCAAAAATAAATAAACCTAATTACCTCCCCCCTGCCCTGCCAAAATAAACATAATTTAATAATATGGTAATAAATAAATATAATATTTTTAAAAAGACTACCAGAATATGCTGATGCTGGAAAAGGTACAAGATACAATGAAATATGTTCAGTTCTTCCCTCTTTCTGGTCTCTGGTTATCAAGCCATTTTTCCTGCTGCTCTGAACCAAGTGTTGTTGTCCAGCACGGGAGGGTGTATTAATCAGTCATTGCTTTATTAATGTTGTGTAACAAAAAACCCTAAAATCTCAGTGGCTTACTGAAATACATATTTAGTTCTGTCTCACTGACCTGAAGGTTCACTATGACTCTGTTGGATTTGATTGGCCTTGGCTGGACCCAGCTGGGCTGGGCTCCAGTCTGTGGTTGGATTCCAGTATGCTCCACAAGTCTCATTCTGGGGCCAGCAGGGCAGCTACCTGAGACATGCTCTTGTTGTGACAGAGGAAGGGATCAAAGGAGTCAAGTGAGACCATATAAGCACTTCTAAAGCCTGTGCTTATATCATATCTGTTCACATGCTAAAGTAAGTCGCAAGGCCAAGGCCAACATCAGTGGGGTAGGGAAGTGCATTCCACTTCAGAAAGAGGAGGAGAAAAGGAATATTTGCTGGCCAATAACACGATCTACCAGGAGGGGACGGTGAGAGGAAGGTGTAGACCACACAGATCAGGACAATTATAAGGCCATTCGCCAAGAGCCAGCTCAGAGCCAGTGTGCCCTTACCAAACATTGTTGAGCCCCCGGCCTGTGCCAGGCACTGCACTGGGTACTGGGGACACAATATATGAACAATTAAGGTACGGTCCCTGGTGAGTAAAATGTCACACAATTACCTGGCCCTTAAAAATACAGAAGTGACTTAAATGGAAGCAAAGGAGGGATGTTTCTGACTTCTCCTTCACTGCTGGGTGGCAGCCACCAACCCTTTCAGCTCCCTCCAGGTGTCAGCTGCTTTCCCAGTGCCAGGAAGTCACGCATAGGGGTGCCAAGTAAGTGTTCCCCACGAGATGCATGTGGCAATTAAGCCATCAGCCACTGCAGAAGCCTGCACTCTGAGAGTGCTTCTCTCCAACAGAAAGTGAATCAAATTACAGGGAAGGCGCCTGCCTCTACCCCCCAGCCCTCCTGCTTTCCCACACTGTTCCCCATGCTAGGAAAATGCGGCAGTGATCTCTCTAAAGAGCTAATTGCCGATTCTAAAGAACAAACTCAAAAGTCCATGTATGGATTTTACCCACCTGAGGGGGCATGGTTCACAGAGCAGACCCCAACACACAGAGCAGGGCCTGTGGGATGTCCCAGGAGAATCAGTGTCACAGCCCAGAATCCTTAGAGATATCTCCCTTCATAATGACCCAGCCCCAAAACTAGACATTCCCTTCCGCTGTCACCGTCCAGCACAACACGATCCTCCAGGGGGTTGAGTGGTCCTGGGGGCCTCCTTCCTGGGGCAGACCACACCTTATGTGTGCATCCCCGTGGCCTTGAGGAAAAGCCAAAGGCTGCTGCTAGGAGGGGTGTGAAAGGAACTTGGACCACAGGCTAAGTGTCCAGACACAAGAAGTCCCTCCTGAGGGACAGCTGAGGGCAGAAGAGAAAGGGTGAGGGCCACAAGCCAGGGGTCAGTTATCTTGACATCACCACATTCTAGCTTAGAAATCCAAGGAACACAAGAATTCTGACAGTAAACCTGGCCTTACAGGTGACTATAGAGATACGTCATAATAAAGGGTAAAACATTTTATTTACAGTTTATAAACTTGTTTTGTAACTTGAAATATCTGGACAGATGGTTTGAGGACCTCTGTTTGTATTCTTTCCTCAGGCCCCACAAATGCCCAAGGCAAGTCTGTGGTCTAGGGACATGCAAGGGCCAGGTCAGTGTCGCTCAGCTCTTTCCTCAGGTGTCTGAGATGAGAAATCACCGGAGTCATCTCTCAAAGCAGCGGGCATTTCAGGTCTGGCTTAGTTAAATCTGGGGTCTCATTTCAGCCAGCTGCCAGCTTGTGATTTATCTTCCAATGCCTTATCTGGCCCAAATCATATTTACTCGTGTATTTTTCATAAGCATGATTCATGGTTCATGGCTTCCCAACCCCAGAATTTCATCTGAAGTACGCTGTGTACCACATTCATTTATTTTAAATTTCCTGTACATTCAAAATGACACAAAATCACCAGCATGAATCGCTTTATTATTAACAATGGAAGAAGAGGCAGATTAAAGCAAGGATCTATCAGTCATGAGGAGCCTTATAGTCAAAGAACAAAGAATGAAGATGATCGGAGGGAGATGTCTGGGGATAAGCGGGGTGGGGATTGTCTGGAGAAGGGCAGAGAGCAGGAGAACCCTGAGAATTTCGGTGGAGCTCCTTTGAAAGGATTTACAGTCTATTTGACTCATGGAAAGCTTAAAATATTGAATTGATTAATATGGCCAAATACAAAACTAACAAGAGCAAAAGTGCTGATGACATGAGCAGATGTTTCTGGAGACAGATACAGAGGAAGTTTTCTATAGGGCGGAGACACACTTCGCACAAAGCAGAGGCAAGACGTGGACACTGCTTCCTGCCCATCCACCTGTGAATTGTGGCTACTCCAGGTGTGGGCTGCAGCCCAGTAGCATCAGCATCACCTGAGAGCTTGTTAGAAATGCAGAGTCCAAGGCCCCACCCCAGACTTGCAGAATCAGAATGTGCTCTTTAACAAGATCCATAGTCATTCCCATTCCCATTAAAATATGAGTTAACCATAAACTCTGCTTTGAGTAGACTATAAAAATAGTTTGCCACTGGCCCCTCTGTATGTCTCTTCCCTCTGCCTGAAATCCTGGGCGCCCCCAGGCAGCCAGGTGGAGGTGTTCTTGGGCAGAGGAGCCGCCCTCGAGGATTTGACTCTCCACCCCAGGAACTGTCACCCCTGTCATTGCATTCTTGCACTGTAAGACTCTCCCTCTCGTGGCCAAATCTCACATGACAATCATCTGACAACTTCTAACAAAGCAGAAGAGGTGATCAAAGGAGCAGCAATGCTCTTCAAAGATTCAGGTGCCTTCATGCCATGAAAAGTTTTAAGAAAGAGGACCCTGATTTTGAGCCCAGTTCAAATGTGCTTGGAATAGTGAAGAACGCCTATTTTTGCTCCAAGAAAATTTTACTCAAAAAGGTGGAAATCATCTCCACTCTAAATTTTTTTTTTCATGTTCAGGTTTTTTGTTTTTTGTTTTTTTTTGGGGGGGGGGTTGAGTATACATCCCACTCCATCCCTGCCCATCATCTAAATTGAATTTAACTCATGTTTTAAGGCACCCTAGCCCTTGAAGGGAAGTTCACTCAGTTTAACATTTATAACATTAGTCTCCTGTGATTTGCTTTTTTCTACTCTGAATTTTTTTCATACCTGTGTATGTGTGTTGTGTATTTTGTTTTCCTTTCATCATCAATTTGGATATTTTTGTGAAATAGATGGATTTTCAGAAACAGAACTTCAGTTTATAACTTTGTGCCTCTAGGAAATAAAGGTTTGATTTATGAGGTGTGGATTTGCACCTACAGCTCAGGAATTTAATTAACTCATAAGTCAGGTGAATTGTGTTTCCTCTCCTAGCAAAGAGCCAGTCCCCTTGTGGGTGTGGGTGTGCTGGGCATGAACAGGATCCCCCAGGAACTCTACCAATGCAGAGTGGCCATTTTGGGGAATGCCCAGGCAATGGGGCCATTTGGGGAAGTGCCAAGGACCTGGAGCAAGATTGCCAGGGTCTGGAGTCTGAAACCACCTTTTATTTGCCGTCTTCCCTCTATTTCATTATTTCTAAAATAGAGATATTGGTCAATGCAGCTCCAGATTAATGAGATTATTGATGTGAACTGTTTATCACAGTGCCTAGTACTTAATGAATGTACAGTATGAGCAATTAGCCATTCTTCCCCAGGGTGTGAAAAAGAAGACAGGTTTCCCCACTGCCAGGCATGATCCTGGATGGGCAGTCATTCCTGGGGCTGAAATCTGGCAGGATAGTCTTTGACAAAGTAGGACCCGTGGGGAGCCCAAGCCTCGTCACCAGTAGCAGATGGCTTCCAGGTGTCCGTTGGCCACACCAGACATCCAGGCTGCCACTTGTCCTGTGTGGTCATGCAAGTGCCTTCTGGGGATTACAGAACACTTGAATGAGCTTCTGGATGGAAGAGCGGTGGCTTCCCTGGGTGGGGCCATGGGATAAAGAGCTTTGTGAACCTCTGTAGATTTGGGCAGGAAGCAAACAAGTCCTCTCCCCTGTGGCTTGCCTACACTCACTGTCAAATAACCCTTCGGGCATCTGAATTTTTAAATGGTCTGCTCAGAATTACTGACATGTTGATCTCATGAGCAAGTGGCCTCAGTATCTCCCTGCAGTGGACACACATAGATCCTATCATAAACAAGCCTCAGGGTTTTGGCTTCTTTCTCCAGCTGTCTCCACTAAGAGGCAAAGCACACTGGGAAGTAAGGGAGGCTTTGTGGGGACTGGAATCTTCTATATCTCAATCTGGGTGGTGGTCACATGAGTGAATCCATTTGCAAAACATTCACTGAGTTCTGTACTTACAATGCGTGCACTTCATCCGCTATAATATACATATGTAACTATATTTCAACTGAAAAATTTAAAGAAAAATAAGAATATCGGGTGAAGCTGTGAAAGCCAACAGGCAGCAAACAAACACCTAAAATAATGAGTGTAGACTCTCAGGAAGGAAATGATCTTCAGCTCTTGAGTGCTAGCCGTAGGGTCCCTGGATGCTTCGCTTCCACTTTTGCTTCTGATTTTCAAGGATTTGGCTTTTGACCTTAATTGAAAGCCAGTGGCATAGTTAACAGCAAAGAGAGGTGAGTTCATTGTTTTTCTGACAATCTGTTCCAACAAGACATGAAAGATAGTTGAGTAATCCCCACCGAATTCCTTCAAGAAGGACCATAGAATCACAGCCTCAAAGAGTTCTGATGAATCCAGAATCTGAAATCACTAGGTGTCTTAACAGCTACTTAAGTGTCTGCTGTTAGAAATTCTTTGCAGCAGACACAAATGATGGGTTATAAATTATTTATGGACCCAATTAGGAACGTAATTGGAGTGATCTGGCTGGTTGCCATAGCACTAATGCATCTAAAGTTTTTCATCTTTCGGTTAAACTTTTTCCTGCTATTACATTTTGATATCCTAATCTGCTCTCCAAGGGTCTGTGAAAAAACAAAGTTCAAGATTCTTGCACAGATGAGTATAAAGTTCAGCTTTGGTAGAGTCACTGACTACAGGCAAATGAATCCTGATTTTGCTTCCTCATGCTCCCAACTATTAGCAAAAAGCGCCGAGTTCAAGTCACTTACAAGAAATGGCTTTGGTTTTTGCAGAGCCTCCTTCCCCCTCCAATGCCATTTCTGAGGCATTTCACATCCCTTCTCTCCATCCTCAGCAGCTGTCTTCTGGCTCCTGAACTTTATGAGATGCCCAGTCCCTTACGATGGCATCTGTTGACTTAGATCAGCTCGGCTGGGTTTGGGTTTCTTGCACTGATTGTCCCTACGTCACAGAATGAGCTTAGTTAATCTCTTCAAAATAAATAATTTGGTCCTGCCCCATTAAAAGCTCAAGCTCCTTAATCTTTTTAATGCTCAGTCCCACACTGAATGACATGCTCAATAGTTTCCATGCTGACCTAACCACTGGGGCACCTGCTGACTCAGGGACATCCCAGCCCACGTAGATTTCCACAGTCATTTCTTGTCTGTGTCTCTCTTTGTCATATTCCCTCCCTAGGGACACCCAGCAGCCAATGACTGGCCCATGCAGAGGTATTAAAGCCCCTCATGCCAGCTCATCCTGAAGGGCCATGCTCCAGAGCCGCCGGAGAGGCCTCTGTTACAGCTGCGTGAATACCTAACTTCCCCACCCTGCCCTCTTCACTCCCTTATAGGTGCCAATCCTCCAGCATGCAAATCTTGCCTTAGAGTATGATTTCTGGCAAACATAACCAAAGACAACTTTTTTCTCGATACCAAATCTAATGGATTTTTAGCTGACTTTTCTATGTCTTCTCTTCACCAGCACATGTGCATTTAGAAATGGCTGTTCCATCCTTGTCAGACCCTTTGGGGGCTACCCCTCAATATTGCCCATATAGCTAGGAGCCCTGTCTATATTTCACTTTCTATAACTCCCTACCTGTGTGACCTCAGGCGAGTTACTTGACCTCCCTGTGCTCCAGATTCTTCATCTATAGCCTGGAGTTCAAAAGAACTCCCTCATACACACACAGTTTTGAATGAGACGGCAACAAACAACGTATACTACCAGACATGCGGCAGGCAGTGAATGTGTTTGTCATGAATGAATGAGTGAGTGATTGAGTGAATAGTATTAACAGTGTTAACTTGCAAAGACAACTTATTCTTGGGACTGAGATCAAAAGACTTGTGGCTCACTTAGGCGCACTGAGGCGTTTATTGACTCATCCACTTACTTGTTCATTAATTTGTTCAGTCACTCATTCATTCAAAAAATATTACTTGAGCACCATGCTTGATGAATCTCACAAGGAACATACAATTTCCATTATCAGATATAATTGGGAGACAGTAAACCTAGTGTTTTTTTTAAAGGGGGGAAGGTAATTTATTTTACTTACTTATTTTAGAGGAGGTACCGGGGATTGAACCCAAGACCTCCTGCATGTTAAGCACACACTCTACCACTTGAGTTATACCTTTCCCCATTGTGTTCTTTAAACATTTGAAAGTTTAGCAAATGTTGTTATATCTATTATCTCATTAATATTTATAACAACTTGATGAGATCAGGACTGTTATTTACATTTTCAGGTGCAGTTAAATGATTTGCTCAAGATCTTGCAGGAAAAAGTTGTATCTAGAATCGATTGCTTTGAATGCTGGCCTAGGGAGATTTTCATGACCACATTCCAGGCTCCAGACAGATAGATGTGAAAAATTAAAGAGTACGTAATTAAGTGCCAAGTGATTGAGCCAAAAAACATTGCAGGCAGACAATAAGTGGTGAGAGTTAGGTGAGCATGGATACCAGCATTTCGTCTGCTTTCCTGCCATGGCTCTGGGGGAAACCACCCATTGGCCATGTCCATCTCCCTGCAGTGCTCACCCTTTCCCAACCATTAAGATGAACTCTGGAATCTGGATTCAATTTTGAGCTGATATATCCCAATCTTCTTAGCCTTCCCCACAAATTAACATGGCATTCTAGTTCCAAAGCCCACTGACTTGATGAAAACGTGAATCTGCCCCATTACTATTGCCTTACCACTAGCTCCCTGCAGGATGACACCAGGGGGCTCTCAGCAGGGCACACACAGGACTCCCTGTCCTGACCCTGCTCATCTCTGCAATCTCATTTCCACCAACCCTTCAACTTGCACTTTCTTATCTAGAAACACCAAATTGCTTGGGATTCCCAAAACACTACTCAGTTCCCCAATCAAGATCTTGCCTGTGTTCTTCTTATAGCCTATGTGGGAGCTGACTTTTTTGGATGCAAAGAATAAAGACCTACTAGTATTGCCTTGGGAAAGGTGCTACTTATTGTCTATAAGAATGGAATTTACCCTAAGCAGCGTGTCCTCATGGCCCGACTGCAACCAGGACTCTGGCCTATGGAGACCACAATGTGAATGGGATTCAAATGCCTTAACTAGAGACCCAGCAGGAAACAGATGGCACATCTGAATTGGGTAACCTGGCGGACAGTGTTACCTTGGGACAACCATTACCACCTACACGCCAGAAGGGATGAATGAGAGAAGGGAGTGGCTAGTGGAAGTCAGAGGGAGAGAGCTGTAGAAAAAGCCCCAGGGCAGAGGATGTGGCTGTAAGTCAGGGCAGCCAGCACCGGATGGAGCTGGAGGAATCAGTCATCCAGCCTCACTCTCCTCTCCCTCTCTGATCTCCTGACTATGTTCTCTATTAATTAAGTCCAATGTAAAGCCAGGGGTAGGTTGTAGGGGTGGGAAGGGATAAATTGGGAGTTCGAGATTTGCAGATACTAGCTACTACATATAAAATAGATTAACAACAAGGTTCTACTGTTCAGCACAGGGAACTATATTCAATATCTCGTAATAACCTATAATGAAAAGGAATATGAAAAAGAATTTATAGAACATTATTTTGTACACCAGAAATTAACACATTATAAAATGACTGTACTTCAATAAAAAGATTTTTTTTAAACAAAGAAAAAGATAAGCTTTCAAGAAAAAACTAAACAAACCAGAAGCAGGGATGGCAGGGCTTGGGGAATGTAATAGGGAGAACAGAGTATCTGGAAGAAAATAAATTTTGTTTTGGACTGCAAAGTTTGAGGGGCCTGAAGGACACCCCCAAAAGGACCTTCCCCAAAGCTGTTCTCATTCATAGTTTAGGCTCTCTGGTGTTCCCAGAATCTCTGGTTAGCAGATGGTCAAAGCTATCCTTTCAGCACCACATGTGAGGACAGCTTCAGTCAGGGTCTTCACAGTCACCCCACGACAATCAAGGTCCTGGACCACTAATGGTTTTTCATGATGGAAGGGAGAGAAGAGTTTGAATAAAGAATGAAAAGAGAGGGATGGGTGGAAGACAGACGACAGAAGAAAGACACCGGGGAAGAGAGAAACCATGCAGGTGATCAATTTGCTGTCATAGCAATATTCAAATTGGTTCCAAGCTCTGTTATTCACAGAAGTTCCACTGCCATACAAGACCCACAAAGGTGGCATTTGGGGCAAGACTTCAAGCCTCCTTCATCTTTGAATAGAAGCAAAACTCTGGAGATATACTGAGCCTCAGAAAGCGTTTAAGCCAGTACTTAGACGTCAGAAGGCACCAAGGATTTCCCATGGGGAGAAAGAAAACCTGACAAATGTAGTTACTTTCATTACATTGGCGGCTGCTTTTTCAACCTACATAGTTTATGAGCTCAGAGAAAGAAATTAGTTTTATAATACTGCAAATGCATATTTTCAAGCATAAAGCAAAAGTTTAACCCTTGGTTGTAAACAGTGCCTTCTTGTGCTCTCTCTGAGATGGCACGTGGGTCAGAGGAAGCCTCTCAAAAGCCCCTTTTTCTCCCTACGCTACTCAGCCAGCTGGTTTGGACTTGGGGCCAGGCGGCATTCTCAGTGGGTAGGGACTTAGTGGTCTCAGTCTCTGGAAAAATGAGACAGTGATGGGGCAAAGAAGATTGAGAGAAGAGGCTGGCACAACAGGGTTGTGCCTTACTGTCTTTAAATAATACTCTTATCCTGGGATTTCTCTATTGATTCATTGGTTCAAATGTCATGGGCCAGCCAGCACCATGACAAAGAAGATAGCCCCACCCCATCAGACCACCTGTTCTACCTTGTCACCTGCTCTCCCCAGTGGTCCCCATTAGGCAGCCTGGTTTGCAGGGCTTCCCTTCCCCTTTTGATTAGCTTGTTATCTGCCATTGAAGCTGAGCGCTCATTAAGGAATTCCCAGATGAGAGAATAAGCCATTGCCAGCACATCCGTCCCTCGTTCCTCGGGGAATCCTTTGCTTCCCTTCAGAAAGAGGCAGTTGTTAAGCCCAGGGCTTCACAATACTAGTTTGATAAAGCCTTGGAAAGTGTCTCTCACTGGAAATCCAACTCCTCAGTCACATGCACTTCAGGACTAATTACGCTGATTTAATGCACCCGGCTTTCTCTTACATGTAAAACCTCAATGGGAAAGAAAATCCTCTGACTGATGAGAATTTACTGGAAAGCCAGAGAACCACGGGTGCATAGTTAATTCCAGGGCATGGGCTGGGGAGGGGTGGCGGCTGGTGGGTAGGGAGCAGCAGTCACCTTGGGCTCCAGGGAGAGAGTTCTACCTTCCTTGTGCCAAGGACCATCTCTCATCCTGAGAGCCTTAGCACCGGGGCATTTGTGAGCACAGGCTCTTTGTTAGTGGTTTAACCTGTGTGATTCGTCTTTCCTCAGTTCACAGCAATAATAGATTGCGAACTAGTGTCACCTCCACGGGAGGCCATAGAGAGCAGTGATTAAGACAATGGATACTGGAGCCAGACAGACCTGGGTTCCAATCCTACTTCCATCACTATGTACAGGATTTTAGATAAAGTAATTAATCTCTCTAAGCTTTAGTTTCTCCAGCTGTAAAATGAGGGTACTATTACCTCGCCCAGGGAGCAGTAGGGGTCAACTTTAGCTCGTATGGCAGTCACCTGGGTCTCACTCCCAGGAATACTGGCATGATTAATACGGGGTGTACCTGAGGATTAGAAGGCTCCCTGTGCCCTCCAGGTGCAGTCAGGGTTCATAAGTACCGCCATGTGGGGTTATTGTGAGGTTCAGTCAGGGCAGTGCGTGTAAAGCCTTGCTACTCAGTGTGATTGTGGACCCGCGGCATCAGCATTAACAGGGAACTTACTTATTAGACGTGTAGACTGTCATCCTGCTGAGTCAGGGTCTGCATTTTAACAAGAGATGCCCAGATGACTGGTGCACACATCACAGTCTGAGATGAACTGCACACAGCACCTGGCATGAGTCTAGCACAGAGGAGGAGCTCATCCGGGGGCAGTGATGGTTTTGCAACTATTACCAATGTCAGTGCAGGCCACGGTTTATGGTGCATGAGGTAGAGAACCTGCTTGGAGCAAAAGCCTCTAACTGGAGCCTGTCAGTTTACTGCCAATTTACTGGCTAGGGGTCCTTAGCCTGTCTGTGTTTTCCCTCAACTCTAGAGGGGGAAGAATCACAACTGCCAACACCACTTTGGCTGTTGGGATGAGTTGATGAAAAGGAAACTGCTCATAAGCTATCAAACTCTGCAATAGAGAGAGGACAAAAAGCTACTATATGGCAATTTCAACGATTTCCCCCTCCCCTAGCCAAACCAAAAAGAACGCTAAAACCAAAATCCCATTCCTCCTCCTTCTAGGGGACAGTCTTGCTGGGAGAGGACGAAATTCATCTACATCGTAAAGGAATGGAGAGAGAGGAGACCAGAGAGGGAGGTCAAACGGTGTTGAGACCCGGATAACGAGGAGATGGTCCAAAACAGTGTTCATGTTAAGAAGGCGAG
Source organism: Vicugna pacos (assembly GCF_048564905.1). Taxonomy (NCBI): domain Eukaryota; kingdom Metazoa; phylum Chordata; class Mammalia; order Artiodactyla; family Camelidae; genus Vicugna; species Vicugna pacos. The sequence goes on from NC_133005.1 coordinate 19,951,149, forward strand.
TAGAAGAAACACTTTCAGAGGTGTGACATACTTAGATTTCTTTCTCACTTAAATTTCTTTTTTGTTACTAGTCTCTAATTTCTAGGATGCAACGTTACTCAGAGATTTCACGTTTTTTTTTTTCCATTGAAGTATGGTCAGTTAGAATGTGTCAATTTCTGGTGTACAGCATAGTATTTCAGACATACATATACATACGTATATTCATTTTCATATTCTTTTTCATTATAGGTTACTACAAGATATTGAATATAGTTCTCTGTACTCTACAGAAAAAACTTGTTTATCTGTTTTATATATAGTAGTATCTGCAAATCTCAAATTCCCGGTTTATTCCTTTCCACCCCCTTTCCCACCGGTAATCATAAGATTGTTTACTATGTCTGTGAGTCTGTTTCTGTTTTGTGGATAAACTCATTAGTGTCTTCTTTTTTCTTTTTTTAGATTCCACATATGAGTGATACCAAGAGTTCACTTCTCATGGGTTAACGGATGCACACAATGACATCTGTCAGTGTCCTCCAGTCGAAGAAGGTCAAGCATCCGTCTGTAGTCAAAGATAAAGTCAGGTTTATTGAGCTTCCTGCAGCAAAGGAGAACGCACACCGAGGGGTCCTAGGCACCTCAGTAGCAGGAAGTTGGGAGAAGCATATCATAGCCTTTGGGTTTGTGCTGGGAGTTTATAAAGGGAGTGTAAGAAAGCCTGGGGCCAGTTGACAGCTGGGGCTGTTTTTCACTTTCTGAAGTTGTTGCGGTTGCTGGGGCTTTTCAGTGTGGATGAATTCTTGTCCTGCCTCCTGCTCATTCCAGATTGAAGTCATCCATCAAAACAAACGTGTTTCCTGGATTAAAAACGTAATACCATCAGCTCTTCTTTTTTAATTCGCTATGATAGTCCCAATGGATAACATTTTAGGGAAGGGTTTTCTCAGTGTCCAGGGACATCACTGCAATTTATTTTGATGACTTTCTCTTTGTAACTACCTTCATAGAAGATTGTATAGGCTTTTTATATCTCTCCACTGGGGCCTCTATTTGATAAACTGCATTTTCCCAGAAATGTGTTAATTTCATTAAGATTTTCAAATGTATTTGCACAGAGTTGTGCAAAATAGCCTCATGATTTTTAAAAATTTCCTATTTTGATTTTTTTTTCCTTTTGACATTTCTAATTTTGTGTGTTTGCTCCCTTTTTTTCTAACTAGGTTAGCAGTTTGTTTACTTTATTGATTTTTTTTTAAAGAACCAATTTTCTTACTAGTTTTTGCCTTCATCCATATTAATTTCTTCCTTCTCTTTCCGACTTATGTTTTTCTTTTTCTGGTTTTTCGACTTTGTTTTTAAATTCTTTTTTTTTTCATTTTTATTGGTATAGTTGTATAACATGCTTTTTCTTCTGTTTACTGCTTATCATTATTTACAAGAAATTCTACAATTTCATTTAGCATTTTCCCTATAACCCAAGAGTTTGTTTAATGGTGTTTTTTTTTTAATTTCTAAGTAGACGATCTGATTTTGTAATTAATTTATAGCATTATGGGCTGAATGCAATTCTTTGGAATTTATTGAAGTTTTCTTTGTGGCTTAAGATGTCTTCAGTCTTCATGAGTGTTCCATGCACAGTGGAAAAGGTATATTTTTCTGTTATTGGAGTTAAGAGTTAGATATTTATAAGATCTACTTGATTATTATGATGAATAAGTTTTCTGTATTCTAACTGTTTTTTTCCTCATATGATCTGTTTGGAATTGAGCAAGGTAAAATTACAGCTTTCTACTATAAGCATTTTTTTCTTTCTCCTCACATTTCTTCTAGTTTTTGCTTTATGAAAGTTGTTAAAGTGTTATTTGGTAGATGAATATTTAATAGCAGTCATATCTTCGTAAAGCAAGGACTTCTGCCTTATAAAATGTCTTTTCTTGTCTTTTTAAAAAATGCTTTTTTGTCTTAATTCTGATCAGATATCAAGATTAAGAACATCTGCCTTCTTTTATTTTGTATCTGCCTGATATATCTTTGCTCGTTCTTTTATTTTTAACTTTTTGAATCTTTTTGGTTTTGGCTTGTCTTATATACAACACATTGTTAACTTGCTTTGTTATTCAATCTAGAAATCTTTTTTGATTACGTTTATCAACATGATCAACATATTTGATCTCAATTCTTACGTATTGTTTTACTGTGTATGTTTAAATATTTGTATCTTTATACGTAGTTTTTATCTATAAGGTTATATACTGTCTTTATCTTCTTTGTAAACATGTCTTTTCTTCATGCCTTCGTTGCTTGTGAAAGAGTTATTCTGTTTCATAGTCTCCTTTCTTTCCAGAAATTTTGCGTAGGAGTCAAACTCAGTCCTTGTCTATTGCATTGTGTTGGCTTTCTCTGGTAGATTTCCTACTTATGTGTATTGGATCATTTTTGCTTGTCTTTTTATGTTAACACTTTCTCATGAATCCTTTTTTAATCTCTTCTTGCATTTACTTATTTTAAAAATCTTCCTCCTTTGCGAATTTTCTCTTAAACCATTATCTGTGGTAATTTTCCATTCTTGAGTTCCTTCTAGTTTAGCTTCTTCTTTAAGCTTCTGAAATAATTTTTAAAATATCTAATTTGTGCTGTGTTTTGTCGCTTATTTCTCAAGACTTCCTTTTGTTATCTCACTTATTTTCTGAATTTGTCTAACTTTGATTTATGCTTTTTTGTTTTATCAGTTCTTCTTCTTATTTTTTTTTTTTTTAGTTTGTTTTAAAACAGGAGGATACAGTCTTTACCTTCTTTGTGAGCATGGCTCCCTTTCATGCCTTCACTGCTTGTAAAAGGGTTATTCTGGTCCATGTTCTCTTCTTTCTTTACAGTAATTTTGCACAGGAGTCAATCTCGATCCTTTCTTGTGGCTCATTTTCAAGGGTGATTAGAATCATAGCAGCAAAGAATAACCATTAGAACTCAACCATTAGAACTCAATAGAGTTGTCAGTACTCAGAGGGAGAAAGATGGGCCAGCATGGCCTTTATCACCTCACAACTCTTGAGCGCCCTCTTCTGTTGTTTTTGGGAAGTGATCATAAACATGGTCTCACTCAGAGGTGCCCCGGACTCTCTCCTCCCCCCCACTTCTATCTAGATCTTCTCTTTCTTTTGTCCTGCTCAATTTGGATTCTGTTTTTTGTGTTTCTTCCCAGCACAGACGTTCCCTGACAGAGACAGCTGAAGAGAGCCTCTGATCCTAAGGATCTGTCTTGCAGGGAAGTGAAAATTGGGGCCAAGGTGGTGGAAACTGGAGCAAAGCAGGCTTCCTATGAGCCCCACAGTCTACCTGGAGGGAGGAGGGGAAAGGCCCACGGCCCACGTGTGGAGGCAGGCAGCCCAGCAAAGTGACAGGCCCTTGTTCCAGAGGCCTGGGGCAGACAGGGCAGAATGTCCCTACACATCGTGAGTGACTAGGGTCATCTAATGGGCCTAGTCCTCACCTTCTCATCAGAACACCCTTCTCCCTCTTTCCTTCCAGACCCCCACTTTTCACCTATTCAGATATACCACTGCTCAAAGAAGAAAAGGAGGGGGGGGGGCGCTTCTGCTGGACAGAGAACCTACCACAAATGGAAATGCTCTTAAAGGCAGTGGGGCATATTTCACTCATTTAAATGTGTAGGGAGATCATACTCTGTGGCAAGCACTGCCCAGGCACTAGGGAGTCCACCTCTGTTAAGACAATTGGCCAGAAGGAGATAAGATACTCTTTGCGGTTTTTGGAAACTTTTTTTTTTTTTGAGAAAAGCTAGTAGAATCCTATCCATTTATTGAGTTTCTAATGTAAGACAGGTATGTTTGTTCATCATCTCATTTGATCCCACTCAACAACCCATATTTTGTCGTTTATAACTGGCTCCGAGAGATTAATCGACCAATCCAAGGTGGTAGGAGGTAGCAGACCCTGAATTTTAACCCCAGATCTTCTGATTCTAGAACCCACCCTTCTGCCATTACATCAGTTTGCCTCTCAACTGATCAATATTGGACAATATCAGATAATAATCATATGATCTTGACCTCACTAGCATCCTTAGTTAACTTCCTGGACTAACTGAGCTAAAAACCAGTAAATTACAAAATAGCCTAGAAAAGCAGTGGGTGGGGAGGGAGAATGGTGGGTACTCTTGAAAGCTCTTATGCTGAAGCCCCATTCAATGACCAGCCTGTAGGTGTTGTTCGCTGCTTCCCTTCTCCCCCACCCTAAATTGAGAATGGCTCAAAACCCTTCCTCCTCCATAATGCAAGGCAAAGAGCAGCCACCATGGAGGGTTGAGTTCTAACGGCTTCTCTTTTCTGCTACAATAAGGTTTGAAAAGAATAAAATTAGCTGTATCCACACATGAAAAGCCCGCAGTTGAGTGGAAGAAGTCTGACTGATTTCTTACTATTAGATTTTTTTCACAAGCTTGATGCTTTTCTTCTCTTCTTGGCACTTGGTGAAGACTGACAATGAAAATACTTCCCAAAATAAAGAATATTGGAGATTGATGACACGGGGAGAAAATTAACCCCAAATCCACGTAAGCAGAGGAGGATTAACACAAGATACAAGCACCAATTGCTGAAAAGTCCAACAAGCTGGTGTCAGAAGGCTAACAATGCTCTCAAAATAGGAAATCATGTCCTGGGGCTGCTCGAAAACAGTGAGAAGTGGCTCCAAGAGCTTAGACACTAAGAAGCAGGGTGGCCACGAGAAGGGAGTTTTAAAAATTATAAGAGGAAGGGGATAGTTTAAGTGGTAGGGCACATGCTTAGCATGCACAAGGTCCTAGGTTCAATCCCCGGTAACTCCTCCAAAAAATAAAATAAATAAGAAAATCTAATTACCTCCTCCTCTCCAAAAAAGAAAAGAAACTTCCCAGAGGTGATACATTCTTGATGCCCAGACACCTGTTCAGAATGTTGAGTCCCCAAAGCCAAAGAAATTGCTGTGTGTTAAACGGACCACTCATTCTAGGCTCTGATTATACACAGCATGACTTAAATGATTCTGTATTTGCTCTGAGTGTACATTACTTAGCAGATCTGTGTAGGACTTCTCCCTCCGAAATATGACAGTGCCTTCCATTAATCAGCAATGCACCAGCAACTCCAGGAGCAGCCCCCGCTCCTCATGCACGCCATCAGGAAACGTCTTCAGGTCCTCTTCTACCTCCTTCCCTGTGTCTCCATATCTCTTGAGGTGGCTCCAAGCAACAGCAGAACTGAATACTTACTATTTTTCCAGAATTCAGTGCGTTCCAGAAAATATGTTGTTAACCATTGTTTTCCCTCTTCTAAATCTAAATTTGATTGTTTGATGTTTTGTTTATTTTTGTTCTTGTTTTTCTGTCACAAAGACAAGAGAAGGAACACAGATGTAGTCCAAGGTTATATAAAAGTACGGTAAGTCACCGTGAGCGGTATAACCATTTCCTCTGTTTGTAAGTTTGAGAGCATCATGTGAAGTTAGTGGTGCACATACTAACCCTTCCAACCAGGCTTCGTTTGCTTTGACCAATTCCACAGCAACTTTCCTCGGGCCAGTTTTCCTTGTGTGTCTCAAGGGATGTGCAGGCGACAAAAAAAGCCGTGTTCAGGACCCCCTTCCCACCTTGAGTCTGGCCCCTTGTCTGGGCTCAGGCTGCCGTTCCTCACGGGCTGCCTGGTTGCCCTGCACCTGGCCCTTTGTGAAGGGCGACAGCAGCCTAATTGCACACTTCTTTCCTCGTCGAAGCAAAATTGTTGGCATTCTATGGGAACTGTTTGCCGTATAATGAACCATCTGGTCCTCTGTGATAAGGAAATAATTGATCATTTTGAAGACTCTTAACTCATCCTGCCTGCTGCTCCAAAGGAGGAGAGCGGGGTCTAAGCCTGCATGACAGTCCTGTTCACTAAAATGAAGAAAGCAGCTGTGGCTTCAGGAAGCCACGATTCCCTTCTAATTAATTTATTTTTTTAAACAAATAGCAATAAAGTGATGACTATATGCCAAGCACTGGTTTGTTTGCTTTTGTTTCTTCCTTTTTTTATATATATTTCTGAATTTATCTCTAAATGGTAGGGTATATATATTTTGTTTTTAATTGAAGTATAGTTGATTTACAATATCATGTTAGTGTCAATATTGTGTTAGTGTACAGTGAAGTGATTCAGTTATTTTTTTCTTCAGATTATATTCCATTATAGGTTATTACAAAATATTGAATGTAATTCTCTGGGATGTACAGTAAATCCTTGTTGCTTATCTATTTTATTTGTGGTAGTTTGTATCCATTAATCTCATACTCCTAATTTTCCCCTCCCTCCCTCTCCCCTTTGGTAACTAGAAGTTGTTTTCTACCTCTGTGAGTCTGTTTCTGTTTTGTATTTAGATTCATTTGCATTCTTTATCAGATTCCACATATGAGTGATATCATATAGTATTTGTCTTTCTCTGTCTGGCTTATTTCACTTAGTATGATAATCTCTAGGTCCATCTATGTTGCTGCAAATGACATTAGTTCATTCTTTTTTATAGCTGAAAAATATTCCATCTTCTTAAGCCATTGTCTCTTGATGAGCACTAGGGTGGTTTCCATGTCTTGACTATTGCAAATGGTGCTGCTATGAACACTGGGGTGCGTGTATCTTTTAGAATTAGAGTTTTCTCTGGATATATGCCCAGGAGTGGGATTGCTGGATCATACGGTAGTTCTATTTTTACGGTTTTTTTAAAGAAACCTCCATACTGTTTTCTACAGTGGCTGCACCAGTTTACATTCCCCACCAACTGTGCAGGATGGTTCCTTTTCTTCACACCTTCTCCAGCATTTATTATTTACAGATGTTTTGATGATGTTCATTCTGACTGGTGTGAGGTGATACTTTATAGTGGTTCTGAAGTGCATTCTCTAATAATTAGTGATGTTGAGATCTTTTCATGTGGCCGGGCACTGTTTTAAGGGCTTTCCAGATTAGGTCATTTATCCTCAAAATAACCCTATACAGTTATAAAAAAGAATGAAATAATGCCATTTGCAGCAACATAGATGGGCCTGGAGATTGTCATACTAAGTGAAGTAAGCCAGAAAGAGAAAGAAAAATGCCATATCACTTGTATGTGGAATCTAAAACGTAATACAAATGAATCTATATGCAAAACAGAAACATACTCACAGATAGAGAGAACAAACTTATAGTTACCAAAGGGGAAAGGAGGGAGGAGAGGAAGGATAAATTAGGAGTATGGGACTGACAGATATACACTACTATATAGAAAACAGATAAGCAACAGGGATTTCCTGTGTAGCACAGGGAACTATATTCAAGATCTTGTAATAACCTATGCTAGAAAAGAATCTGAATATATATATATGTATATATATATACATATATCCACACACATATATGTGTATTTGAACCACTTTGCTCTGTACCTAAAACTAACACAGTATTATAAATCAACTATACTTCAAGAAAAAAAAAATGCATGGTGAGTGAGAAGGGGAACATATTACCTCTCCGTCAAAAACATCAGTGATGCACTCAACACACGCCAGACCCTACATGCACCCTTGGTGGATTCTGAGGCCCTGGAAGCCAAGTGAAGCTACTGGGGCCTCTCCCACCACTACCACCCCTGCATTCTGGAACACTTCTAGGCCAATCATCTTCAATCTTTTTTTATTGTAAACTTATTAAAACATTTTTGAAAAACTCTGTCTCTCCCTCATCCAAACATTGTTGATATCTTAAGTACTTTCATCGTAACTTTAAATGGTTGAAAAGCAGGGCAATTTCTGGCATTTAAAAAAAAACTGATAATTAAATTAAAATGTTACCTCCCTTGTAACCAATAACTGCCTGTTTCTTAATCCACCTAGGGCACCATTGCCTTTTCTTCTTCCTTCTTTCAATCTGTCGTTTGATTAAAATCACTCGCCACCTTAAAAAGAGTTCACCCATCTCTAGAGAAGACAGACTGTGAGAAATAACTAAACACAGGAATAAGTATTTGTTTGTCCTTTCTTTATCGGCAGCCAAACTTTGTATTTCTAGCTGATACATTGATCTTGACTCACATTCAGTAATAATCCTGGCCATCTATGGGTGATGTATGCACCTTGATGTTATTCCCTAACTATGCAGGTGAAACTCCTAATCGACGTTGGCCATCTTGGGTACCCTTGGTGGTAAGGTGCCCATTTAATCCTTTGCCATTTTTCTGTTTGGGTGTCCAAACTTTTCTCAAAACTTCGTAGAAGTTCTTTATGTATTCTGGATACAGACCTTCGACAGACACAAGGATGGCCCGTATCTCTTCCCACTCCATGGCTTGCTCTTCAAAAGTTGTCTCGATAGTCTTTTGGTGAACATATATACTGGATTTCAGTGTAGTCCAATTTTTCAGTGTATAACCTATTTAAGAAATCTTTTCTAATCCCAAGGATATGAAGATGTTTTTCTTATGTTTTCTTCTAAAAAGTGTATTGCTTTAATTTCCACAGTTAGATCAGCAATCCAGCTGAAAATGATTTTTGTGTAGGACGGGGAAGGTGGATGTTATTTCCTGGAACCCAAGTGTGGTGGTTGTAAATCAATGCCTACTGCTACAGATGATTTTCAGCGATAGATCTGGGGTGGGCACAGCCTTCTGAGCCTCCTGGGATTCATGGGGTGTACGCTGGGTAGTCAGAGCTGGAACGAGCATAGAGGAACTCTTGAGTTTTTCTTTATTTTCCAAGTTCTTAGAGGGAAAACTGAGTGTTATAAGGACATAAGAGCCAGACTAGGAAAACCCCTTTATAGCAGAACACATCCTCCTCCTAACTTGTAGCCCCACCAACCCCCACTGCATGAAACATAAGCTTTGAGATTAACAAGAACAGTCCTCTTCAGGAAGCAATTTTGTGACCATCAGTGACCAGTGCCGCAAAGATGGCCAAACTCTACCTTAACTTATTTAGATGCTGACAGCCAAGCCTCACAGATCTTTTCATCTCAATGATGCACCCAGCATCATTCTCCCTCCTTCCTCACCCCTGCCTTGGCATGGACTAAGGGGTTTGCCTCCTGGCTATTTTTAAGAGAAACTATTGAAAAACAAATAGGAGAAAAAAGGGAGGATTGATGAGGGAGTAAGAGGAGCTCTGGCTTGTGAATCAAAAGACCTCATTTCTAGTCCTGAGAACTTGAGCGAAGCCCTTAACCTCTCTGAGCCATGGTTTCCTTTTCTTTTTCTGATAACAATTTTTATTTGCGTCAATTCTCATATCAATAATCATGATCTGAAAAAGTAAAGCTGGGTCCTGATATTTCTATTATGTTAATATGGTCTCAGAACAAATGTTCACTCCTTAAATCATATTCTGACTCTTATTCATCACCTCATATCTGTTTTGGTACTATTGTGTGATTTCCCTTGCTTTCAGTTTCAGAATATTTCCTTTTGAACCTTTGAGTGTACTGACAGTTGAGCCTGGTTGCCTTAACTGTGTGTGATCTGAGCAGCTGGGATGGACAGTCTCAGTGGCCCTTCAATAGTGAATGAGATTCTATGAGACTCAAAACAACACTGATGTCAGGCACAATTAAAAATGTGTCGAAAGTGGAAACTGGGCTTTTAGGAACACCCCCAAGTGTTGTGTGTTTTGATGATGACTGGTCCTCAAACCAGCAATAAACTTCAATTTACCACAATTAAAATAATAAAATCTGAGAGCCACAAAGAAATTTTGAGTTCAGCTTTTCTTTTTGATGATGAAGAAACACAAGTCTGGAGAAGTCATGAGTTAATTCTTGTTTGAATCTAAGTCCTTTAACTCCCTGTCTAGTGCTCTTAGAAGTAACCCCATTGATTTTATTAAATTGCATTTTCCAAATGGGTAAATTGGATTATGAAAGCGTCACAGAGTTCTCTAATTGTGCTTTGGTATTTAATAAAAGGGAAGGGTTATGTGAACTATAATGTTTTTCAGTTGTTTGTTTTCCTTTTGTGTCCATATTATTCCTGGAAAGCCAAAGAACATTTGCTTTGCAGTCCTCTGTAGCGCTTCCTAGAAGGCATCAAGGAAAATAACCTGCCAGTAAGTTTGCGGACCCCTTCCCAGCCCAGAGTTAGTGCCCACCAGAGGGCTGGAGACCACCTCCCCAAAGGTAGCCTTAGAGGGTAGAGATTCACTTTGTCACCTTTTACTGGTGAGAGCTTTGGTGGGATGACGAAGGTTGTACTAGAATATCTTCCTTTAGCTGCACCCCAGGGGAATGGCGGATCATGTGCAGAAATCAGCCCCATATGCCTCTGATCTTCCCACAGCGATGACGAGTGGTCTTATTGCAGGGGGCATTGGTTTCCATCTAAAACGATCAAGGGAACACATTTTGTCAATTCGCTGTGCAGACCCAACTGTACTGGTTTCCAGTAGCTTCCAAAACACGTTACCACAAACTAAACGGCTTAAAGCAACACACATTTATTCTTTTACCATTCTGGAGGTCAGAAGTCCAAAATGAGTTTTATAAGTCTAAAATCAAGGTGTTGGCAGGGCGGCATTCTTTCTAGAGGCTTCAGGGAAGAATCCTCTCAATCCAGTGCTCTACGTGGTCACTAGCAATTGATCAGGGTTGGCACTTGTATATCGGACACTCATTTTGTTGCATCTATCAGAAAACCTAACCCAAGAAAAAATTGGGGTTCATGTTGGAAGAATTCAGGGTGGCTCTGGCTTCAAGCACACATAGATCAGACTTCCCTCTCTCAGTTCTGCCTTCTTCCATGTCGGCCGCATGCTCAAGTTTCACATGGGGGCCCCTGGCTACCCCAGTTCCTCATCGTAATGACACCAAGTCTCTCGAAAAGCGAGTCTTCAGAACTCTGTCAGAAGACAGTCCCAGTTGGCCCTGCTTGACCCAATTTGGGTCACATCCCTCTTCTTGAATTAATCACTGCGGCCAAGGGATGAAATTTACCAACCAGATTCAACTTTGGATTTCGAGGTGGAGTGAAACTGTCACCCAGACAAGCTTCAACACCCTGCAGTTCCCCCTCATTATAGTTTATTTAATACCTGTCTTTGTTCAACATCAGGAGAGTAAGGACAGTGTTGCTCACTGCCAAGTCCCCAACATCTAGCTAAGGGCCTGGCACACAGCTCTCAAAACCTCATGCACTGAATTGATGCAGGAGAGAAAAATAGAAAGAATAAGAAAGTCCACAGGAGACAGAAAGGATTTAGTCCAAATATGCTCCAGGAAAAACACTCAAGGAGACAGAATTGGAAGGGCCCTGTCTCCCGTTGTGAGTCCATCCTAGTTCTGAGAGTGGCCGGCTTCTGCTTTAGGCTCTCAAAACTCCCATCCCTTCTCCTCCTTCTCCACCTGGACCAGCTCCCTGCGGGGTTTTCAGCTTGCTCATGGGAAAACCCCAGACAAGCTGAGTTCACAGACTTGAGTCCAGCCAAGGTCTCTCACTACCCAGGTGTATGGCCTTGGGCAGGCCGCTCAGACTCTCTGAGCATCATTTCACTGACTCGTCAAAGAAGCAGGTGACCCAAGGGACCTCGAATGTTCCTTCTACCTCAAAGCCCCAGGAATCTCATTTGGACAGAGATGTGACAGGAATTTCCATTTAATCTCAACCTGAGTAATGGAAATAAAACCAAGCCCTGTAACTCCCAAAAGAGTTATTCTTTCTTATTATTCTTTCTTCAGCTCCCTTGTAAATTATAACAGCAGAAAGACTCTACCGTGTCATTTTACATTTGAATAAATGCTGATTATGTTGATCTGTTTATCTGTTTCTCCCTCATTCTGATTGTTTATCTAAAATGCAGTTTAGGCTGCACATGTGTAATAAGTATTTGTACTCCTCGGAAAGGAGCTGGAATGATTTGTAAATGTCTTCATTATGAGTTTGTAACATCTCCTGGAAATTCACCTTATTCAGTATTCACCTTATTCTGTAAGCTGAGTGAGCTTACAGAGATCAAGTCATCACACAGACATTTACTCTTCCACCGAATTCCAAAGATGATTTAAAAGCCCCCCTCCCAGAGGAAAAAAATGGTAAAACCACTATTGAGAAAAAACAATTGGGTGATGTTCATGGATCAAGAAAACAAATTGGATTCCAGAGCTTTACTCAGAAACATTAGCAAGCTTATTATAGAATACTTTGTAAATGTTTATTTTCAAGTGTTAATACTCTGTTCCAAGTGATGTTTTGGAAATTAGTTCACACAACCATGTGGGTCACTAATATTCCTGAGCCCATGCGTTGAAAATAAGAGATTGGACCAAAACCCTAAATTATAGACTATAAAAAAAATGCTATAGGAAAATCACATCAGAACTTAAACATTTTACAACACCCACCAGTATTTTTTTTAATTTTTATGGAAGTATAATAAGATAGATGCGAAAAAGTACACAAATGCTAAGTGTTTGACTTTATACATCTTTTACAAAATGAACATGCCAGTGTCACGAGCACTCAGAGAAAGAATCAAACATGACCAGTCCCTGCAGAAGCCCTCCTTGTGCCTCCTTCCAGGTGCTTCTTCCTCCAAGATGACTTCTGAATGAGGTGACAGGGAAAGAAAACTGAGGAGGTATGGCTAAGCCAAGAATGGCAGGATGAGCAAGATGTAGACAGGGAAGAGCAGGGTGGCAGGCTGGGTGGGGACCGTCTCCCAGGGAGGCAAACTGCCTGTGCAAAGGAGCCTCATCACAGAGATCACTTGTGCCTGTGTTTGGATTTTGTGTACGTGGAATCATACACTTTGTACTCTTTTGTGCCTGGCTCCTTTCATTCAGTATTTTGTCTGTAGCTGCTACCCATTCATTCTCATTTCTACATTCCTATATGGTCTGAAAACACCTCAATTTGTTCATCCATTCTGCCGCTGTGGGCATCTGAGTCATTTTCAGTTTGGGATGAACACAAACAGAGCGGTCCCACCAGTATTTTTATGGAAGGACTAGATGTGACATCTTTGTCCACTAGTTCTGAAGACGAGAGAATGAGTGATATAAAATCGTTGAACTTGAGCAATGGTTCTCAAGGGGTGGCGTGACCTGCATTCCCTGGAGGCTTCTTACAGCGCAGGTGGTTGGGCCCCGCCCCTCAAGGTCTGCTTCAGGCGTTCCATGGCTGTGGCAGCATCTTTCCAATCTCTGCCTCCATGTACACATGACCATCTGCCTTCTGTGTGCGGGTCTGGGTCCAAATTTCCCTCTTCTTCTAAAGACAACAGTTATGTCAGATTAGGGACTGTCGTAAGGGCAACATCTTAACTTGATTACATCTTCAGTCAACCCTGAAATATTTAAGTATGTGTCTTCTAAGAGTGTCTCCTACACAGGCACAATATTATTAGCACACCTTAGAAAGTTAACACCAGTTGAATAATATCAAATACACGGTCCATATTCAAATTTTCCCAGATCCTCCCAACAATATCCTTATAGCTTCTTTGTGTTTGATTTTCATGTATCTTTAGTCTTCTTTCATCTAGAACAGTTTCTCTGCCGCTTTTTTTTTTTAACATAGACTTTATTTTTGTGTGTGAGGGGGTAGGTAGGAAATTAGGTTTGCTTATTTATTTTTAGAAGGGGGTTGAACCCAGGACCCTGTGCATGCTGGCCATGCGCTCTACCGCTTGAGCTATACGCTCCCCTCTGCCACTGTTTGTATTACGTAACATTGGCCTTCTGAAGTGTCCAAACCAGTTATTTTGCACAATGTACCCCAACTGTATTTGTGTGGCTCTCTTTCTCTTAACGAGATTCAGCTGATGCATTTTTGTCGGGAACACCACAGACGTGAGGCTGTGCCCTTCCCATGATGTCATTTTGTCCCATGATTGAGAGTGTTAAGTTTGACCCCTTGGCTAAAGTGATGCCCTCTAGATAACTCCCTTGTAAAGCTACCTTTCCCTTTTATAATTAACGAGCAATCTGATGCTTCAAGACTGAGATCTGGAAGGAGAAGATTAATTACTGGAGGCTGAGGGAAAACCATGATCCATCAACAATTCTGTACAAGAAGAAAATCAAGAATGTTAGAGAAGAAAGTAAATGCTCCTCCCCACACCACTTCCCTTTCGTGCACACTTGCATATACACACATTAACACATTCCAAGGATCCCTGGAGATGCTGGGAAGATAAATAATGGGATACCCAGTGTTTATGGGATGAGGATTTGAGCCATTCTATTTTAAAACTAAAGGAAAACAACCCAGAATGCTGAAAGAATTGCTAGCATTGAGGCAGTAGGCACCCTGGTAGATTGTAGTAATGAACCCAATTTGTTCACGTCCCCTACATCCATGCCCTGTGGTGGTGCCCTATCCCATGGCCTCCGGACCTGGCCATATGACTTGCTTGGTCAATGGGACAGTAGCAAATCACACAAGTAGAGACCAAAAAAGTGCTTGCCTATACGTTGAGACATGCTGTCTTGCTATTCTTTGATCTTGAGACTCCCCTGTGAGTGAGCCCAAGCTAGTGTGCTGGACAGTGAGAGACCACGTGGCCGAGTCACGCCCATCACCGTGGTCCACAGCTGGAACACCAGCAGACAAATGAGTGAAGTCACCTGAAACTAACTAGCCCACATCCACCTCATAAGTTGACCTCAGACACAAGAGCAAACCCAGCTGCAATCAGCCAAACCAGGCTCAGATCAGCAGAACTGCCCAGCTGACCAACAGGCCCATGAGAAATAATAAATAGTTCTTGTTTTAAGACACTATATTTTGGGACAACTTCTTATGCAGCAAAAACTAACCGATACACTTAAGAACCACTCTAATTCACAAACTTTGGTTCAAGATATAAACTGTTACCCGGTTTTTAAAAAAATAATATCCTTCTTCATAGATTATAACATTTTTCCAAACAACATTTGCACTGAAACTTTAGTAGGGTTTTTTAAAAAAATTAATAAAATAGTTTTTCAACAAATTCCAAATTCATTTGAACTCAGAATCAATATCTCGTGACTTTCTACATACATGCTTATTTTAGTATAAGATAGACATGTGCAGTTAAAGAACACATTGAAAGATTCTAAATGTTCTTTAGTTAGGTTGTTAACAGAGACACCAAATCTCAATGAAGGCCAGTCTATTCAACCTCAAACCATAACTTTGTCGAATGGTGTTTAAAGTAATATGCAAATCCCATAGAGGAATGCTCAGACTTTCCTGCACATTAAAATCATCTGGAGAAGCTTTTAAAAATCCCAGTACTCAGGCCCCACTCCAGACCAATTAAGTCAGAATCCCTGGGAGTAGTCCCCAGGTATCAGTATTTTTCTCATAGCTCCTTGGATTATTCCTGAGAACCAGACGCACCAAATGTGCCTGTATATAAATGTATCAACAGATGTAAGTCATTCTGCAGGCTGAGTAATTGAGAAGCAAAAATACAGCATGTGATCACTCACTAATACATGTTCTACTACCATCTTTTACAAAAGCATCAGAAGACATATTCGCTCCTCTCCAGTTTCTACCTAGAACAATTTCATATTTTAGGTAATGTAAAGTAAATGATCTGACAACCAAACTTCACAATTATCCAATAATGCTTAATGAAATTAAATTGTTTGTTCTTCCAGAGTGCTTCCTGAACACTAGAAACTTAACCAAAACACCCCAGAAGGCGTTCAGCTACTTCATCTGAGGATTAAATAATGCAATAATTTTCTCAATAGCCCCCTTCACCTTGAGGATTCCCTATTCTGTCACTGTCTGCCTGGCAGAAAACACTTTTAAATCTCTTTTGAAGATTATTCTTGGCTTGCTATTCTGAGTTCCTTGGCCCCCATGTCCTAACAGTTTTATGACAACCCCAGGACTCCTAAACCATGTGCACAGAAAGTCATTGTTCCCACAATGTGACTTCCACATAAGGGTCTTTTGTTGCTCAGGGATTTTGTCTACATTTTACAACCTGGCTCCTACAAAGCCTCTGCAGCTTTTTAAGCCAAAGATCTCTAAAATGGGCCAAACTGTTTTTCTCCCTAGACTTTTAAAATCTTCCAAGGCACCAATGAACAGTTAGCTGCCTAAGTCACGTCACACCTACAACATAAAACATGCTGTATAACTCAGGATTCTCTGAACAAGAAGATAACACACCAGGATGATGAGTTAGAAGAGATTCAGAGGCTACGCGAACTCCCTGCCTCTGACAGAGCTAATTCAACCAAGTACGCCTGAGTCATACACGTAGCCATCATCACCGCTTGCCATGATCGCCCCATCCGGCCCGGAGATGGTACTGAACATCTTGAATCGAATGAAGTTGGGGTGATTTTGTGGCAGGAAATAGACAATAAAATCTGAAACAAAGAACCTATGAACAATCCCAATGCCTCAAAGAATATTCTAAGGTCAACTATAACTATGTTGACCTCCAACTACAAGAGGAGAAAATGCCTTGTCATTTCACAAAGGCTAATAGAATGACACTTTGAAGGATGTGCCCAGCTATGTTGGGTCTAAAGGGATGATGAGGAGCTGGGAGGGGAGTATCAGTGGCCTCAAAGGAAACTGGGAGATTTCATGTCACTAGAAGGGCTGAGAAGTGAGGTCTGGGTGACTTACAGCCCTCTGGGAGAGCCTGCTTTGCAGGGAGGCAAGGGGAACCCAGCGACTCTGGACATAGCCCGAGTCTTGTCAAACAAAGGAGAGGGAGGACAGTGGGGAGGCGAAGCACATGCAGAAAGCCAGGGGCTTTACCAAAATACAAGTGGGTTTTTATGTCTAATATGGGAACAAATTTGACGATTACAAACAGATTTCCGAAAACTGTAAGCCAGCTTATAGGAGTGGGTTCAAACAGAGTTCAAAAGGGAAGGATCGGATTGCTTGCTCCGAGCCAGGTATCTTGCTTTTCGGTAAAACCAGGAGAACTCCCTAGACCCTGCCTCCCCCTGCTCCCTCTCCCAGCAGACACAGTCCCATCCTATCCCAGATGCTTCTAGTCTCTAGAATGAAAATTCCCTAAGGAGAACTTCCATTCTTGTCTTTAATAAACCGTTTGCTCCTCAAAAACTATCTTGTATTTCATCCAATTGTTTGATGGTAGAAATTGAACCCAGTTGATCTCTTTTTTTTTCCTTCTTAGCTCTACATAGTAACACACATATCAACTTCAATTTAATCATGTTCTCCGTACATATGAACAAAGGTTACGGTTTCTTTGTGGAACATGCCAGCACAAAGCACCTCCAACTCTGCTGTAACATGATCTGCCTGAAAGAAGTAGGGTGGAAAGTTCTGGAGCTGGTTTTGCTCTCGAGGTGGAGGGTAGAGAGGAGGGTGCTGTCTCCCCACCCACTTGCTGGGGAGAGACCACACAGTGCTGCCGGCCCCTACCCCAGCCACAGCTGACTGGACCAGAGGTGGACAAGGACTGCCGTGTACCATTATCTGGGTCATGCTCTGCACAAGGAAAGGAGTGTGTGGGCTCAAGTGAAGCCTGAGTGTGTGCCCCGGCTCAGGGCTGCATCCGACTGGAGGAAGGGTACCTTTTCCAAATGATGCAAATACACCCTGTGGACGGGTGGCCACCTGGGGAAATGCCTGATCAGGGCTATGTGAGTTAAATTCTCTCTCTCTACCATGCACATAGGATCCCTGGGCTTGAAAACTGAGAAGTCAGATAGGACTGGGTCTGGGACAGAGAGAGAGAAGAACAGAGCAAGCACACAGAGAAAAGAGGATGCAGAAAGCTAGCCAGACCCCCAGAACAAGGAGATACAAGCTGCACGATGATCTCCATCTGTGATTCTGGCCCCCAACAGTTCTGACTTGGGTTCCATGGGATATGCCTGACTCTGTCACTAGATTCCCCTCCTTAACATGGGCTGGTTCAAGTGCATTTCTGCTGGTTGCCACCAGTGATGCTTGATTCAGGCCAAGACCTTGTGAAAAGCTACTCCCCAGGTGCCTTTGAGATGGATTATCGGAGTCCTGTGCTCAGTATAACTTCCCCTAATGTTTCTCTACTGATGAAAGTAGAAAGGTGGTTGCCAAGGGCTGGGGAGAAGGGGAAGAGGGAATTGGAGTTTAATGGGTTTAGAGTTTCAGTTTTGCAAGATGGAAAAGTTCTAGAGATCTATAGCAGAACAAGGTAAAAACATTTAACATTACTGAACTGTACACTTAAAAATGGTTAAGATGGTAGATGTAATGTTATATGTTTTTTACTGCAATAAAATATATATATTTATATATATGATAGACTATCGTTTACTAGTTCTGGGAGTTGCTGGAATTTTGTCTGAACCAGTCCGATTGCAGAAAGGCCTCTGCCCCCTAGAATGGCAAGAGATACCTGCAAAAGAAAAAGTGAAAAATAATAGTTGTCCCATGAAGAACACTTTCTACTTCTAGAAAAATAGCAGCAATCACTAATTCAAGATGTAAGGCAGAATCCAGCCTCTGGCTCTGAGAAGCTGGCGCCCACAGATGGGCCTCAGAAAGGTCAGGCTGTTAATCAGCTTTGGAAGGTGCACGGAAGTAAACAGGAGGTGTTCCCTTCTGAACTCCCTGCAATTCAATATCCAGTGATGCAGATTGAATTTGTTGGCCTTAAATAACAGGAAAGTTACAGCCTGAACTCCAGCTTTGCAGATTAAAAAGCAAAGGGAATTTTATGAGAATAGACACACTGTGGAGAAATAATGACTATCAGCTATGGCCTTTGGCATTAAAAACAAAATGGGAACTGGGGGAAATGGAATTAGAAGAACGAGCACGGCACCTTCTGGGCCTTTAGATACAGACAATGTCAATGGTGCGCTCACTCCTCCACTTCTGAGCTTCCAAGGTGAGTATAAACATGAACATTTATAATACCACATCTCAGCTGTCTCTTGTCTGCCTTTTCCTCTCTTTCTTTCACTCCAACCTCATCTCCAACTGGGGTCTCTCAGTTGGGAGGCTGGGGGGAAGCTGGCAGCAAATAAAGATGGCATGTCTGCAGGGGACCTCCTTCAGCCACAACCCCAATTTTTTCCACATGGAATCCCAGTGGCTTCTGCCAGTCCTGTCCACATCCTAATCCTCATCATTCCTCATAAAGGGTCCCTAGTGGGGCAGGGACAGCATTGGGTGGGGAAGAGAGCGCATGTATCCTAATACAGGGCTAGAAACAGGTGTGCAACTCCTGCTAGCATAGTCCTTCCCCCCACAACTCTCACCCATCTTTCCCTCAAAGTCAAAGGCAAGAGCGTCAATGTTCTGAGCCCTGGACGTCTTTTTTAAGGGGCATCTTCTGTCTCTTCTACTGAGGATGCTTGTGATGGGAGAAGTAAAATTTGGCTTCTTTATTCCCAACTGATGCCTACAGGGATACAAATGCCCAAAATGTGCCACCACCTGGCCTGAATGGACTCCTGAGGCTGCAAACCACTCCAGTACCCCACAGCTCTCACCCTTGTGAAAGAATTCCGGACTTAAATCTCACTGGCCATCTTTTAAAAAGAGACATGTGTTCATGATTCAAGTCATTTATTTATTACTAATTTATCATATGGCTTCTCAAAATCTACTTCCATTTCCCTGAACAAGCTGTGTCTTTGGATAAACTGGTATCTCTCATTTTTCCATCCTTGTCCCACGGTGCACCTTCCAAAGCCTTACACCAACTAGTAAAGTGTGTTACTTTAAAAGACATGTTAAATTTGTCACTCACTGATTTTAATTTTCTCTTCCTGGTGCCTGTGCATTTTTTAAGTGGCATTTTCAATTAATAAAGGATCAAAAATGTCTAAACTGAATTAAATTTAGAGGAAAATCCCAAAAATGAATTTTTTAATTTAAAAAAAGAAAGAAAAGTAGTCACACACTCTTGGCTGATAGGGGAGATTGGAACTAAGAAAACTAAATGCTTCTCTGCTAGGAAGAAGCTCTGCTGTTTTGCAGCAGAGTACATTAAGGTCCACCTCTTATATTCAATGACTTCCATCAGAGTATTTTTTACATCTCTTATTGCTTTTGGTGGGGAATTCTTATGAAGAATGAACACATGAAGAAGCCAGCAAAATCTTATTGATAGATAGAAAAAGAATCTACCAGCATGAGGCCCAGGTGTGTGTATTCTGAGAAAGGTCTAGATACACACTCCACTTAGAGAACCACCATTGTGGCCAGACTGGGCTGGAACACTCAAAGCCCCCAGGGTCAAGAATGGGTCTTGGAGATCTTGTTCATTCTTAGTCTGTTTTGTCCAGTTCTTGCTTCCATACTCCTTTTGTGGCAAGCAGAGTTCACTAGAGCAAAAGCATGTGCAATAAATCCTGATCCCAGCCTCCTTTCCCTTGCACTGTAGAAACATTCTCATGTTAGCACAAAGGAAACAGTCTGGTTTTGGAGCCTCGTTTGAATCTCAACTCTGCCACCTACCAGCTGTGTGACTTTTGGAATTTAACCTCTCTGAACCTATTCTTTCTTGCATGAAAATACCCAAATCTGTTAGTAGTTCTTGATAGCAAGCAATAGAATCCAACTTTGGGTAAATTAAGGCAAAAAGGGAAAAATTTTTAACTGAAGTACGGTTGATTCACAATATTGTATTAGTTTCAGGTGTTCAGCAAAGTGATTCGGTTATATATATTTTCAGATTATTTTCCATTATAGGTTATTACAAGATATTGAAAATAATTCCCTGTGTTATACAGTAAAACCTTATCTATTTACGTATAGTAGTTTGTATCTGGTAATCCCATACTCCTAATTTATCCCTCCCCATCTCCCCTTCCCCTTTGGTAACCATAAGTTGTTTTCTGTCTATAAGTCTATTTCTGTCTAGACTAATCAAGGTGGGAAAAGAGAGGAAACAAAAAACAAAAGTGTAAACAAAAGAGGAGACATTACAACTGGTACCACAGAAATACAAAGAATCATTAGGGTACTATGACAACAAATTGGATAACCCAGAAGAAACAGAAAAATTCCTAGAAATATACACACAACCTACCAAGACTGAATCATAAAGAAATAGACAGTCTTAACAGATCAATAATGACTAAGATTGAAATAGTAATCAAAAGCCTCCCATCAAAGAAACGCCCAGGACCAGAGGCTTTCACTGATGAATTCTACCACAACTTTAAAGAAGAACTTTTTTAAATCCTAAAATTCATATGAAACCGTAAAAGACCTGAAATAGTCAAAGAGATTCTGAGAAAGAAGAACAAAGCTGGAGGCATCACACTTCCTAATTTCAAACTATATTACAAAGCTATAATAATCAAAACAGTATGGTACTGTCATTAAAATAGACACATAGACTAATGAAATACAATGCAGAGGCCATAAAGAAGCCTATGCACTTACAGTTAACTAATATTTGAAAAAAGAGCCAAGAATACTCAATGGGGAAAAGATACTCATTTCAATAAATGATGTTGGGGAAACTGGATATTCACATGCAAAAGAATGAAATTGGATTCCTATCTTATACAAAAATTAACTTGAAATGGATTAAAGACTTAGATGTAAGACCTGAAACTGTAAAATTCCTAGAAGAAAACATAGGGAAAAGCTCCATGACATTGGTCTCAGTGACCATTTTTTGGATATGACATCAAAAGCACAGTCAATAAAAGGAAAAATAAACAAGTGGTACTACATCAAACTAAAAACTTCTGCACAGCAATAGAAACAATCAACAGAATGAAGAGGCAACCTACGATAGGAGAAAATATCTGCAAACCATCTATCAAATAAAGGGTTGTCTATGGCCATACCACCCTGAATGCACCCGATCTCGTCAAATAAAGGGTTAATATCCAAAATATATTAGGAATTCATAAAACTTAACAGAAAAACAAAACAAATGATATATATAAAATGAAATATCATAGAATGGTGCTTCCCAGGTGCTGGAGGGTAGGGGTAATGGGGACATGTGTTAAATGGTACAAACTTGCAGTCATAAGATGAATAATTTCTGTAGCTCTAATGTACAGCATGGTGACTACAGTTAACAATACTGTATTGTGTACTTGAAAGTTGTCAAGAGAGTAAATCTTAAATATTCTCATCATCAAAAAAATGCAATTATGTAAGGTGATGGATGTGTCAACTAACCTTACTGTGGTAATCATTTCACAATATATACATATATTAAACCATCACTTTGTATACCTTAAACTTACAAAACTGTTTATGTCAACTAGATCCAATAAATCGGTGGGGGGATGGAAGTAAAATAATTTAAAGAGGACAATGAGGGTAGGGTTAGGTGAAAGGCAGAATCACAGAATGTCACCACCCAAAGAGCTTTTTGATATCTATTCAGGAATTTTAAGTTGGCATCCCAGTGGACGATATTTATTCTAAGGTATGTTCTCTTTGGCCAACACGGGGATTTGGTTTTGTTTTAACTAACCCAACAGAATATTTATAAAGTTCTGAAATTCCAGACTCTCCAGAAAGATGGGAAGCTCTGACAAGCAGAGTCCATATTCCAAGCTGTCAATAATTGGCTGGAATTTAAAAGCAGGAGACGCCTATAGACTTCCAGTTCCAATCCTGTAAAGCCATATAGTCCCCTCGTTCAATGTATAAGGAAACCAAAGATTGCCTAAAATTAGAGTCTGTTGTAAGCAAAGGGGAGGGCTCCGGAGTCTCCCTACAGACAGCAGGAGGCCCAGCTGAAATGGTCTTTGGACTCTGGCAGTGGTGGGCATCGCAGGTGTTAGTGAAGTCTGAGGTCTTCAGGGTTGGAGCTTTGAGCAGGGAGCTCCGGTCCCCAGCTTCCTCCCGGAGGGTCTCCTTCCCCCTCCCCTAATCCCAAAGACTCGCTCTGCACTCCTCAGAGTATCCCCAGCGCCAGCTCCCTGAACGGTGGGATGCACCCTGGGCATTCCTGAAGGAGTCCCCGTGTAGCAGGAGTAGACGTTGTCACTGGGCTCCCCGGAAGACAGGATGTTCGGCTCCCTCACTGGTGACCCCTGTGGAGAGCCACACAGCGGGTGCAGAGGGCCTTACAGGTTCCTCCGACTCACATCATCCGAACTCGGTTATGTGTCCCATTCACACCGGGGTACGAGGGGTCAGAAAGCCTTTCGAGGGGCCGACCCCGCAGCCTGGGGATCCGAGCCACTGAGGCTTGGGCTCCGTGTGCCTCGCGTCCTGGGAGCACCAGGTGCAGGAGGCAGCGCCCACCCTCCGCCTCCGAGCAGAGGCAGGCGGGGGGCCCCGGGGCGGAGCCCAGCGCCGGGCGGGCGCGCCCGGCGGGGTCCCAGACGCCAGGAAGAGCTGCGGGGGCGGAGCGCCAACTCTAGCGGGAACCCGGAGACCGCGACGAGCCACGGAGGCGCGGGGACGAGGAAGAAAGAGGGACACCTCCTGCGCAGCGCCAGTACGGGTTCCCGAGGCGGGAAGCCAGCGGCTCGGCCCGACCCCCGACTCGGGTCTCCGGGGCCGCGGAGCGCGCCGGGGAGGAAGCGCTGAAGCCGGTACGTGCGGAGCTCGGCGCCGGCAGGGGGCTCCATCGGTGGGGTGGGGGCGTCGTCCCGGCTGAGGGCTCCGACGCCCACCTCTTCCTCGGGGGCATTCGGGCTGCTTGGCCTGATGCCACTCTCGGGATGCGCCCGGGCTGGCTCGAAGTAGGGGGTGGGGTGGCGGGGTGCCGGGAGATTACGGGGCAGGGGGCGGTAGGCTGGACTGGGCGGTGTGGCCGCGAGCGGAGGGAGCCAGCGGGTGTCTGGGCGCACGCGCGGGCGCCAAACTGATGAGGAGGGCGTGGACGGGGGCACCTTCGGGAAAGGTGAGCAGAAAAGGGGAAGTGTCCCCGGGAAAATTCCTGCCCACCCTCTTCTCCCTCGACCTCAGTTTTCTTCCCGGCCGGAAGCCCCTCATGCTTTGCTCCTCGATCCTAAATTGCTGCCTAGATTCCCGCCCCTGCAAGGGCAGCACCTTCCGAGCCACACGGCCGCGCCTGGCGGTTAATAAGGGAGAGGATGGGTGGGGCTCCTGGAGCGGGTTGGTCGGGGCGAAGCTGGGGCGCGGACCTGGCCCAGCCCGGGCGCACGCCCCGTCCTCTCGGTCCGGGGACTGAGGAGCAGCGGAGCGTAGAGGCCGGGAGGGCGCGACTCCCGCTTCTCGGACTTGGGCTGCGTGATGTCTGCGGGGACTGCGTGTCCTGGAAAGAAGACACCTCCAGCTGCGGTCTTGAGCCTCCCCTGGGGTACACGGCAGGCGGGCGCGCCGCAGGTTGGAGTGTCCCCGTCACCCTGCGACTGCAGTCCCTTCCGGAGGCAGTCCCTGTCCTTCGTCGTCTCCCTCTTCTAACAGGGCCGGGCCAAACCTACTGTCCAGTTTGGTCCGCTTCTTGCTACCAGCATCCCACGGCCCCTGCACTTGGAGTCCTTTCCTGGTGCGCCAAGAGGCAGGGTGTGGGGAGGGGGTTCATGGCTGGATGGCTGCGGCCTCCATTCTGCAAGCTGCTGAGGCCCGGGTTCTTTTTCCAGTCCCTTAGACACCTTGAACCCAACGGTGCTCTGTCTCCTAACGGCTCAGTACTTCAGAGACTATTTCTTCTCCGTGGGCATCTGGAGGTGCGGAGAATATGGAATATGTCCCGTAAGGGACAGTTCAGCTCTCAGGCCCTCCTGGGTCCTCACTGACACTCCTCCGCCCCCTTGGATGGCTGTTTTCAGTTAGGCAAGGTCTTGGAGGAGCCACCACTTTCAGAGGTCCCAGACTTTGGTGACAAGATATGGTGCCTCCCGGTTAAGGCTGATTCTGGAAGGGAAGTGAGGGGCCTGGTGAAGGGGATAAGGGAGGCAGAAGGGGAAACAGATGGAGGACTTTTTTCTAAAGCTGGTTCTTAAAACGCAGCAGGAGCAGGAGAATTCCCTCCACCTGCAGAATCCTGGTCAGGATCCTCATTCATTGATTCAACAGACCTCTGTCCAGCCCCTACTCTGTGCCAGGCCCTGGGCTAGGCAACAGGAATTTGATTTACCCGAAAACTGGGATTCTGAGAGCATACATCACTGGCCCAAGTTGACTCAGCCTGTCCATATTGAAATGGTGATTTTCAAGTCTGTGGATTGGCCAGAACTGAGGCCAGAACTGGCTGCTTTGGAGGAAACACCCTGCTGTATCCCAGTCCTCTCTCTTTATTGTCCCTGGCCAACAGATGGCACAACACTGTGACTGCCATAGATGCCGGGGCCAGCTGCCTGAAGCAGCCTGGGAAAACTTCCAGAAGACCCTGTGGGGCTTGATGTGGGGAGGGGGAGGGTCACTGGGCAGTCAGACTGACCCTGGCCCCTGGGAAATGTGCAAAGATACACATTCTTCTTGGGTGTCTCTGGAGAGTCCAATCCAACCTGTGCCCAGTCCCTCCTGACAGCTGAATTGCCAGGTGACAGTTCCCCGATTTCTAGATCTCATGTGCCCGCTGCCCTGCACCCCAGGTAGCTCTGCCTGTGGGTGGGCACTGGGGCTGGTTGGCCTACACCTGGGGGGCTCTGGGAGGGTGCTACCAGGTGTTCTCCTGCATTTTGTCCTCTGGTCGTGTCGCCTTCCAGGATCCAGGATGGCACGTTGACTCCTCAAGGATGTGAGCAGGTGGCTAGGATCTCTGACCTCATGAGAACAGAAGGTTTGGACGTCCAGCTCACAGTGCTCAAACCCCAGAGATTCCTGCACACCACTCACCAACAAGCTCCAGCATGGCAGCCCAGAATGGAAACGCTAGTTTGGCAAGCAACTTCAATCCACCCCAAGACCATGCTTCCTCCCTCCCCTTCAACTTCAGTTATGGTGATTACGATCTCCCTCTGGATGAGGATGAAGATATGACCAAGACTCAGACCTTCTTTGCAGCCAAGATCATTATCGGGGTGGCACTGGTGGGCATCATGCTGATTTGTGGCATTGGCAACTTTGTCTTTATCGCTGCTCTCGCCCGCTATAAGAAGCTGCGTAACCTCACCAACCTGCTCATTGCCAACCTGGCCATCTCCGACTTCCTGGTGGCCATTGTCTGCTGTCCCTTCGAGATGGACTACTACGTGGTGCGCCAGCTCTCCTGGGAGCACGGCCACGTGCTCTGTGCCTCTGTCAACTACCTGCGTACCGTCTCGCTCTACGTCTCCACCAATGCCCTGCTGGCCATCGCTATTGACAGGTGAGGATGTTGGGCGGGGTAAAGACGGAGACTGGGCCAGGCTGCCCCTTTCCTCACTTCAACTCCAACAGCTGGTATTACTCCAGATTCAAATGTTCACTGATCTATCAGAGCAAGAGGAGACCTGGTTTCTCCAGTTCTTGCTCTTGTTCTCCCAAATGTGGGCAAGAGTGAGGCTCCTAGGCCCCCCAACTCTAGGCCATGCCCCATATACCACACCTGCCTCGAATACAGGCTTGTCCTATCACTGTAAGTGGCACCAAACACACAAAGCAAAAGCAGCAAGTTCAGGCAGGTTCCTACTTAGAAGCCACATTAACCAGATTAACCAGGGTAGCTTCCAGTCACAACAGCATTATCTCCTTTCAAGTCTTTCCTGTAACCACTACCCAGATCAAGATATAGAACATTCCCATCCCCTGGAAAGCTTCCTGTGCCCCTCACCAGTCAGTCTTCCACCCCAAGTAACCATTGATCTGGTATGATCTGATCATCATAGTTTAGTTTCGCCGTTTCTTTAATTTCATAAAAATGGAATCATACAGTATGTACTCTTGTTTCTGGTGACTTTGCTGCAGAGCTGATTTTAAAATGAGATTACTGGGTTTGGTTGCAAGAAAAAAAGGGAAGGACATGCTTACCTTTCTTTTTGCATGTATTTGCATATATTTTCATGAGATGCTCTAGAAGTCCTAGAGTAAAATTTCTAATAGCAGCTTTGGACAAATCTGACACATGTTTTATTTATGTAAACAGTAGGTCAGCATTGGACTCACCACTGGCTCTGTTGGAGGGCAATTGATGTCATATCTTTTTGGTCCACCATTGTGAGTTGTGCTGAAAGTCTTTTTGCTGATGTGTTTTTTAATCATCTTTTTTCCTTTTTGTCTCCTTTCAACTCCAGTTTTTCCCTCATTTTCAGTGCTACTTAGGTTTTTTGTCCTTTTTAATCAACCAGTTGATTATTTTCCATTTATGATAATATAATACACATTCAGGTATTGGAGGCATCTTCCTTCTTTTAACCTAATTCCTACAGGAAAAACAATTTTGTTATCACAGCTCTGAGGTTCTCAAGCCCTGAAACCAATGTTTATGAAACTTACCTATTTACCAACTGCACAGAATTCCCCAGGGGAAATGATACAAAGTATCATTGATCTTCAAAACTATAAGGTAATAAATTTGTGTTTAAGCCACTGAGTTTGTAGTAATTTGTTACAGCAGCAACACTAAGCTGATACACTCAGCCACCACAGAGAGACAGTGATAGTGAGGTGTTCCTGCCCTAGTTGAGGATGGAATAGCCCATTTGTCCCAGTATCTAGCCCTGTGAGCCTTGTGCCAGTCATGTGAGCCTTGTGCAAGTCATGCAGGTTAACTTGGAAAAGCTGGGTCCCATGAATGGGTGAAGAACTCCAGCAACCATTGCTCATTAGTATATCCAGCTAGGGTGCAGCCAGTGGTTGGGGTGGGATCCAACTTGTCTCGGGTCTTCAGAAAGCTGCAAACTGCAGGGAGCCATGCTGCCACGGGGGTTTCCTAATTGAATTCTGTGGGTTAGAGCTGCCAGTGGGCCAGAGACAGGCAAGAGAAAATAAAACAATTTTATGACAGAAGTATTGCCAGGGACAGACAGAAATAACATGGCAAAAGGCCTGCTTGGTCAAGTCAGAAACTTGAAAAGGTGACCAAAAGGTCTAGTGACAAAAGAAGGGCACACTGGATAGAATTTCTACAGGTGGCCTCCTGCTTTTGGTCACAACCTGACTCAGTCTCCAGGTATGGGGCACATGCTCATTTCCAAGGTTGAACTGTTTCTTCCCTACCCCTCATGCCTCTTCTCTTCCTCCACTTTCTCCACCACCTCCTCCTCTCTCCCCATAAAATGCACAGGAATGATTCCAGGACACTAAAGTATCTAAACCAGTGTTGTTAGGTTTCTCTGGAAAGAAGGTATTCAACCGATACAAATAAGCTGATTCCCCACAGAGGGCTCCAACCTCTTTCCCAGGCAACGTTGCTCACTGGAAAGAGCAGGATAAAAGTTTTATGCTGTGTGCTGCTTTATGGTGTCAAGGCAACTTTATACACCTTCTCGTCTGAGCTTGTAACAGCCCCAAGAGTGGGTGTAAAAGCTTTATATCCAGACTGGATTCCGTTCTGGCACCAAGTGAGCTTGGGAAAGTTATTTATATCTCACTAGATTCCACAGATTCCACCCTTAGCCCACCCTTCCTCCCCTGCTCTGTAATGCAGGATGACACCTGAGTGGGGAAGAGAGAAAGCCCCAGTGCACAGCCCTTCTTCCACCTCTCCACCATGAGCTATTTGGATTGAAGAGTTTTGAAAGAATTATGTGTTTAGGCAGAATGGCAAATTTAGGCAGACTGAAAGCCAAGGTGGTATCAGTAGTAGGTCTTATAATCATGATAGGCCACATGTATTTATTGAACACTCACACCAGTAATGATTCTAAGCACACAGCATTGTTATTGATGGCTTCCCTCCCCCACTAGATATCTCGCTATCGTTCACCCCTTGAAACCACGGATGAATTATCAAACTGCCTCCTTCCTGATCGCTTTGGTCTGGATGGTGTCCATCCTCATCGCCATCCCATCAGCCTACTTCGCAACAGAAACCGTCCTCTTCATCGTCCAAAGCCAGGAAAAGATCTTCTGCGGTCAGATCTGGCCAGTGGACCAGCAGCTCTACTATAAATCCTACTTCCTCTTCATCTTCGGCATCGAGTTCCTGGGCCCCGTGGTCACCATGACCCTGTGCTACGCCAGGATCTCCCGGGAACTCTGGTTCAAGGCCGTCCCTGGTTTCCAGACGGAGCAGATCCGGAAGCGCCTGCGCTGCCGCCGGAAGACGGTCCTGGTGCTCATGTGCATTCTCACCGCCTACGTGCTGTGCTGGGCGCCCTTCTACGGCTTCACCATCGTGCGCGACTTCTTCCCCACCGTGTTCGTCAAGGAGAAGCACTACCTCACGGCCTTCTACGTCGTCGAGTGCATCGCCATGAGCAACAGCATGATCAACACCGTGTGCTTCGTGACCGTCAAGAACAACACCATGAAGTACTTCAAGAAGATGCTGCTGCTCCACTGGCGTCCCTCCCACCGCGGGAGCAAGTCCAGCGCCGACCTCGACCTCAAAACCAGCGGCCTGCCAGCCACGGAAGAGGTGGACTGTATCAGGCTCAAGTGACCCACGGGTGGTTCACAGTTGAAAACCCAAAAGCCAGTACTTGGAGGACAACTCGCCAGTAACCAGGTTCACCAGCTGCACAGAGAATGGGCGACTGGGTTCACCCACCACTGCCCACAAGGAGCTGGGTGCTTCTGGAGTCCTAACATGCGATAAAGCAAGACACAAACCACAGCAGCTGACGTTCACTGATGTCTGCTCAACACCTACTATGTCCACAGCCACACCAGTGAGATTAGACGGGGGCAACGGGAGCTGATATTTACTGATTACCTACTGTGTGCAAAAATATTTAAATAGCAAAATGAAATGACAGATGCTAGTGGAGTCGCCAGGCTACATCCAGATATTTAGGTGGTCAGACAGACCACAGATGGTTGTCTGGGCTCATTCGTCACCTTCCCTCCTTCTGTATTTGTCAGTGCAAAAAGTCAAAAGGCTGCAGAATACAGCGCTTAGACACGTGGATAAGTTAAGAGCGTGGGGTTTACAGCCTCATGAGAAGAGAGTTCATGCCATCACACTGAGCTTTCCCACCCAGCTCTCAAGACCTCCCTAGAACATTCTCTAGGATTGTAACTGCCAGAAAAGAATTTTTCTCATAACCGGGTCATTGATTATCTATAATGGTATAAGTTCAAAGGAAAGAATCAAAAAATCTCTTTTCCACTGATGTTTGAAACCCCATCATTCTTTTGGGTGAAGACAGACAATCCTGAAATGAGGAACACATCCAGTTCCCCACACCTTAACGTAAAGGATGTCAGGAGCTCTAGTGTCAGGGAGGAAGGAGACAGAGAAATGTGTGGCGTTTGCCCCTCGCAATGAACATAACCTGTGTGGCCATTTTGCTAAGGCCTGGACCACTTTTTGAGAACACACACTCTTTTGTAAAGATGAGCTCCACTTGGAATCCAAGGACCTGGGTTCAAGTCCTAACTCATGTGACCTAGATGTTTACTCTCTCTGCATTTCAGTTTTGCTTCAGTGAAATAGAAATGAAAACATCTTCTCTATCTATCTTATACGACTGTTGGGAGAGCCTGTTGAGGTCATAGTTTGCGAAAGTGCTTTTCAACTATACACTTATTCATAAGTGATGTTAAACAGTTTGTTTGGGCTCCATCCTCTGTGGCTTATTATAGAGAAACACTCCCACTCTTTCATCCTTATTCTTTGGACTAGTGACCACTGAACTCTTCAAAGTGCAGCCCATCTATATGAGGGCAAAAAAGGAATCCTTGTCCTGGGTTATAATCAGGGAGATTCAACCTCATAGTCTCAGTGACCCGCCCCTTCTCCCCAACATTCAGTATCCCCATGGTCATAGAAGTGTTGACAATTTTCCCTGCGTGTTACCAAACAGCACACCCTAGGGCTGCCTAAATGTGTATACATCTGTAGTCACTGTTAATATTTGTCCTCCTTTCTTCCTGATTCATTTTGAAGCAGAGACAGTACAAATGGTAACTGGTTTGGGATTGACCCAAATGACCCACATTTGGATAATTCCTGCTTTTCTATAGAGAAGGGGTTATTTAGTTGTTTGCTTATGTGTGTGTGTTTAATTAAAATTGTTGGTTTTTTAAATCCAACAGTGAAGTTTCAATCAACATTTTCTTCCATCACCACCCAGGAGCTTCACCTTCATCAAAATCACTGTACCCTCAGAAAATGCAAACTCATCTTAACATTAGGCTAAGCCAAATTGTTTATATTCTGGTTTTACAAAATTATGTAATGCATTCTAAAGCCAAGCAAGTAAATGTTTGGGGTTACCTGCATTTTCACAAATATAATAACTTCATTTTTACTTAATATCCCTGTCCTCACTCTTCTCCTAATAAGGTGATTCTTTAAGAGTAGACTGTTACCAATTGTGTCTGGCAAAAAGAATTCAGCCCCTTTTTCCTTTTTATATTAAAATGTACCATCCTCCCTTCATTTAAATTTAATGGAAAAACTTTTGTAAATATCAGTGTGTATTTATGATTTTCCAGTGAATAAAAGTGTTATGTTGTTATCAAATGAAATAATTAACACATGGTATCTTAACCACACTGTTCATGCATTTCCCCCATTAATCTTCGATATGTTAGTATGTTTAGGTATAAATGAAGTAATAGCCATCTAAACAGTTCAACCCTGAAGCAGAGGAGGAAGTTCTTAAAGACATTTTTAGGACAGTGGCAGCTCATACCAGCAACCAGTCTCATCTTGGTCACACCCCTCAAGCTGACAGCCCAGGAGGGTGCTCATGCATGTTAATCAGAGAGACACACTCCATGGTCACGTTACCCCTTCGTTTTAAAATCATCTTTGTTTAGTGAAAACTGCTGTTTGCATGGAGACTGTTGATTCATCTAACTGGTGTTAAGGTAATAAATTAATTGCACTTCTGTTTACCCTTTTCTTAAGACTGATTAATGCTAAGCCTAAGATACTTGTAAACATGCTGAGATATATAAACATTTACACATACTATTATAGATTGAAAATTTAATCTCCTTTGGCAAAACAGATCCATATCTTCTGCCAGAACAAGAGAAAATATGGCTTTGTGATGATGCTATTAGAGATTTTTCTTTGAGCATCTGATATCTAAAATAAGTTAATTCTCAAATTGAAGAAATCAAAAGGTCGCTTCAGGATCTTTGGGGATAAAATCCAATTCCAGACTTGTGATTAGAAAACTTCAAGTGAGTTCTGTGTCTGGGGGAAAATGTTGGCTTTGAATCATATCTCCTTAATTTAACCATTATCTCCCCTTTGGGCTTAAGAAGACACACAAACACATATGCACGCATGCCCATGTCTCAGTAGGACACCAAAGGAGGAAAAGGACTTTTAAGGGATATAATTCAACTCACTCCTTTCTTAGATGAGAAGATCTAAATACCAAAGGAGGAAATGACTTGCTTAAGGATGCAACGCTAACACTTGCTGGGGCCAAAACATTACCCCAAGGTCTCACTCTGGTCCAGTGAACTGCACTCAGCAACTGCCCTCCTGAGTCCAAAGGAGAGAACCTCCTCTATAAATGTTTAAAGGGCCATTTAAGCTGGTTCCTAACCTCTTGGGAGAATCTTAAACTGCACAAAAGATACCTTTCTTCCCTCTGGCAAGCAAAGAGTGCATCCCACCCGAGGGACTTCATCACTCAGACTCTAGGATTGCAGAGAAATCAGAACTACACCAGGGTCACTCTGGTGCTCCTGATGTTCTTGCTCCCTGAGAGAAATGCTCCCACTGGGAGAGGTCTGAACACACTGGACTTGAATGTATGAGGAGCTGTTTGGACGTGGGCTAGATCTGCGTGGGAGAGCAGGTTGTGATGAGGTGACTCTGGCTCCAGGAAAACCAGGTGATGGGAGAAGGGGCAGAAGTTCTCTCTTGCTTTGTTTCACATTCAGACAAAGCAAGTCCGGGGCCAGAGTGTGCAGTCTTCACACAAGTTCTTTACTAGCAGACTCTGAGCAGGGGTCATTCTTTGTGCCTCCCAGGAACCTAATGCCTTCCGGTCCTCAGGTCAGACTCTCTCCTGAGGTACACCAGCCAGGCCACACATCACCTCCTGGGGTTGCTTGAATCACTTATTCCTTTACGGATGCTCAAAGAGCTCCAGATACAGGACAGTTTTTCCAAGAGATCAACTGGTGTGAAAAAAAAATGTGTTTGGTACTTTCTTCAAATATAATAAATTGGTAGGAGGTGAGAGATTCATTGGAACTTGGAAAGAATGAGTAATCATTGAATAGAGGAACGTAGGCAGGGGGCTTTGCCTCCAAGAAGCAGGGAGGTCAGCTCTTGGAAGAGAAGGCCATGTAGGCGCAAGGTCCTGTGTCCCTTTGTTGACTCCTTGTACTGAATTTTCACAAATGAGCCATAGGTTGAGACAAAGAGGTAGTCCAGAATCTCATTTAATGCTGACCTTGGATTCCCAGCTAGGAAGGCAAGAAGGACAAAGTCAAAAAAAGGAGATGTGTTGACAAAAGCAGAGGTTGGAATGATGTGTTTTTGAAGATGAAGGAAAGCCACAAGCCAAGGAAAGCACACACCTAAAAACTGAAAAAAAAGGCAACAAAGAAATTTCCTCCTAGAACCTCCAGAAGGAATGCAACCTTGTTAACACCTTGATTTTAGCCTCACAAGCTCTTTTTGGACTCCTGACCTCCAGAACTGTAAGAAAATTACTTTGTGTTGTTTTAAGCCACTAAGTTTGTGTCAATTTGTTACAGCAATAATAGGAAACTAACATACCCAGGTACCAATTCCATTGCTGTCTTTGAGGTTGAAAAATCAAGAGCACTTTGGTCCTCCCCAAACTGAATGACTCTAACTAGACACGTACCCTCTGGTACATCAGTGAGGACAACACGAGGAATGTAGCCAATATTGTGTAATAGCTGTAAAGAGAAAGTAACCTTTAAAATTGCATAATTTTTTTTTTGAAAAGAGCCTCCTGTATAAATTACTTCAGAGATCCCCAAGTGAAGAGACAAACGTGAGACACTGTGGTGCAGACCTCCCCCTGCTCCTAGCATCCACCTCTCTTCCTCCATGAGAGGTTTGGGGTCTTTCCTAAATGATAATTCTGTTTTGGTGCCATGGCTGGTTGAAGCTGATGATCCTCTGATTCTCCTCCTTCCTGAGATCCTCGAGTGTTAACTAGAATGTCCTCCTAGGGTTCAAACTCTGAGTTACCCCACTATTGTAATTAGGTCAAAATCTGGCCCTGAGACCAGAGTTCAGGTGGAAGTGGTTGACTGGGAAATAGTTAAGTCCCTCCTCCTACACTGCTGGTGGGAATGTAAGTTGGTGCAGCCACTGTGGAGAACAGCTTGGAGCTTCCTTAAAAAAACTAAAAATAGACTCACCATATGATCCAGCAGTCCCACTCCTGGGCATCTATCCAGCAAAGATGAAAACTCTAATTCTAAAAGATACATGCACCCCAATGTTCATAGGAGTACTGTTTACAATAGCCAAGACATGGAAGCAATCTAAATTTCCATTGACTGATGAATATTTAAAGAAGATGTGCCATATATATGTGTTTGTGTATATATATATACACACACACACACAATAAAATATTATTCAGCCATGAAAAGGAATGAAATAATGCCATTTGCAGCTGCATGGATGGACCTAGAGATCATCATACTAAGTGAAGTAAGCCAGACAGAGAAAGACAAATATCATATGGTATCACTTCTATGTGGAATCTTAAAAAAAATGATACAAATGAACTTAGTTACAAAACATAAATAGAGTCATAGACATAGAAAACAAACTTATACTTACCAAAGCGGAAAGTTGGGGAGGGATACATTAGGAGTTTGGGATTAAAAGATACACACTACTATATATAAAATAGATAAACAATAAGGACCTATTGTATGGCACAGGGAACTATATTCAGTATTTTGTAATAACCTATAATGGAAAAGAATCTGAAAAAGAATATATGTGTGTGTGAGTGTGTGTGTGTGTGTGTGCACGCACGCATGTGTAAGTGAATCGCTTTGCTATATACTTGAAACTAACCAACATTTTAAATCAACTATACATCAATAAAAAAAGAAAATAGTAAGTTATTTAATGAATTAGATAATTAATTAATTAAGGAGAAACCAGTAAGAGAGTGGGGAAAGTGGAAGAAGAAGCCAAGTAGGCGAACATTTCAGCTGGGGCCCCAGGCTCAGCCTGACCCCGTGGGGACCTCTGGAGCATATATGATACCCTCAGACTTTGTCCACCTTGGGGAGCTGAGCTTCTGTGTTGCTGAAAGATCGGCTCCCGTCCTTGACGAGCCAAATAACCCAGAGACAAGGTCTTGGAGCTTAGAAGAAAAGAGGCAATTTTATTGCTTTGCTGGGCAAAGGGGACTCATAGCAGGCTAGTGTCGTCAAAACAGTGACCCCACCTTGGAGATGGGGTGGGGTGATCATATAGCTAGAGCTCAAAGAATAAAGCATTGATAAGAAGCAAAAGAATCATTTTCACATCAGATGACTTAGAATAGTGACATGATGCCTCCAGGTGACCAATTCTATACAGGCCAGTGGTTAGATCTCTTTATCTCACAAGCACTCAAGGTGGGGTCTTCTTGGTAATTCAGGCTACTTAGTATGGTTACAGTCCTGTGACCTTCTCCTTGATTATTGCTTTCAATTACTGGAATAAAGTAGAAACAGTAAGATCAATAGCTTCAGTTTTAACAATAGGCCTGGAACTGTGAGTAGCAACTCGTCATTCAGGTCACTTGACCATTTTAAGGGCAAGCATAAGAATAAGCCTTCTGTTAGCCTAAGTGCGGCCATTTTATTAATCCTCCATCTGTACTCCCACACCTGTCCTCGGCAAGGAAGGGAGGAGTTTAGGGGAGGGCATAGAACTCCCAGGCCCACTCTCTTTTGGGCAAGGCAGCTCTACCACCCAAGACAATCTTAAAAGGTACAGGTGCCAGTGTTCATAGCAAAACCCACAGCAGCTGAGGGTGTACACGGAGGGCTGGGCAGAGGGATCTCAGGGGTTCTGGGCAGCATAACAACAGTGTCCACAACACACACCAGCTTGTCTCCTAAAACTGAGAGCCACTATTGTTCTACTTCAGGGCAGCAGACATCTCGTCCCTCCTGACGCTGTTGCTCAGACCCCCATGCAGTTCTGAGGATGCTCTGGTTGGTTTTCCAGCCCTGGCCCCCAGCTTTGTCCAGCTCCTCTCATTTCTCACTCTGTCCTGTGGAATAGCCGTGACCTGATAGTGAGGACAAAAGCAGCATTCGAAGGGAAGCCCTTTTCTCTCCTCTTATTGCAGTCATTTTTCTGGCTTCCCTGTGGATTCTGTATAGATCTGCCCCTCACCTTTGCCTGATGCCTCAGAATAAGACTGAATGAATGAATAGCCAGACCTGTTGGGAGCTGCCTCCCAGATGGGGTGACCTGAGCCCCAGGCAGCTGGGGTGGGCACTGGACCCCCCACGGCTGAATCTTTTCAAGCTCAACTCAACAGTCTGCCATTGTGTCTTTGTTATTTTTTGGCAGATTGCTGTATTCTAAAAACAGAAGAAAGAACTTTTGTATCTCCAGGGAATCAGGATGTAGGGGGGTGGGGTCATTCCAAGATAAGTAAACTGAGACAGAAACGGGACAGGGCCTCCAACTGCTCCTCATCTCCCCACTGTCTCTGTCAGTACAGGAGTCATTTGCAAACTACAAAATCAAAAAAATGTGGCTTGTTACTGACTTAAAAAGCCACTTCCTACATTACCTGGGCAGTTTGGGATCTTCCATTCATCCTTACACACACACACACACACACACACACACACACACGGTCCTAACTGGGTACAGAGTGGATAAATGCCAAATGCTCCTGCCCTGACTGCACTCTGAAGCGAAATCTGTGTGTGATATTTGAATTTCTAAATAGGGGAAATTCAGAAAAGGAAATTGTCCTGAAAAGATGAACTTAGTTACAAAACAGAAACAGACTCACAGACATAGAAAACAAACTTACGGTTACCAGTGAGGGAAGGGGGTGCGAAGGCATAAATTGAGAGTTCAAGATTTGCAGATACTAATATATATGTAATATAGATAAACAACAAGTTTACGCTGTATAGCACAGGGAACTATATTTGACACCTTGTAGTAACTTATGGTGAAAAAGAATCTGAAAACAAATATATGTATGTTCCTATATGACTGAAGTATTACGCTGTACACCAGAAATTAATGCAACATTGTAAACTGACTATATGTCAACAAAAATATATTAAAAACAAATATTTTAAATATATTTAAATAGCAAATATTTATAAATACATTAAATTTTTATTTTCATCTTTTAAATACTTCAAATATACAAAAATATTATACTTTAATATTTAAATATTAAAATACAATATTCAAATACACAACTTTATGGCTGAGTTTTATATATAAACATTTAAGCTGTATATTATAATTAAAATTTATATATTATGAAATTTATATATACAAATATATGTTTATAAATATATTACACAAAATAAGTTGTATAATACAAGCATGTGTCGTGTGTAGGGAATAATTTACAAATGTATTTGTAATTTATATCTGCCTATATAATTTATCAAAATGAGAGCCACCTATACATTCTGCTCTGCAGTCTGCCTATTGTAAGCCTCTTTCCACTCAGTCCATGCTCTTTAGAGCATGACTGTAAGGCCTGTGATGTGATCATCATATTGTCACAGCTTGATCACCTAGCTGGATCCCAGGGTTGGATGTTTAGGTGGACAGACTTGCAAAATTCATTCAGTTTAGGGATTTTTTTCCCTCCTTATCTTTAAGGCAGAGAGTTGGTCTGGGGTAGCCAAAGGTAGATGAGGACTGAGAGGAAGGCAAAAACCTCTCTGGTTTGTGTCCCCTCCTCATAACTTCTTCTCCCAGAAGACCTCACAGGGGCCCACGGTCCTTGAGTTAATTAGAAATGCTTGGGGGCAGGAGAGGGTATAGCTCAGTGGTAAAGTGCGTGCTTCATATGCGCAAGGTCCTGGGTTCAGTCCCCACTACCTCCATTTAAAAATAAAAAATTTTAAAGAAAGGAAATGCTTGGGGAGCAGGGAGTGACTGTGGGAGATTGTATCTCTCAAGGCTCCATGAAACATGATGTTGCATGGGGTTGTGGAATGCATTATTTATTTTCAAATCCTCCCTGCCTCTAGGCAGGTAATTCAGCATTTCCACAGTCTGTCTATACCACTAGTCTAGTTAGGACATGGAGGCTGACTTTGGATGCTAGATACTCAAGACAAATTATAAGTGCTAGTGTATGCTTGAGGCTGATTGGCAGTTTGAGGCTTTATACCAATTTTTAAAACAGTAAGATTCAGTCTTCATCTTTTCTCTTTAGAAAAATTCCAGGAAGAAGGAACGTTATTTTCTGGTATAATTTGTCCATATCTCTGCCTGTCATCATTCATGAGGCCAACATAGTCTTCCAAATTTCTGCAGGAGGATTGCTCCCAGCAACAACCTGCTTGTTAAGACCCACTTGTCTGTCTCACCTCACTGCGCCACTGCAGGTCTGCCCTGGGCTCACTTCCAAGCAAACTCCTTGTCTCAGGGTCTACTCCTGGAGAAGCCCAACTAAAGCATAGCAGCTTAATGGATTTGTTGGTTCTTCCTCTAAGTCTCTAAGTGTAGTTCTTCAGACTCCAGTGTAGACAGGAAGCAATTTTCACAGAGGACTTTAGTACATGTAAATGACATTCAGATCAATCCCACTCAGTGGGCAGAGTAAGAACTACTGTTATTTCTGCAAACCTAATTATGCTGACGCCCACCAAATGCCAGAAGAGACGCTGTCAAAACAAAGATCAGAGAGACAAATGCAGCAAAGCCATCAGCCCTGGCCAGTGCAATCAACTCCCGGACGGAGAAGACTACATCATCAGGAGTTCTGATTTCCAAAGTGGGGAGGGGGAAAGCAGGAGATGTTTTAGCTGTTTCCCTTCTGAAACATCCTCCGCAGCCTTTGTCCAGTTATGTTTCCACTCCCTCGAATCTCTCTTCGTCTCCAAAAGAACCTCTGTCCTGTGCTAAGTAGTGAGATTCTTACAAGGAAACAAGGGCACCCCGTCCACCTATTGTTGGACAAGGCTCATATCTAAGGCTCGTTCTTGATTCCTCTTTCTCTCGCTACCTTGCATCCAACTCACCAGCAGACTCCACAGGTCCTACTTCTAAAATATATCCCCAGGGTCCCTTACCTCTCGCTTCCCAGCCCTGCGACCCAGGTCCAAGCCACCAGCAGCAGAATACTCAGCTTTGAAGGCCAGTGGGGCTTCATTGCAGACGCTCCACTGGACTGTAGGAAACTGAGACTTTACTCTTGAAGACTGCACAGACTCTCACATGCACCGGGACCAAGGATAGAAGCAGTGTTCTCATAGGCGCCTGGACCAGACCTGCCTGCTGGTCTTGGAGGATCTCCTGGGGAGGTGGACGTGGCTGTGGCTCACCCTGGGGACATAAAAGCTGATGGCAGATGCAGAGTACTCATTCACGAGAACCTTC
This sequence comes from Vicugna pacos, assembly GCF_048564905.1. Lineage (NCBI taxonomy): Eukaryota > Metazoa > Chordata > Mammalia > Artiodactyla > Camelidae > Vicugna > Vicugna pacos. Next base: position 19,990,603 of record NC_133005.1, read on the forward strand.
CTGGAGGCTGACACCTTGCTTGGGTCATTAACCCCAAGACCCAGCCCCACCCAACAGCCTGTAGGCTTAAGTGCCGGGATGCCTCAGGCCAAACAACTAACTGGGTGGGAACACAGCCCCACCCATCAGCGGATAGGGGCATGAAGACTTCCTGAGCCCACAGCCACCTCCAGACATGTCTCTAGACCCTGCCCATCAGGTGGTTAGGACCAGCTCCACCAGTGGGCAGGCACAGGCCCCTCCCACGAGCGAGGAAACCTGCACAAGCCTCTAGTCCAGTCTCACCCAGCAGGGGGCAGACACCAGAAACAGGCTTTCTGGGACATTCAACAAAATAACAGCAGGGCAACTGAGGGAGGTAAGCCACCACCCAGGGAGAGCCTGACAGCCGGCTATAAAAGCTCATCTCTTTTAAAAAAGGAAAATAAAACAATAGATGGGCTTAATTATAAACTTCCTGCAGGGGAGGGTGGTATAGCTCAGCAGCAGAGCACGTGCATACAATGCACAATCCCCGGTTCCTCCACTGAAAAAATAAAGGGGAGAGAGCACTGCTCAAGCGTAGAGCACATGCTTAGGATGCACAAGGTCCTGGGTTCAACGCCCAGTACCTGTTCTAAAAATAAATAAACCTAATTACCTCCCTCTGCCATAAATAAATAAATAAATAAACAAACAAACAAACAAACAAACAAGTAAGTAAGTAAGTAAGTTTTAAAGTTAAGAAACTTCATTAGGACTAGAACCAGATTTTGCTGTCATTGTATCCCTCGGGTTACCTAACACAGTAGTGTCTTAGTTTGACTTACCAATTTCTTTTTTCTTTTACAGTTTTTTTTCTTTTTTCTTTATACTTTTCTTTTCCTGTTGTATTCTGCTCAAGAACTCTTCACCTACTCCAAGTCATGAGGTGGTCTCCCACGTTTTCTTCAAAAGCTTTATTGTTTTCCCTTTCACATTTAGACCTACAGTCCACCTGGAATTGATTTTTTTTTTTTTTTGGTATACTGGGAGGTAATTTTTTCACATGGCTATCCTATGGATGCAGCATACTTATTGAAAAGCCCACCCTTTCTCTAGGGTCCTATCACATTTGTCATAAAGTGACCTCATATGTCCAAGTCTGTTTCCCAGCTCTTAATTCTTTTACTTCACTTACAAATTTAAAAATCACTGGCTGTGTTGCTAGTTGGTTCATCTTTAGGCAACAGGTGCATGATACCAGTGGTATGGTTTATTTAGAAAAGGCAGGATAAATGCTTCTTTCTCTTTGTTTACTAGTCTTAGAAACAGATTTGGCTTACTAGCGTCCTCCAGTGGTGACCAATTGCGTTCTTTAAGTATTGTTATGAATTCATGTATTTAAAATTGAATTATTATATTTCAATCAACTGTAGTAATTATCCTCATTATTGTTCAAAATGTCCCAATTTTGGGAGCATCTTCCTGTTGGCTCTGAGATATTTTGATATGACTTTTTTATTTTTTATAGCTCCTTTGCTCTCTGCTATGTTTTACAGCAATAGGTAACAGACAGGTAGAGAGCTCTCGGCTGGGTGAAAATTCCACGTTTGACGGGTGGGCTATGGAGAGTCCAGTGTGAGTCGCCACTTATGTACAACAGATGTGTTCTGGGCAGGCCGGTCCAGACTCAAGAGCAACTCCCCCACCCACAGTGGGACCATCTTGGGGGTGAAATGAAAAGGCCAAGCACACAGATCAGGAAGAAGAGAGGGAACACTGAAATAATAACAGCTAATGTTTATGAAAATTTACTCTGTGCCAGAAGCTAATCTAAACTCCTTACAAGCACTAACTCATTTCATCCTCATAACACAGGGTGTGGGCACTGTTTTTATCAGTCCTCTTTACAGATGAGGAAACAGAAGTACAGAAAGTTAAATAATTTGCCTGAAGCCACACAGTCACACAGCCAGTAAATGATAGTCAGGAGTCGAACTCAGGTGCTCTCCCAACCAAAATGGCAAAGAAGACAAACCATTTCTCCCTCATGGGCTTGTTAAGGATGGCTGTGGAGGAGGATTCCAGCATCAGGGAGAGTCAGTGTCGTGCAGTGTTCAGCCAGCATCCCGGGGTGAATTTTAATTCCAACTGGTCATGGGTTACCCAAGGTAAGCAGACTCAGGAACAGTTACAGCTTCTGCCCCCCTCCCCTTCCTTCCCTGTGCCCCAGCCTCAAAGTCCAGCCCTGCGCCTGCCTTCACTGGACTGTAGGCACCAGCTCCTTCCTCTGAACCCCCCTGAAATTCACTTCTCAGGCCAAGGTGGCAATATGACAAAGAAAAGTTTCTGATGAGTGATTAGTAGGTGCTTGCTGCTGGACAAGTGTTTTGCATATTTCCTCAACTTTTCTCCATTTTATAGAGGAGGAGGCTGAGTGGTTGAGTGTTTTGTTCAAGGTCACAAAGCCAGTGGCATGCTCGTGGCCAGGATTCACTACAAAGCCTTGTGCCTCGCTTGTGACCCACTGCTGCCCTCTGCGGGGCATGTGGTAGCACTGCCCTGCTGTGCTGGGCACCAAGTTTTACTTTGAACACACAGCGAACATTTCCATCAGATGAAGGATAATCTAGGGGTAAGAAGGAAGAAGGGAGGGTAGTTCCAATTCTCAAAGTCACTGGAGAGACCCTCAAATTGCATCAGCCAAAACTATATGTATTATTTTGCTATAAAGAACACTATTGGGATAATTGGTGAAATTTGCATAAGGTTACATTAGTAAACTTATAGTAAAGGGGCATGTCCACAACTTACAAACAACTTTAAAAAGCATGTGCATGTGTGTGTGTAGAGACAGAGGAAGAGAGAAAGGGACTAATCAAACAAATGTAGGAAAATGTTAATATTTGGGGAACTTGGGTGAAGTGTGTAGGAAATTTTTTTCACTTTTTTATTGAAGTATAGTTGATGTACAATGTGTTAGTTTCTGGTGTACAGAATAGTGATTCAGTTATACATATATATGTATATATATATTATTTTTCAAGTTAATTTTCGTTATGTTATCGCAAGCTATTGACTATTGTTCCCTGTGCTATACAATAGGACCTTATTTTTAACTATTTTATATATGGTAGTGTGTTATCTGCTAATCTCAAACTCCTAATTTATCCCTCCCCGTCTATGTCCCTTTTGGTAACTGTTATGTCCGTGAGTCCATTTCTGTTTTGTAAACAACTTTGTGTCATTTTTCTAGATTCCACATATAAATGATATATGATATTTGTCTTTCTCTGTCTGACTTACTTCACTTAGTATGATAATCTCTAGGTCCATCTGTGTTGCTGCAAATGACATTAGTTCACTTTTTATGGCTGAGTAGTATTCCTGTGTGTGTGTGTGTGTGTACACATACCGCAACTTACTTATTCAGTCATCTGTCAATGGACATTTAGGTTACTTCCATGTCTTGGCTATTGTAAATAGTGCTACTATGAACACTGGGGTGCATGTATCTTTTCAAATTAAAGTTTCCTCCAGATATATGCCCAGAAGTGGGATTGCTTGATCATATGGTAAGTCTATTTTAAGTGTCTTAAGGGATCTCCATATTGTTTTCCATACGGCTGCACAAAACTACATTCCCACTATCACTGTAGGAGTGTTCCCTTTTCTCCACATCCTTTCCAGTGTTTATCGTTTGTGGATTTTTCAATGACAACCATTCTGACTGGTATGAGATGATACCTTATTGTAGTTTTGATTTGAATTTCTCTGATAATTAGTGGTACTGAGCCTTTTTAATGTGTCTATTGGCCATTTGTTTGTCTTCATTGGAGAAATGCTTGTTTAGTTCTTCGGCCTACTTTTGACTGGGTTTTGTTTTTTTTTTTTGTTTTTTTTTTTTTTGTTACTGAGTTGTTATGAGCTGTTTGTATGTTCTGAAAGTTAAGCCCTTGTTAGATTGTTTGCAAATATTTTCCCCTAGTCTACAGGTTGTCTTTTTTGTTTTGCTTATGGTTTCCTTTGCTGTGCAAAAGCTTGTAAGTTTACTTAGATCCCATTTGTTTATTTTTGCTTTTATTTCAATTGCCTTGGGAAACTGCGTTAGGAAAACATTGCTATGATTTATGTCAGAGAATGTTTTGCCTATGTTCTCTTCTAGGAGATTTATGGTGTCCTGTGTCCTGTTTAAGTCTTTAAGCCCTTTTGAGTTTATTTTTGTGTGTGGTGTGAGGAAGTGTTCTAACTATGTTGATTACCACACAGCTGTCCAGTTTTCCCAACAGCCCTTGCTGAAGAGACTGTCTTTTCTCCATTGTATATTCTTGCCTCCTTTGTCAAAGACTGTAGGTGTGTGGGTTTACTTCTGGGTTCTCTATTTTGTTCCACTGACCTATCTGTCTGTTTTTGTGCTAATACCATGCTGTTTAAATACTGTAGCTCTGTAGTATTGTCTGAAGTCTGGGAGTGTTATGCCTCCTGCTTCATTCTTCTCCTTCAGTATTGCTTTGGCAATTCTGGGCCTTTTGTGATTCCATAGACATTTTAGAGGATTATTCATTCTAGTTCTGTGAAAAACATTCTGGGTAATTTGGTAGAGATTGCATTAAATCTGTAGATTGCTTTGGGTAGTCCAACCATTTTAACAAAACTAATTCTTTCAATCCAAAAGCATGAGATATCTATTTCTTTAAATCATCTTTCCTTTATCATTATTTTTTGTTCTCAGTGTATAAGTCTTTGTGAGGTTTATTTATAAGTATTTTTTAATGTGATTTTTAAGGGTTTTTTTTTCTTTTTACTTTCTGTAGGGAATTCTTTATACTGTCTTATAACTTTTCCATAGTCTGAATTTTTTAAAGATAAATAATTGCCACCCACCACAGCTTTGTCTGTAACGATAGGGTCCATGAGAGACTGCAAATGTATTATCCACGGGGCTCCCGCCCTGGCTGCTCCTCGGGGTGACAATCATAACCACCTTGGTGGGCTGAGATGACGGAAGAAGATGCTACCTGTGAGCAGTAGCCACGCAGGGTCTTCAGTGCCCACAGGACCGGGTGAGCACCCCTTCCAATGCACACACATATTCACAGCCACAGGCAATGAAAGGACCCCGGAAAGGATAAGCTCCTATGTGTCCAGACACTGGTCAGCATAGCAAATGGGCCGGAAGGCATTTCTTTTGAGGAAGAGTGAAGAAAGTAAAATGAGGAGCTTGGGAGGAGAAGGCTGGGTGGGGAGGGGCCCTGCGTAATTGCCCACGCCCTTGGGACCTCGTGCCCCGCCACTGCTCCCTCCACCCTCGCCCTGCTTCACTCACCCTGCTGCTCCTCAAAGGCACGGTGTCTTCACACTTGCTCTGCACCTGCCTGGAACACCTTCCCCCACATCCTTCAGGTGTGTGTCCGTTTGCCCAAACATCACCATACTAGCAAGGCCCTCCCTGTGGGCCCTATTTACAGCTGCAACCTCTCCCCATCAGCATGCCCTGTTCCCCTCTCCAAGCTAGTTTCTCTATCTAACATGCCTTCTTCACATGTTTGCCATCCTCTCCAAAATGAGCCCCTTGAGGACAGGGGCAGTGTTGGTTTGATTTGTCGCTGCACCCACCGTGTCCGGCTGGGGCTTAGCACAGAGCAGGTGCTCCGTAAGTCTTCGCTGAATGCCTAGACAGCGTCAAGGCCTGAGTGCCGGGGCCCTGAAGTGTCTCTTGCCGGATGCAGACGGCTGCATGGGTGCCCCAGAGAGGCGGGCACTGGCTGGGGGGTGAGCAGGAGGACGGCACAGGCCTGGGCGAGGAGAACCTTAAGCAGATGGACCGAAGACCAGGGCTCCCATCACCCCGGCACCGCACGAGCCCTTGACTCCTGTCAAGGGAGAAGGCAGTAAGGGAAGACAACTAATGCCGAGCTGCTCACTCATCTTGGAAACTGGTGGCTTGGAGTCAGATTTTGTTGGATTTAGGAAAATAAGTACATTATCTTTTACACCATGAGTGCTGGGAAGCAATTCACTCCAGAAGTTCTGCTGTTTAAAAACAGGGTCCCCATAGGTAAGAGAGGCAGAGGCCCCCATCCAAAAGGCAAACAATCTAGAGGTCCCACTGGCCTGGGCATTGGCCCCAGGACGTCAGACTTGGGTACCTCCCCCCAGGGCCTACGCTGTCACCAGGAAAGCAGTCCTGGGGTGGGAGCACAGAGGCCTCCCACATCAGGTGCTGCTGACGGAGGGACATAAGGTGAGGAGGGGCGAGGCAGCCTGGGGGGACCAGGGAGGGAGAAGGAAACAGCGCGTGCAGAGGCTAAGAGATCGAGCACCTGGACACTGGAAATTGACACAACATTGTAAACTGACTATAACTCAATTAAAAAAAAGTTAAAAAAAAAAAAGATCAGAGCACCTGGGACAGAGAGGGGACAGCGGGTGTGGCTGGGAGAGGGAGGGGCCCATGGAACAGCCTGGGAACCTTAGTAATAAGCCTCCACTTTGCCCTCAGGCCCCAGGAAGGTGTCAAGCAGAGAAAGGTCACCCTAGCTATCATGTAAGGAATGAATGAGCAGAGGTGACCAGGCTGCAGGGAGGCAGCTGGCAACCAGGAGGAATCTGATGGGTAGAGAAGGCAGAAGGGGCAGGTCGGCTTACAGATGAGATGGCTCCTCCTTGCCGGCTTGTATAGCAGAACAGATGGTGGGTCAAGAACACCAGATTGGGGCAGGTCCAGGAGAAGCCTGGGTCTGGGTTTGGCCATGCAAAGTCCACATGAAGAGGCCCATGTGGGTCAGGGCTGTGGACTTGGGACCTGAGGGCCCAAGTGTGGTAACTAACTGGAGCCCTGAGAGTGGGTGAGAACCCCCAGGAGAGCCTTCAGTGCGGGGAGAACGTCGGGGCAGGGTGCCACCATCTGAGGGCCAGCGCGGGGAGAGATGCCCAGAAAGGCAGCTCAGGAGGAGCAGCCAAGGGAACAGGAGGAAAGCTGGGGAGCAGGTGGCGAAGGCCAAGGGCAGAGGAGGTTTTCAGAAGCAGGGCGTGGTCGGCAGCGTCCTGGGAAGTGACGCTGGTTCCATACAAACAAACCGCCCGTCTCTCGCCAAGCCAGCACTCCGCCCATCAGAAAGCACACGTGAGCCAGAGTTTAACACATGTTTATTTGTGGAGTAGGAAGACTCAGGTATACAAATAAGGTGAGTACTTTCCAGTGGACAGTGTATCATATTCTGAAACTGCACTGAAAAAGAATCTGCACGTATTATTCCGCATCGATCAGACGGTACACAGAGAACGGTCAGCCGTGGCAAAAACACATGGATTTAGTGAAATACCAGAGGCCGGGCCAGAGCAAAGTCAAGGCCAACCTCGGGACAGCACAAACACTGCTGTGGCTACATGTGACTACCTGGCTCTCCCCAGAAGAGGCGGGCAGGCCATTTCTATGTTTGGGGTAACTTTCTAACTAAATAGATCTTCAGAGGGAAAAGAATTGAGGAAGTGTCTCACTTACCCACCACCACCAGGGTTCCCAAGATGCCCCCTGTCTTTACCACTCTGGTTTTCCCCTCCTGTTTGGGAAAAGCATTAAACACCAATAAAAATTAAAACTTGGTATCAGCCTCAACTCCAGATCATCCACAATCCATGAGCACTGACTCTCCCCGGATGGGCTCCTGAGCCCAGTTACTGGTCCCCACACCCACAAGGGACACAGCCTGGCCTCTGCCCGCTGCGGGAGGCCGGGCCTCACCTTTGCCCATGTTCGTCCTGCTGCGCCCTCGAGGCTTCTCAGCAGTCCTCTGGCCAGATGACAGTAAACTGCCATATTCCTGCTCCTGCCTTTTTCTCTTGGTTCCAAGTCTTTGGGTTTTATTGGCCCTGAGGTCTGCTCAGCTCTTTCCCTTGGTAATCTGCTCCCAGACACCCAACCACTGTGACATAAGGCAGCCACACGGGATGTAAACGAAACAGCACACAAAGGACCCCCTTAAAAGAACATGTATGTACTTTCTTAACCGCTTTCCATCCTGACGTTCCCTGGCATAAAGCCAGCCCATGGACCTAAAGGAGGTGAGAAAAGGGGCTCCAACAGCCGAGGACAGACCCGCACTGTGAATGATGTCAGCAAACAATGTCACCTGGGACAGAGTCACCATGTGGCGAAACCCAACTAAAACCTCTGAGCGCTGCCTAAGGGAAGCCCTCAGGAGCCCTCAGGAGCACACTGGGAGACCACGCAGGGAGACCACTGCAGGGGGATCACACAGGGAGACCACACAGGGAGACCACTGCAGGGGGATCACGCAGGGAGACCACGCAGGGAGACCACGCAGGGAGATCACGCAGGGAGACCACTGTAGGGAGACCACGCAGGGAGATCACGCAGGGAGACCACTGTAGGGAGACCACGCAGGGAGATCACGCGGGGAGACCACTGCAGGGAGATCACGCAGGGAGATCACTGCAGGGAGACCATGCAGGGAGATCACGCAGGGAGACCACGCAGGGAGATCACGCAGGGAGACCACTGTAGGGAGACCACGCAGGGAGATCACGCAGGGAGACCACTGTAGGGAGACCACGCAGGGAGATTACTGCAGAAGCGACTTCAACCTGATGCCCAGGGGCCCCGCCCCCAGTTTAGAGCCATTTCCTCTACAAGCAGAAAGCTGCCTGGGTCCATTATATGCAATGATGAGAGAGAAAGTGCCAGGCCTGGCAAGCCTGAGTCCAGAAGGGCGAGAGGGCAAGCCCGGGGTCGGTCCATCCCAGCTGCTGCTTACCGACCCCTCCACAGCCACGTCCCTGATTCCTGTGTAACCCCTTCTTCATCACTTAACTGCGGGCAGAGGCTCCCGTTTAAACAGAGCGGGCCTCTGGGTCTGCTCTTCATTCCCCACTGACGCTCAGGAAAGAGTCCACAGTCAAGCCGATGGCTCTAAGCCATTATTATGCTGCTGGCTTGAGAGCTTCACAGATGCTCTCTGTCAACACCAGCCCTTCAAAGTGAAGAACGCTCCACCCCCCCACTCCCTCCCCAGCTCCTCCAACCTCATTCGGAAAACTCAAATGCTTTTCACTCAACCCAGCGCCTGTTCTCCCTTCATTCAGGCATCACCTGTGACCCTTTGCTAACCTAGAACCCAACAGAAACACCCCACATCATCTGTCCTCAAATGGTCACCTGCACCTATCCTGTTAACACTCTTAACAAAGAAGCACCAGGCCCCTGGTTGCTTGCATTGTAAGGACAGGAGAGAGCACGTTTAGGCTTCCCTTCTGCATTAGAAGCTGCAACAGAGGTTTCTCTCTCTCCCACTCTTCTTGGCCCTGAGATGCCCACTCACGTGGAGAAGCGTGCAGTCTCCTGAGCCATGTGCACAGAACACAACCTTTGGCAGAGGGGGACACGGGGTCCAGAGTGAGCCACACACCGGCCCTCACCACCCATGGGGTGGAAGCACCACTGGGCAAGAGGAAAGGGCTTCCTTCCCCATGGGAAGTCCAGAGCCAGGGCAGCAGGAGGTGGGCAAGCCCTCAGGCAAACCATCCCTACTAGGAACAGGAAATTCCAGAACATCTCCACATCCTCCTTCCTTTCGTCAGGCTGCCTTCTCAGTGAGTGCCAAGTACCCAGACGCTGCAGGTGGCTGTTACGGTTGGACTGCTTCTCTTAGAAGGAGGGTGTGGTCACTTTCTAGACTCTGGACACCCAGGCGGTGTGCAGGGCAGTGGCAGTGTAGTGGCTGAGAACCCAGTCTCCAGCATTACACTAATTTGGGTTCAAATAACCAGCCGAGTTCAATAAAAAACTACCCTTGATTGAGCGCTTACTATGTGCCAGGCGCTGTACCAATGTTTACACACCTCTCTCATAAAATCATCACAATCCCACAAGGGAGGTGCTAATAGCAGACCCAACTGGGTTGGATCTGCACCTAGTAACCTGCCCAAATCCAGGACTATTTGAGCCCAAAGCCTATCTTCGTAACCTCTGTGCTTATTAGCTTGTCAAGGTGCCTCATTTTCCTCTTCTATAAAATGGGGATAATACCTAATCAAAGGTTGTTTTCTGGATTAAAAGGGATAATTTAGGTAAACCCTTAGCAGTGTCCCTGCAATTATTATTAACAAACACTCTGCTGGTAACTTTATGACTTAAGGATAAGAAGGAGCCCCAACAGATAGGCATCTGGGAGAAGAGGGGAGGGGGGGTAGTTTTCAAAGAGCCAATGGATTTGAAAGCCACCGGCCATAAAATCCTAGGCTCCACATATCCTGGCCCTGTATTCTCAGAAATCATCCACATGTTTTAAAACCCCATCACTTCAGTACCCCAAGTCTGCCTCCCCAATGACCCTCACAGCTGAGATCTCTTTGCCTTTGAAAGCGTGGCGCACAGACAGTTGAAAAGCCTTACTCTACTGAGAGGCAGCCCTAGATCAGAACAACGGTCGCTACCCACCTGGGAGCCCAGGAGAGTAAGGTTCCTGCTGGTCAGCGTGAAAGGGGGGTAGTTCTGGGAGGAAGAGAAAGATGGGGCCACCTTCAAAGGGACACAGTAACGTGGGGAAGCTCTCTCCCCTCCAGCCCTCAGCTTCCTCACGAGTAACGCGTTCGTGCCTCTTGCCCGAGGTACCTGGGAAGGACGCTGTGACACTGCATAGGATTCAAGTTAGAAAACAAAACAAAAACTCTAAGTTGGGACTGCACAATATGTATGAACTCAAAAACAAGTGGGAAACAGAAAACCATGCATGGAAGCGAGAAACCGAACCCATGACAAGGTAGGGTACACAATTTCAGGCACATTTTATTTCTCACAAAAAAAAAAAAAAGATCTGAAGCAAGTTATGCCACTCATTAAGATCTGCACGGGTGAGTGTTACAATTAGTCTCTGGAATCTTGCCTGCGTGGTGATTTTCAGTAAATGGGAGAAAGAAAAACAATGCACTAAATGGACACAAGGTGGCGTCGGCCTCTCGGCTACTGGACTGCTAACTGCCCTCACTGCACCTGAACGCACGTGAGGACGTCAGAAGACAACAAACCCCAGCTGGCTCTCCTGCCTTCTTGATGGCAGCCCTGCTGAGCACCCAGCTTCAGTCTCCCGGGCCCCCATCAGCGGCCACGTCTGCAGGAATGTGCCAGGCTCCCTGATCCCGAAGGCAGACCTATTCAAGGGTGGCTCTTTGCAGCCGAGTCCCAACTGGGACGCCCGGTTCCCAAGGACCCCACCCTCTGCCCACAGTGGGGCGACATGAGACAAATGAGGTACCATTCTATCTCTAGTTTGGGGAACCAAGTTCATTCTTCAGTCAGAAAACTAGATTCATTACTAGTCACCTCCACTGTTTAAGATTTATTGCTGAAGACAAGTATTTTTAAGGACAAGCATTTAGAAAAGGCCTGAAAGCACCTGCTTTTTGGGTGCTCAGGACATGACTCAACACCCCTGCAGGCCCTGGGACAGGTACTAGTTCAGCCAGAATCATGGCTACCGGAATTATAAGACAGCTGAGAACCCACAGGGTGACGCGACCTGCCCAGGTCACAGCCAGCACTGAAACCTCGTGCAAAGGCATGTTTTGCCTTTAAGGGGGCCTTGGATCTAGAGAAGAAGAGCCGTGTACTAAAATGAAAATAAACGTTCAGAAGGAAGAAGCTGCTGCCCATGGATGGTCACGCGGTGGCTGAACTGAAATGTCGAGAGGGGTCAGCCCCGTGCCAGACACCCCAGGGACCTGGGCCAACTGTGAGCGTTCTAGGATGCGCTAAGGCTGAGGCTAAACAGAAACAAAGCAAACCAGAGCCAGACCAAGTGCCGAAGCGAACTTCACCCCCATATTTGGCAACGAGCACCGAGTGGCACTGAGGAACGGGCACATTTGGGCACCACGCTCGCTTGCTCCTGTGCTCCCTTGCTTCTCGTCCTGACAGAGAACGTATGTTCCAGAAGTCAACCTCACTCCTCTGATTAGAAGGAAAAAAATAAATAAATCACAGTTTAAGAGAGGAAAGGTCCCCCTGCAAAATACAAACTACATTTAAACTGGTCACATTACGTAACAAATGTGCACTTAATCCGGAAGATTCAAAGCGCTAATCTGGCTGGGGTTATCCAGAGCCGTAATCAGGACTTTGCGGTTTCAGTGACGAAGTCGTGGTACAGTTGAAAATCACTGTAAGAAATAAGTGATTTTTTAAAACACACACACAGATACACACTTGCCTTAAGAGTAATTATACATACACACAACACAGCAGCTACACAGGTGGCCAGCCAGCAAAGGGCGCGTGGGTGTGTGAACGGGAAGCCCTCTGCTCCCCGCCCAGCGGGCACAAGCCCCCCGGAAGGACTCAGCAGCAAGTCTACAGCACAGATGTGAACGGCATCACCCCTGAAAAGACCCAGAGCGCCGGGCCGCCCTCCAGGAGCCCCCTGAGCCTCACACCCACGGGACAGGGCCAGTTAACGGTACACTCTGCTGCATACGCTTGAAATTCCACAGTGCGGCTTTTTTCCAGATTATAGTTTCTCATGCTTTCTGAAAATACTAAAAACTGCAACCTGCTTTCAGCCTGTGAGGAAGTCGGGTGAGCCCATACCTAACGCAGAGCTCACACTTCACAGGATTGCGTGAACAGAAGGGTGATCTGATCAAAAGCCTTCATCCCTCCAGCCTGCGGCGCCCTCCTGCAGCCCCAAGGCAGGGCGTATGGAGAAGCGCTCCAGCAGTAAAGACACCCAAGCTGTGCACCTCTTCCCTGGCAGCTGGAGGGGGGGGGCACCTAAACTGGATAAACTCAGATGAACGCCCACTCTCTGATCAAGCCCAGAAAGGGAAGCTCTGGCTTGGGAGCTGGACACACCAAGCAGGCCCTCCAGAGCTGGGCAACAAACACCATCTTCCAGATTATTAAAAACTTGTTTGAAAAACCCAAATGGTTTTACCCCCATGACTTCTTTCCAACTCAAACTGTATTTACTCACAACCCAAATCAGAAGCACATAGACTGTATACACAGATTTTCTTTTTTAAATCCACAAATAAAAACACTAAAAAAAAAAAAAAGACAGTGAGTTGAAGCCTTGTCTTTGTCCAAGTTACACCAACTGGGCCTGCCTGGGAGCCCGTCCCTCACTCAGTCCTGGTCCTGCTCTCCCGGCCCCGGGTGGCCCCTACTCGTCCTCCGGGGCAGCCGTCAGCATCCCCTTGTCGATCAGGTGAGACTTGAGCGTGTTGAAGATGTGGAGCTGCTGATCTGGCCGCAAGGTCAGGAACTGCTGAACCAGCTTGCTGGGGTTCGGGCCCCTGAAAAAGGACGTGAAGGAACAGCACTGGGCGCGGCCCGGCCACTTCTCGGGCCTGATCGTGCAAGTGGCTGCTCCCCCTCTGGATTCTCTACTAATGGAGGGCAGGAGGCCTCAGAGAAGCCACAAATGAGCACAACTGAAAATGGCATTCATATTTGGGACGCTTTTCACTCAAACTGAGAAATAGCTAAAATTCTAGAACTTCACCACACTTGACAATCCACCAGCCTGGTTCAAGTGGGAAGGCACTGTACCTGATGAAACTGGCGATATACACGTTGACAAAGGTGGCCATCAGATACTGGCAGTCAAAGCGATCCATGATGCCTCCGTGGCCAGGAATGGTGTTGGCAAAGTCCTGTCAGAGGAGGGCAAGGATTGGTGAGCCTGGCCTGGGCCAAGGTCAAAGCCTGGCCTATGGTCCCGCCTCCATGCCCAGATACTGCCCTGAGTAGCTGAGGGCAACAGAAAGTGAAAAGTGCTGATTCAAATGCTGGCGCTCCAATAGTACACAAGCTTATTAAATTACAGAACGTTTCTTTTGAAGAAAGACACAAGATATATTAACAAATAAACTGAAACTCCAACTACGGAATTTCTTTGAAACAATGTATTTTCACTTAACGTACCTAAGTTAAATGTGTGGAGAAGAGCACATATTAATAGCCAGGGTCCACAGCCTGGTATTGTGAAGGGGGCGGTGGTTGATGGGCTGGGACAGGAGGAGGAAGGCGGAAGATGGGTGAAAAGGGGGCCCCCTGGGAGACAACAAGAGGAAGAGAGCAAAGGGTTCTCCTACTTTGATTTTAAAGGCTCGTTTGAATCCACTAGCGAAGAACCCTCCAAAGGGGCCGATGAGCGAGGCAAACGTGGAGAGGGCAATGCTGTGAATCTGGAAGGGGTACATCCGGACAGTTTTCTGAGAAGAATAAATGAAGTCAGTCAAGGTGCCTGCAAACCCAGGCTTATTACTTGTTAACATGTTATTAAACCAACTTTATTCAACCCCACCCCTCCAGCAAAATCAGTAAGCAGACTGGCTTGGGGGTTTTGGGTAAATCTCTAGTATCTCTGGCTTAACAGAGGACATTAAGATACTATGCAATCAGTCTGCTGCACAATGAGGAATGTTTTGGTTGAAGTGTATGAAGAAAATCCAGCCCTACATGGATGTGTAGTTGAAAAAAAAGGAAGAGTACTCAGCACTGCCTTTCCAGATAATTACAGGTATTCTGTGGTATGATACCAGAACTTGACAAGTGGTAGTTTTCTAAAAACTGGTGCAACGTGGACTCTGAAATCCTGTCAATGACCTCTTTGTACCCTTACATTACAATCCATTGGTCTGGGAATACAGCCAAGATTTTGTTATAACTGTAAATGGAGTATAACCTTTAAAAACTTAACACAGAATATTTTTAAATGCTTGGGGGAAAAACCCATTGGTCTGCCTTGCATTCTGAATGGATCTTTTATCCAGGCATGACTGTGTAACACCATGCATTGGCCATTTCGAAAATACTGGTTCACTGAGTTACATAAACATTCTTCCAAACATAGACACACTTTTCACCATACGATGTCAAAGCATCATGTGTGAAAATCACCACAGGTCTCATCAGAAAAGCCTTTGAGTATTAAAACAAGCTGTCAAACTCACAGTGGCAGGTATACACTTTCCAACATTCTAACTTTTACTTGAAAAGCCAAATTTTATCAATAGGAACCATTACTATCAATTGTTGAAGTGACAGACCCACTCCATTCATTTTCAAGAAAAATGTCTGCCAAAATCTAAATCTGAAAAAATGTAGTTTGTTGGTTCTTTTCAAATAAAAGTCATATCCCCATAAAGCAGCAGCTAGTGTGGCTCATAAACTCAAACAGGTACACAAAAGCTTTTCCGTGAGGCATGCACTGCCCTTCAGAATTTGGCAGAAGCATTTTATGTATACCTTCCATTCTGGTACACAGAGTATTAGAAAGGCGTGTATTCAAGGGTCAAGACTTAATAAAATTAATCACTTTACTATTTCATCAAAGATATTCTGAAGATGAACTGGCTAAGATGTCCCGCGAGGGTGTGGCATGATGAAGCCCGTGACAGTTCAGTTTGGGGCCACTGCCTCCACTCATGCTAGGATGCCCGCAAGTTTACCCACCATCGCTTCTGCACCATCATGGCAAATGTCGACAAAGCGAGAAAGGCAAATAATGTCATTACGTTATGAAGAAAATAACTGTGCTCTCACAGACCCCTGGGAAGGATCTCAGGGGCCCCGACGGGCCCAAAAGCATGCTTTCAGAACTGCTGGTCTTAATGATGTGAAGTGGGAAGAATCACCTCCTCCTGCCCCCACTCTGAACTGACCTGAACAATTCCGCTCCACCCCGGGGCTTGCACTTAGGGGAGGGAGGAAGTGAGGGAGCGGAGGGAAGGCACTGGGGGGTGGGGGAGGCTCTCTTTGTAGTCACTCTCCAGTGGAGGACCGCTCACCCCAAGTGAGCAGCACATACCCAGCCAATGACCGACTGGATCACCCCAGGAATGTTGTACTCCTGCAGGCGAAACAGGTCCGAGGGCTCGCAGTCCACAGTGAAGCTGTTGGTATCGTTGTTGTACTCCACGGGGCAGACAAAGCAGCGGTACCCGGACATCACGTAGGACAGCTGAGGACGAGGAACAGACAAAGGAGACAAGGTCTGGCCGAGTCCCACACAGTGCTCAGCGCCCTAACTGCAAGCCACGTGCTAAATCAGAGGTTCATGTTTAACCACGTGTGTATTTTACCTGAACGGGGGGTGGGGGCTGAAATCAAGAGGCTTATGGCCCACTGAGGAGGCCTCACACCTGCTTGCTCAAACAACCAGGTCTTGAATAGATTGGGAAAGACCTGAAGGAATTTGGGCAAAGAACTATAAGAAACTTCACCCCATTTGGAGGAGCTATGGCCCATTTTTCTCAAGGTCTCTTAACTGGAAATGGCAGGGGTGAGGTGGGTGGTGCAGTGAGATGGAGACACGTGAAGGGAGAGAAGAGGGCCCAAGAGCGAAGGACGGCTGGACAATCCTGAAGAACAGGGAGGCGGGCCTGCAGGTCAGAAGCAAGGATGGATGCTCCGGGAATGGCTGGAAGATCATCCCCCTCCAGGCAGGGCACTGGCAGGAGAAAACCTGTGCTGGAATGGCCTGCCCACCTCACCTCTTACTCAGGCAAAACAGCAAATGCCTGGATAAGGACGCCCCTCCTGGGAGCGGCCAGGCCGCGGCGTGAGAGGAGCACAAGGCGCGCACGCCCCAGTCCCCGGTCCCCTACCGCCGGGGCCCTGCCTGAAGCCGGCGGGTGAAGGACAGTGGGCACTGTCGTGCGGGCTCCGGGGGGGCCGCGCCCAAGCCCCTCTGCAGAGCAAGCCCACCATCCAGCAGGACAGAGTCCTTGGCCTTGGGAGACCTAATCTCTCGCCCTGGATGGGCTCTGAGGGTGGGTGGGAGGCCTCTGCCCACCCCCTACCCAGCCAGGAGCCACCACCTACCAGCAGGCCAAATACCACAGTAGCAAAGCAGCCCCCAATGAAGCCTTCCCAGGTCTTCTTCGGGGACAGCTGTGGACAGAGAGCAAGCTCTTAACAAAAGGTGTTGGTTAAAAACCCTTCTACTAGTAAAGAAAAAAAATCTCCTTCAGTTAACCGCCTCCCCTTCTAAAATACCCCCATGTTTGGTTTCCTTGTTCCCTGCTTGATACCCCTCAGTTTCCTTTCTGTTTCAAATGGCCAAATACTTTAAATATATTATAAAACAGTATACTAATTAAATAACAACACTCAAAGTCAGATTGAAGCTCCAAAGGTGTGCCTATATGGGCTATACATTTTTTTCTCTATTAGCTCCTTTTTTCCCTCTGCAGTTGTCAAGTTTTCCTTTGGATTTTTTTTTTTTTTTGAAAATCTGGGGATCATCCCAAATCAGCAGGAGGTAATTAGGTTTATTTATTTATCTATTTATTTATTTACTTTTAGGGGAGTTACTGGGGATTGAACCCAGGACCTCGTGCATGCTAAGCATGTGCTCTACCACTTGAGCTGCACCCTCCCCCTGGCTTTTCTCTTGAAACCAATTTACTACCAGCCTTTCTCCAAGATGACATGAAGGCGTACACACCAGCAGGACCTCTTCTCTGTCTCCCAGGCTGACCTATCTATGCTGAAAGCACCACCGTTCCCTCACGGTGATGGTCCATGTTAGGGTGATCCATTTACCTTGATGAGCGGGGTCCGACCAAAGAAGAAGCCAAACATATAGGCCATGATGTCATTACAGATCACACAAGAAATGGGGACAATGAACCTAAGAAATAAACTACAGTAAGAATCAACTCTTCCCCAGATAATACCTCCAAAGTCCACAAAACAATGCCATTCATAAATTTCAGTACCAAAACAATCTATAAAGTACGTATTATCCCTTAAGGAATAAGTTTAAAAGCAATAAGACACCATATAAGCCATGCCTAGAACCTGGCACACAGCAGCATTCAAATATTCACTGAAGGACTACGGAGTAAATGGAGGTGGTATTTTATAAAATGGCATTTATTCTTTTTTCATTATGAAGTAATCTATGCATACAATAGTACAAATTTAAACTGTAAAGGAAAGAAAACAAAATAAAGTTCTCTTTGCTTCCCCCAACCCTATTCCCATTTTCCAAAATAACTACTTTTAATTATTTCTGACTTTTCTGCTAGTAGCTACCTCCATAATTCCAAGTCATGTATTTCATAATGTTCAACTCTTTTTTTAACTGTTTATTACTGGCTCCAGTGAACCCTATCTTTCCCCAGGACCTCACTGATGGCAGGACCATAGTCCACGCAGCCAGATTTCTTCTCTGCCTCCGTCTGCCGGTGGTCTGGGTCATCCTCACCATGAAAAGGGGGACAAGTGTCCACACTTGTACCATCTCTCTCCTCTCCTCACTCTCTGACAGTCACTTTTTAAAAATTTCCTCCATTATAGTTTAATATACATAAATCTCCATCTCCTAGTCCCTCAACTATGGGCAATATTTTCTGACTTTCTGTTTGTTAAGGGGGGCGATTTAGAACATCTGTCTCCACCAGCCACCTGTGCTAAGGACTGTGATGAGGCTTCTAGCACACGTTCTCTGCTCTGCAACTGTAGTTCAGTCTTGCGGGTTGAGTTTGAAGACCAAAAACTAGAGATTTTAACATGATTCACTCTGGAACCAAGCAGTACGTCTGGCCCTAAAGATGAGGACTTAGCATGAACCACTCTTTGGAATTACCCAACAAAAAGTCTGAAAGAAAGGTAGAGTGTGTCTTCCCAGGCCACCATCATTGTTTTAAACAGAATTATGACTAAGGCTAACACTCAGGTGAGCTCGTCTCTGTTCTAAGTACTTCACACATTTGTACTAATTTCTTCCTCAGGCGGTGGGTATCACTGCATCTTCATTCTGAGATCTGGAGACAGAGGCACAGTCTGGGACCTTAACCACAACACTTCAGCTCCTCTTACATACACCAGGGTGTGCCTTCACCTGTTCACTGAAGTCACAGCTTCTTCAGTCAGGGCTGCTGCTTTCTATCAACGGTGACAGATTTCCTGCTGAAACCACTGCATTTCTGGAGTAAAATCTACCAAGTATATCATTCTTTTGACACATTGCCATATTCTATTTGCTAATAGTTAATTTAGAATGGTTATTAGTTTGTCATTCTTGTTTCTCCCTCCTTGTGCTTTTATCAGCTTTAGTATTAAGGGTCAGATAAAACTCAGCTGTTGTCACTGGTCTTTCCTTCCCAGGTGTGGATCCTTATGCAATTTTCAAAGTTCGTTTGTAATTATCATCTATTCAAGTTTTCTTCTTCATGACTTTTAGTTGTTGACTTTTGCCAGGAAATCATAATTCTTTTCCTCTAGATTTTCAAAGTCTGTTGCACCGTCCTTGACTCTGTCTCCATACCTGTTAGCCTAGAACAACGGTTCTCAAAGTGCGGGTCCAGACCCGCAGCATCAGGACCTGGGAATGGACTAGAAATTCAAGTTCTCAGGCAGAAACTCAGAAGTAGGGTCCAGTAATCTGTGTTGTAACTAGCCCTGCAGGGGATTCTGGTGTATCTAAAGGTGAGAACCGCCGGCTTAGACAGTCAGCGGGGGTCCTCAGCCCACCCACACATGACAACACCCACCAAGTGAAAGGAAAAATCCCCCTCACTGACGTCACTCACCAGATCATTCCTTCAAACAGGTTGTGGATGACAAGATGTGACTGGGTTACAACAATCAGTAATGTTACGTGGGTCCAGCCAAACTGCAAAAGAAGATAAAACTTTACCTAGCAGTTTATCTTGAAAGGAACTTCTAATGGCAGTCAATACCAAATGGAAAACTGCTGAGAAATGGGTAGGAAAGATATTCATTTCTGTACCTGGTCTTATTGGAAATGAAAAGGTACAGAACAGGCCTCTGGGAATAAGTCTGTTTCCCAGCTACAGTTCCCATCAAAAGGAGGGCCCATGTGGCCCGTCAGCCCCTCTATGCTCCAAAAGCCTGGGTACTTCTCGTTTTCTTAGTATTTAGTGAGTGCTTGGGATGCTCAGAGAGGGGGTGTTTTCAAGTTGAGGGGCTATTACAGCAGGTAGGGTATCTCTGGGCAATGCCTGAAGCTTCACCTTGAGTCTTACCTGGAGTCTACCCCTCATGTCCAGAGTGGAGAGACTGCCTTGCGGTATAAATTATGTAACAATGATTGTGTCTAAGTGGATAAAGAGCCACCAAACTTCAGTAGGGATGCCTCCCTCCATCCTCTGGATTCCAGATACATAAGAACAGACTACATTCCAGGGTCTTGATTTGTCCCAGGAAGGATGGGAGGCTGGCTGAGTTACCCCGGAACTGCACGCACTCCAGGAACGCTGACTCTGACACACCCACTCCCTTACCATGTAGAACTGCAGCCGGTAATGCTTCTTGACCAGACTCAGCACAAACATGCAGAACCCTGGTTAGAGGAGGGAGGAGCAGAAAGGGCACCGTGAATCACATTCTGCATTTCTCTCCGTCCTAGGCATTTCCTCGAGCTGTGTTAAGTAGTTCTTTGCTAATTTCCTGGCAGCAGTTAACCAGGGCACAAACCCATAGCCCAAGGGGATAAAACCAGTTACTCAAATAAACAGTCAGAAGGAAAAAAAAAAAAAGACTCCTTCAAGACAATCAAAGGAAGGCAGTACTTTAAGATCTTGTAGACAATTTAGGACAATTTAGGACACTGTTCACTAGACAGGAATGTTTTGATCCTAGAGCAGGGGCCAACAATGGTCAGGCCAGCTGCCTGTTTTGTTTTATAAACAAACTTTTATTGAAACACAGCCCTATTTGTTTGCATGTTGTCTAGGCTTCCTTGTCCTACAAAGGGAAACTGAGGACAGCTCCCAAAGCCTATAATATTTATTACCTGACCCTTTAAGAATAGGTCTGGCAGAAGGGGGATCCACCGGGTATGAGGCCAAGGCCATCCTTGCATCTATCTTTCACTGACCTATGTGACCAAAGTCTCCAGAAAGGGACTTTTACCCAGAAGTCTGCTGATGCCCAGAAGAGAGCACATCCCTGTCCCCGGCCCCCGGCCTCTCTCTGCGGGGGCCGCTGTGAGGCACGCTCCCTGACTCTCCCCAGTGCAGCAGGCTTCTCGGCAGCGCTCTTCACATTTTCACAGCTGTGGACCTCAAAGGGCTGCACAGGCCACCAAATGTGGGACACAACACAGCGGGCCGGTGACGAGGAAAGTAAGGACAAGGAACAGTTTAATAGTCGCGCTGCTACAGACAAACGTGGGCTAGTAGACCAGAGGGCCCCATGTGTGCGTCGGCACAACCATGCGGGGTCTGTTATTGTAAGGACGGGCCGCACACAAGGAGGAGGGCCTGCAGGATCAATTTCTACATGAAGACCTGATCAGTTGTCAGATCTGTCAGGGACTTCTCTGAACAACAGGATTTACAACTCTGATAAGGGCAGGAAGTGAGGCCTGTCCCCTAGGGTATTGTGAGCCGGGCTATCTTCTGGAGCGATGGGCTTTGTTAGGCTAAACACACATCAAGAGATTTCTTTTCTTTTCCCTACAGAAACGCAGGTGTGCGGAGGGTCCTGGGGGGAGGTGTGGCTCCAGGCACACAGAGACGCAGGGGTGGGGCTTTTATGACTCCACAGCAGCCAGGTGTCATTCACAGAACCAAGTACTGCAATTAAACTGATGAAAATCAGGTCAGACTGAAATTTTAGGTCAGAAGAAGTATCTCATGTGCCTCAAAATGGCTTTGAGCACAACTGTGAAGAACACTAGCATTATTACAACTACTGTCTTAAGTGAGTTTAGACTCACACAGCACTTTACTGTTGGTCAAGTTTTAATGTATCTGATCAAATCCTCACAGTAACTCTGCTGTTTTGGCTCAAGATCACAAAAGAGCTAACCAGAGACTCAGAGTAAGCTCCCAGCTCCTCTGAAGTCACTGAATCTTTTTTTTTTTTTTGAACAGAAGTTTTTATTTTGACAAAATTCCATTCTTTGTTTTTTAATGGAGGTACTGAGGATTGAACCCAGGACCTGGTGCATGCTAAGCATGTGCTCTACCCCTGAGCTATATCCTCTCTGCCCACAGTCTTTTTAAACCGAAATTAGTAAAATTTCCAATATACTGCAGTGTCCCTCAGGCAGTCTCCTAAAATGGCCACCTGTTTTACACACAAGTTCCTGGGTGGTCTTTGTTTCAGGATCTCTGCGGGGACCTCTGCCAACAGGGGGGTCCAGAGGACCTTGTGTTCCAGGTCCTGGAACACAAGGACAGGAGGCACAAACTGCAGCCCCCACAACCACACAAGCCCCTCCATCTTAGTTCTCTTCGTGAAGAGCTGCTACAGCTTATGTAAGGCAGAACCCTCAGCTCCACTCCCCAGCGGCGCGGGAGTCAAGGTCATCAAAACCTTACATTAACCAAGAAATGCCCCAGCCCCTCCTCAGCTGCTATGCAAAACCAAGAGAGACATAAGAGCTGGTGAGCCGCTTAACGCATACCTGTTAGGTAGAGAGTAAAGGAAATGAATCGGTGGTATTTGCTAAGAATCCGCAAAGGCTCCTCTCTCTGGACCAGAGTGAAGAAGTAATCCGTCACTGTTTCACCATAGAAGAAATAATTCACACACAGTAGGAAGTACCTGTAAAAGAAGGCAGGTCACTGTCAAAGGGAGGGGCCCGTGTGGCCTCGCCTTTACAGCGAGGCTGCCAGAAAGCCCCAGCAACCAGAGCAGCAGCCCACCCAACGCCCGAGACCCCCCGGGGAACCTTGCAGAGGGACAGGTGGACCACGGTTCCCTGCTCTTGGGTGACACTGCAGGTGAGAGCTTTGTCTAGAAATTTGTGGCTTTCATTCACTCTCCATTTATCACAAACCTGGGACTCAGTTTTTACCACTTTGGAAGCATTATCAGGCCTAACTTAACACTCAGATCATAAGCCAATGCTCCGAAACACACCTCGCCCTCCCTCCGCAGTCTCACTTCCACTCTTCCCGCCGGGGACCCCGCACGCCTGCCAAAATGGATTTCTCTGGCTTCTCCATTTGTCTGCTTCGTGCTCCCCTCTTTTCCCTGCCTAGAATATCCTCTTCACTTACCCAGTTTTTCACCCATTGCTCAAATACCATTTCTTTATAAAACCCTGCATGACCTAACATATCTGCCTCTCCTGTATTTAATTCTATAGCATGAAGTATTTGCTCTCTTCACAAAGCAATGCATTATGCTCCATCTCAGACTGTCTCCCTCTCTGAAGCTTGGCTCTGACACACAAATCTTTCACTAGCATTAACTCTTCACTTGTTTATATGCTCTTTCCTCCACTGGGGCTCCGGGAAGGGAGAGGCCATCACTGATGTGCCTTCACAGCCTCGGTGGTGGTTCCAAGTACGCAAACAAGTGCCCGGCTCTAACCACTCAGCAAAGATCCAGACAGGAATGAGAATGGAGAGTTTCTCTCTCTCTCTTTATTTTTTAACTTGTGGAAGTTCAAGAACTCCCATACTGGGCTTATTTTCTATTATATGGAAAACACCCTCTTTGGCCAGTGGCCACAGTCAGGGGTCAGACATTGTGAGTATATTAACTAAAGTCAAAACTGCTTTCCAGCTACAAAAGAGCCACGAGAGAGACCTATACCGGGGCAGGTGGCAGGCATGGGGACTGCAAGGCAGCTTGTGCTGCTCGGGGATGAGGAAGCATCTCCGAGAAGGATGTGTCCAGCCAAGTCCGAGCATGTCCACTCCCTGGGCCATGACCGATCTGCTGGGGTCCAAGATGCTAACCTCTGGCCTGCTGAGTAATGGACTCAATCCCTGAGTCCCACACGGCAGGGTGAGAAGGGTCTGCATCTGGCCCAGGGCTCTCAGGACCACGGCAGTCCTCTGCTCACATGTCACAGCCTGAGAACAGTGTGGTCAATACCGCAGAGAGCTGCAGACCAGGAAGTGGTCTCGGACATCACCTGTGTTACAGGTTTTGGTTCTGTTTCTGCTTCAAGACAGCCATGCTCTTTCCTAGGAGGAGAAAGCAGAGTTCCTCCGAGGAGCCCAGATCCTCTGCCTTCAGTCTCACTCCTGCCCATCGGCACCCATGGAGCCTCCAAAGAACACTGGCTAGGTCTCAATCACCTGTTCTAAGGGTGAGGAAGCCACGTTCCAGAGACAGCAAGACTAGCACTGGCAGCTCCCAGATGACTCTCATGGGACACTGGGACACCACAGCATGGACGATACACCGATCTAGAAGGGGGCGGGGGCGGGAAGGGGATTGTACAGAGTCTCAGGACTCCAAATGCCGAGGCAAACATGGTCACAGACGCAGCCATTCTGGTTTCTTCTGAGGAAGAGCCCAGACCCCGGGTAACTACTAAAACACTCCCCACAGGCCAGCCACACAGCCTGGCCCACACAGCACTTGGGTCTCAAAGGTGCTGTGCCGGTCCGTGGCCACCACCGGCTCCCTCCCACCACGACCGTAAATACCTACCACAAAACACTTGTCGAAATCTGTTAAGGGTCCCTGTGAGGCTAGAGAGCTTACCAGCTGAGGGTTCGGAACCAGGGCAGGTCGTAGGAGTGATAGACATTGTAGCCAATAGTGATAATCTCATGGAAACACTTAATCTGAACACACATCACCTGCAGGACAGAAGAATTAGAATACTTACTCACCTCCCCAGTTCTTATGATCTTTGGAAACAGAAACCAACAAACAGGGCATGGGCCTTCAAGAAAAACATTATATTTAAGAACACTGTCAGTCCCCGAGTGACCCTGTTCTCCACCTTTGTCTTGCACCAACCCACAAGGCAATGATGCCTGTCATGTTGCACGGAGTAGATCCAATTTCTCACAATAAATATATGCTTCTGAAACTCCACTTGGCTTTTTATTGTAGAACCTCCCAGAACTCAATCTCTTCCCCTTTTTGACTTTGAAAAGAATTACATACTTGACAAGTCCCAAGGGCTCTGCTCAGCAGTCAGCTGTTAGGCATTTGACCCTGCCCATGACACTGTGGAGACTAAGAGAAAAGTACTGTGGACTGGGATTTCTTAATGAAAGTCCTAAGCCTGTGGGTGAGGCCACAGGAAAACAAGAAAGAAACCAAGAGTCACAAAGGCTCACGGCAAGGGTCACAGTTTAATATAACAGCTGAATTAATAAAATCAAATGTTAAAATGAAGAGACATCTTTAACCATGTCCAACTGGCCCATCGACAACTCTCCAGCTGGCTGCTGGAAGGTGAGAAACTCTAAGGCAGATGTGGTCTGAGGAGCCTCAACCCCAACTGATTCCCAGAACCAACCCAACACGTGGCACTTCAAATGCCCGGTCCTGCAGGAAAAACCAGAGGCAAAACTAAAATAACATGCAGATGGCACTTACAATCATCATTAAAACCATTGGTCCCAGGTAAATGATGATGAAGAAAAACGCAATCATGGCCAGAGTCAGGATGCCTCTCACCCACCAGTTCTTCCATCTGAGTTAGAGGAGGGGAAGGAGAAGGCACGTTAGGAGCCCGGCAAGAACTGAAGCACAAACCCGCGGGGGAGGTCCTTCCTGGGCTGAGAGGGCCCTGAGGTCAGCCCTTTCCGGGAGCACCCCCTGCACCTCGACAGGGCACTAGTCGCACGCTGGCAGGAGCAGGGCCGCCTCTCTAGGGCCATCACCTCATCCATACTGAACTCAGAAGGTGCTCCGAGGCCTTAGAAAAACACACTCAGGTTATGTCTTCAGGAATGAATCAGGCCAGAGTCCCGAGGGAAATGCAGTGTCCTCCACTCCTGTGTCCACCTGGGTGGCTTCTAGGGGCCTCTCTCTTGGAGGGAAAAACCAGGAACATTTTCCCTGCAGCAGAATCCTGCACTGCTCTGCCCCTGCATATGGTGATCACAGCATCACACACCGTGGTGATAAAAGCCGTCACACATGGGTACCTGGCACTTTGCTAAGGCTTTACCTGTATGAACTGATTCAACTCTCAACACTACCAGCTTTTACAGCTGAGGAAATGGGTGCGCAGGTCACCTAGCTGGGAAGCGCTTAGCCCTGGGAGTCTGTCTGGCTCCAGATCCACACGCCCTGAACCTTTCAAAGGGACAGACATATGGGAGACACTCACAGGAACACTGTTAGATAATGTTTTGGAGTCTTACAGTTTGTCTTTTTAATCTACCCGTAGAGCTGGTGCTGGAAGGACCAGAGTCTCAAGGGACCAAAGTTTTAACGGATTCACCCAAGTTGACATGTTTCTCAATTATTACAAGAGAATTTAAGGAATGTCCACAAGGCATGCGTGTGGGAGAGAGAAACTGAACTCTGAGCTAGAAACTTGGGCTCAGTGGAAAGTGGCCTGCCCATTAGTCACAAACGCCAAGGACCATTTCTCTGCATGCGCCCCTATGATCGGGCTTTCCTCCTCCTTGGACAGTGCCTCCCAGGCAGCCAAGGGCACCCTTCAAGGGCCAGATCCGCCCAGGCTGTGTTCAGAGTCACTGTTAAGCACCAGATGACACTCAGTGGAGCTCTGGGCAGAGGCAGGGGAGACCGTGCCAGTGATAGTGGGCAGGCCTGCCCCACACACTTTATTTAACACGGGTGGGCTCCTGCCACAAGACCGTGGGCTCTCCAAGGGCTCCAGGTCTTCCATGGCTCCTGGAGACAGCGCAAGCCCCCCGGCAAGCACCTGCACCGCTAAGCCAGGCTACCTTGAAGACAAGTTGGAAAGGGCCCTGTTGAGGACCTCTGGGGTATCGTCTGCAGAGGGTGGCAGGCTGGCAGCGTCCACTCGGCTCTCACTGTCTGACGCAGTCTCTCCATCAACCTTTGCTTCTGACTCCAACTCCTACGGAGCAGAAAAACAGAAGAGGAAAAGGGCGAAGTGCTGAGCAGGATACTTAGACGTATGTGCCTGTCAAGAAAGATCTGTGAGAGAGACTCAGATAGGGCCTGAGGACCTGGCACAGTCAGGTGGCAGAACAGATGGGACTCTGGGCGACCCCGACACTGTGCTGACACGTGCTGAGATGGCCAGCTCCCTGCTGCAAGAGGCGGCATCCGCACCACGGGAGGATGAGGAACAGCTGACCACCTGCTCAACCTCCCCGCCTTCTAGGGGAGCGGGGGAGGGGACCATCCATAAGCGTGAGAAAGGGGCTCCTCTGTACCTGCAGAACGCAAGAGGGACTTTGTCAGGCTTCAGCTCCGATCCTGCCCCTACTGCAGGGATCCCAGGGTCCACTGCCTATAAGGGTTCGGCTGCAGACACCCAAGAAGACCCACTCGCCTTTGAAAACCCCTCTCCATCAACACCTAAGTCACACAGGGAGCAGCCCCTGCTCTGCCACAACAAGCTGTGGACTCAGAGCCACCAGGGCAACCAGCAGCTCTGGCCAGGCTCTCTTAGGGGCAGCTGGGAATGCTGGCTACTGCTCCCCAGCTGGGCTCCCCAAAGTCCAAGTGTCACTTCCAGACGTCACAAGAACACCCCGTGAGGACGCCAGCCCCAGTCAGTGTGGGAGCCCTATGGGACCAACTGACTCGAGTCAGTGCTTCACCAGGACTGGTGTGCACCACTGCCCCTCCCCTGGGGCCCAGGCAGCAGCACACTTTGATGTCACGCACAGAGTTGCCCCCAGGTCCCAGTCATGTAAGGAAGCGCCTGCAGGAACCCGTCCTGCTCCTCAGTCAGGGGGAAGGGACCACAGCCATGCCAGTAACAGGCTTTCCATCCAAAGTACCAAGGAGCAGGCCGCTCTGCATCCTGGGGACCATCCTTCTACTCAGAGCTTTTATTTCTCAGGGGAGTTTAAGAGTATCTGCTGTGAGAAGAGGTGGAGAAATCAAATCACTTGGAATTAGAGTAACAATACTGCCTGGTATCTGAATAGCCCTTCACAGTTTTGAGCACATTTCCCACACCTGTGAACATCTGAGCAGTTCTGGGAGGAAAGGAAAAGACAGAAAAGGTCCCTCCTTACAAATGAAGTAACAGGGGCTCTGGGAGATTCAATGGCTCGCCCCAGATCGCCTATTAACCGAGGTCTCTGACTTCACTGTGTCCATTCCACTGGATTCCCTGTCATTTAAGCATCTTGGAATCCATTTCATTCTTCAGTAAGAAATTCAGAACAAGGTAAACTGGAAATGGCAAAAGATGTTTCACCAAATCTTCAAAGATTTCGTTGCATGAGTGTGCAAACACAAAAGTTACATCTTTTTCAAATTGAACAATTTGAATTTCCCTGATAACTAATAAATACATGAAATTGAGCACCATTTCAAAGGTTTCTTGGCTATTTGGGTATCTTCTTTTGCAAAGCATCTGTCAAGTCATTGGCTGATTTTCTACTGAGTTTTCTGCCTTTTTATTGCTTTGGAGCAGTTTTTTATACGTTCCAGATTTAAATACTTTGTGGCACTAGTATGTGCCCCCAGCCTGCTCTCACCCCTGCCCCGCCACCTCAGTCCTTCCCCCTCTAACAATCAGACCTTCTTCCTCCCTCTCAGCACTGGCCACAGTGGGGACTTGGGAGATTTTTTTGTAATTGTTGTTCCAAATGACCGCAAGCTCCCTGAAGACGAGGATTACGACACCTTGCTCTCATGACATCCTCATGCCTGGCACACAGATCCTTACACAAAGTACTGACAGATGGAAGGAGGCGGGAGGAAGAGCAGAAGTCACCCCAGGTCTGCAAAGAGAGGCGCAGCCTCTGCCCTCGTGGAGACAGCTATTTCTAAATGAACATACGACGGTGACAACACTGCAAAGTCGAGGCCTTCGCTGCTGCGGGACTGCTGACACAGAGGCAGCTGGCCTTGGTAAAGAACTTGTGGCGGTGGCCTCGTCAGTAGATCTGAGCTCAAGGGCCACAGCTTCTGATGGCGGGGTCGCTGCTCCCTCCTCTGCCACAGCTCAGCCAGTGGCTCTGGACAAGTCACCCAAGGGCTGCTGTACTCCCGCATCCTCACCAATACAAGGGTGAAAGGACCCTCCTTATCTGGTAGGGGTTCCCTGCAAAGATATGACCAAACCCCCACCTGGAGCTGTATCCTATTCCACTGCCCCAAGAGTCTCTGAAACACGACGCCGCCCCCAGGACTGTCTCTCTCCAGTTAGACTCAGTGAAGACCGAGGCATTCAGAACAGCTTTCCATTCTTTGCATCAACACTAGCACCCACACCCCATCAGCTACCATCAGTAATATAAGGTAACGATGCTGTGTGATTACCTAGCTGACCCCTAAACCACAGGGCTTCCAAATGCAAGTACCAGGGACCCACCGAGGCCTCCCACGGATGCTGAGTGGAACACAGCAGAAGAGAGGGCACGCGTGTGCATGCACAGAAGCCCCAGCACAGGTTATTTTTAACTCATCCATCCTGTTGTCAAGGAAACTCACAAAGGCTGCCGGCTGCCCAGCTAGGAAGGGCAGGAAGGAACTCAGGCACAGCCCCTGCAGGGGAGGGGCAGGGGGCTCCGGCTCTGTACTGTCTCCGGACCTGCTGGGCCCTTTTATGAAAGTTAGCCCAGACATCACCCTCCCCCGCTCCTCTCCTTCCTGGCTAGGAAGAGGTGAAGTGAGGAGAGGCATCCCGAGGCAGGAAGGAGTAAAAGGAAGTCAAGAAAAGTTATGAAGACACTGTGACTTGTTATTGTCAAGACATCAGGGGGCCTGGGATGAGCAGCTAAGAAATTAAGTAAACTCCCCGAAGAAACAAGCCTGAAGGAGACGAACTTTCTAGGTGAGATGTCACCTGCCTTTAAGCACGTTAACTCCAGGGTCCTGGGCCTCACACCAGGCCTCCGAGTAAGGAACCTCAGAGCCCTTCTTGGAGGTCTCCTCAGAGCAGGAAACAAACACCTGCGGAGACAACCGCTCTCCCACAAGCTGGAACAGGAAAAGGCGGAGGGCAGACCCCTGTCCCAGAGGAAGGGGCACAGCCCGGGAAGACAGGGGCCGGGGGCAAGTCAGCCAGCTCTCCAGGTTCCAGGTGCGGGTGTCAGAGAGGCCGAGGGAACAGAACCTAGGAGAACCTGCAGCCTGCAGCCTTCTGGCTCCTCCCCGTGTGTGGGCAAAGGCCTCCCGCTTGGATGTTCACTTGGGCCCCTTAGCCCTGAGTGAGGAGGCTGAATGCTGGCGGTAGCTTCCAACGAGGGCCCAGAGGAGGCAGAAACCTGAGCCCAAGATGTCACCCAGGAGAAAGTGGCAGATACTGGGCCAAGAGTCGGAGATGCCAAGCACTTCACTGGTTTGCTCCTCTAGGGGGTGGTGACATAGGCAGATGCCAAGGAAGACTTTCTGCAGGAGGAGGAAGCAGCCAGACAAGGGAAAGCAGGGCCCAGGTCCCAGCCCTGCTGCCCATTACACTCAGCACAGGCCTCCCAGTGGGGAAAGGACCGCTACCTGGAATGGCTGTTTGGATGATCAAATGCAACACCAGTGAAAGCCTATTAAAACTAGAAACGGACTGAACAGCAACAGGTACCCACTGCATGTACCACCCCGACCCTCACCCCTCAGCAGGCTGACTACAGCACACAGGACCAGAGCCCAGGAACCTGAAACACCCACCCCAGGTGACCCGAGCACCCTTCCCACGGAGGGTGGAGAGGAGAAAGAATGGAGGGGGCCCCCGGCCTTGCTGGGGCCCGTGTGCTAATCAGCAATGTGCACTTAGCATCTGCCTGCCTTGCTTCCTCCATCCCGTCTTCCATTCATCCAACAGGCGGCTCTGACTCAAAAGTGATCCTCTTCCCAAAGCTCCCACGGAAGGGCGAGGTGTGAGCCGCAGGCGGCGGTACGTGCCAGTGCTGACGTGGGAGGTGCGCAGCACAGTCCGTCGAGGTGGGAGGAAAGAGCAGGACCTATTACTGTTGACCTCGTTCATCTTTTCTTTCCTGTGCGTGCTTTATAACGGACATATCAACACACGTGCGCGCTGAGTCTGTGCAGGCTGGGGCACGTGGATAAACACCACATACACGTCGGACACGATGGTGTGTCAGCAGCCCTGGGCTTCTTGATTCCCACCGCATTGAGCAGTGCCTGGAACACAGCAGGTACCCGAAGACTTGTTGGACTGATGAGCTGATTAATTTTACCTAACCTACCATTGACTACTCAGTGTCCAGAGTGCACTGAGTGTACAACAGAACTCAGATTTCCAGCTCGTGTGCCAGGACGGCCAGGCCCCCACCTCTGCAGCAGCCTTGCAGCAGGACCAGACCAGTGCCCGCTCCCACCCACCTCCCTGCTGGGCACTGGGTCTGAGGACCCAGCTCAGTAGCTCTGGGACCAGCACACGGTGGCGGGGAAAGGCTGCCTTGCTGCTTCAAGGTGTCTCAGCCCAGCTCCCAGGCACCCCCTCCCACTTCCTTTCTTTCTTTTCAACCCAAGGACCCAGACCAGTGAGTGAAGCAGAGCCCGTATCACCACCCACCCTCCCACAGCCCTGTAGCCATTCCCCAAAGAGGTTGTGGTGCTGATGTAAATAAACAGGAAATAAGAGCGCTGCTCTAAAAGGAAAAAAAAAAAGCCTTCTCCAAGGCCTCCTTCCTTCTGGTTCACTCAGACCTTACAGGGAAAGGCAGAGCACTTAGGGTGAAGGACATGTGGGGCATCCTGGGCACAAGGGCTCAGATAAGGCCTGTCAACATTTTTAGAGAAACTTATGCCTGAAAGGCTTCCCCCACCAGCCTTCCAGGGCCCCTCTGCTTTCCAGCCAACAACCTGGAGCTCAGAACAGCACAGAAGGCTTCCTTCAACAGAAGAGAAGGCAGCGAGGGAGGGCCCGAAGGAGCAGTCATGGGGGAGGAGGGGAGGTCCCTGTGGTCAAGGTCTGGCTTCCTAGCCTGGGGAAGGGAACTTGCTTGGTCCAGAACACCGTCTGCAGGACTCATTTTCACTGTTATCATCTAGGAGAGAACCCCAGCAGCTTAGAGGACATTAAACTGCATTAATATTCTTAAGTTTCATTTACTGAGTGACTCCATTACTTACACAAACTATTTTTTACACTGCTTTAGATGCAAATTACAACCCTGTCCTGGAGGAGGATCATCAGGCTGAGCCTAACCTTTCCACTAAATACCAAGCCTGCCATCTTCTTAATCAAGCCCTGTGGCCAGCTGCCAGGGCAACTGACACCCCCACTTACAGACACAAACCCCAGGAGAGAAATCACTCGAGACAGGCTTATCCTTAACATGAGTGTAGGGAACCTGTGTGTTCCTCTCACTGAAAAAGGCTGGGTTCCTACTGGGGGAATAAAATTGTGTGTGTGTTTGTGTTTGTGTGTGTGTGTGTGTGTGTGTGTGTATGTGTGTGGTTTGGAATAGCAAAGGCAATATTTCTAGCTTTTTCTAATGCTAATAACCTCATTTGACAAGTTCAGTTGTAATAACATAGGGTCAAAGAGGAGGAGCCTTACTCTGAAAGTCTAGAATCATCCCCAACATGGCCATATCCTGTCTTCAAAAGCCTCTTGTCAATAATGTGATCTACAGAAAATGCATACGGGGAGGAGGGTATAGCTCAGTTGGTAGAGTGTGTGTTTAGCATGCACAAGATCCTGGGCTCAATTCCCAGTAACTCCATTAAAGAAAAAATGTACTCAATAAATCACAGAAATATTTTTTTCCTCCTACAGTAATGGAAATAAAAACCTTTCTGCTGTCCCTCAATACACTGAGCTCACACCTGACTCAGAGCCTTCACAGTAACTCTGGGATTTTCTCACTACTCCATCAGCCACCTCACTCAGTCTCCATTCGGACAGTCCCTCCTCAAAGACGGCTTTTCTGGCCACCCTACTGAAAAGAATGACCCAATTCCACTCCCATCATCCCCTAGCTCCTTAGAATGCTTTCTTTTATTTATAGCACTTACCAATGCCCGAAATGTGTTATCAATATCAATTTTGAAGGCACCAGAGGAACACATACCTCTTTACTGTCATCTGATCTTGATAAACATTTTTTAAGTAATATATATTCCTTAAAGATAACTGAGATAGGCATTTTCAGAACCTCCCATAGTTCTGCTATCCAAAATAACTAACATTCTGACATATCCCGTGCTAGCCTTTTTCTGTGTACACGTTTTGTGGGGGGGATAATAACTGTAATCACACTGCACACCCAATTCCAGTTTTGCTTCCCTGTCACCTCTGTCATCAATGACTCAGATGAAACAACTGACGGTAGAATGATAAAACGTGCAGAAGACACAAAGCTCCGGAAGACAGACAGAAAAATAAGTACTTAAAAATATCAATGTGCTGGGAAGATGGGCCAATTATACAAATATAAAACTAGGTATCAATCAGCCCAAGACTTCAACCTAGCCTGCTTCCAAGCACAAACTGAGGAAGACACAGCTTAACAGTAACACACACACATAAAGACAAAAGAACGTTGGTTGGCAATCACAGTTCATAGTTTGAATAATAAAAACAAAAGAAACCAAAAAATATAATGTGATCTGTTCAAATCAGGCCCAAAATGGAGTCACTTATGCTGAGTTCTACATCACCAAACCAAGAGTTAACTTTGGCTCTCCTAGAAATGGAGAATCTCTTAAAGCAGTCAGTCAGGAGTTACCTGATCAGCACTGTTTAGGGTAATCTGCCTGAGACTCCTGCCAGCCCCTAAAGGAAAGTAACTTTGCAATAACTTACCTCCTTTTTTGCTAGTATATAAGTCCCTTATTCTCACTCCCTTCTGCCCAGAAAAGTCTCATTTAGTACAGCTTTCTTTCTCTCCACCACATTGGATGCTGCTTGAGTCATCATCTTTGAATAAAACTATCTTTAAATTTTACTCAGTTGAATTTTCTTTTTCTTTCTTTCTTTTTTTGCAGGAAGGAAGTAATGAGATTTATTTATTTTGGGGAGTTTTTAACATTTTTTTATTGAGTTACAGTCATTTTACAATATTGTGTCAAATTCCAGTGTAGAGCACAATTTTTCAGTTATACATGAACATACATACATTCATTGTCACATTTTTTTCACTGTGAGCTACCACAAGATCTTGTATATATTCCCCTGTGCTATACAGTATAATCTTGTTTATCTATTCTACATATGCCTTTCAGTATCTACAAATTTTGAACTCCCAGCCTGTCCCTTCCCAACCTCCACTTCCTTGGCAACCACAAGTTTGTATTCTAGGTCTATGAGTCTGTTTCTGTTTTGTATTTATGTTCTTTTTTTTTTTTAACGATTCCACATATGAGCAATCTCATATGGTATTTTTCTTTCTCTTTCTGGCTTACTTCACTTAGAATGATATTCTCCAGGGACATTCATGTTGCTGTAAATGGCATTCTGTTGTCGTTTTTAATGGCTGAATAGTATTTCATGTATAAATATACCACATCTTCTTTATCCTCAGTTGAATTTTCTTAAACAAATCTTGGGCTGAATTAACACACATATGCTCCTGCTCTACTTAGCACTGGTCAGACCTTACCAAGGGGTGAAAATGTCCAGTACAGTGGTTAAAGCAGTAAGGAGATACAAAAGGAATAAGACCATAATAGAAATAGAAGAAACCAGAGAGGCCAAGCCTGGGACAACTGGGAAATGAGCATGCATCATTGCATTGTTAAAAAAGCAGAAATAGGTGTTACGTCCCTAACAAGGGAAAATTATTAGGTAAATTATGGTAAAACAACTTTCTGTGCAGCTATTAACAAGACAACTATAAATGCCACATAGCGGGGAAGGGGTATAGCTCAAGTGATAGAGTGAGTGCTTAGTATGCACAAGGTCCTGGGTTCAATCCCCAGTACCTCCATCAAAACTAAATAAATAAACCTAATTACCTCCCCGCCCCCAATAAGTAAACGCCATGTAGCAAAATGCAAGACAAAATGCAAAACTGTATCTAGATGGGGTTTTAACTACATAAAGCCTGAAAACATACACAGCAGTTATCAATCTTTCACCTCTCAGACTGGATCTCTGATAACACTGCTGGGCTTGGATCAATCCTGGGATACTGCACATTTAGTGTTTTACTACCCAGCTTCGGTTCTCCTTTTTGAGACAGTAATTCTTTAATTTTGCTTTTAGGCAATCCTCTCCTCCCTTACCATGTGCAGGCAGGTATTTTATACCTAATTAGGGCACTAGGCTCCCTAAACCACAGCCATTGGGTCCGAGATGAACACATAACCCAATCACAGCAATTCCCTGTAGTTCTTCTGGAGCCCCCAGGAAGAAGGCATGATCTTGTCAATGGAACTTTCCATCTGCTGGAAAATCCTGCAACCATGTGAAATCCAGAAATGATGCCATCGTGAAAGAGAGCCAAGACATGGAGGGAGACCAAGGCTTGATGACTTTTGAGACACTAAATTAAACCAGGCCTAGAATCTCCTCAGTCCTGAAATTACATGCGCTAATAGAAAGAACCCTTTTCCCTTTTCAGTCAAGTTAGAGCAGCTTCCTGCACTAAAAGAGTCTTAGTTTCCTTCCTCTCTTCCTATCTTCTCTGTTCTTCCTCCCCACACTTCCTTAAATGCCAGTGTTCCCCAAGCTTGTATCTCTACACTGCACCCTTAGTACCATCAGTCTCTCTTCTGTGGACCCATCTTCCGTAACACTACTTATATCCTCTCCCAAGCTACAGCACTACATTTCAACCTGCCAGAAAGACCCCTCCATGTCCAACACCACCTCCAACTCAACAGGTCCAAAACCAGTCACCTCCTTCCCAGCTCACACCAGCTCTCCTGTTTCCCATTGAGAACCTAATCCATCCGAGATGTGTTCCGCAGGGAACGCTGATCTTCATCACCGTCTCCAGATCCCCTGCCACACCTCATCAGTTCTCACACCATGTGAGCCGATCACTAGTCTCTCCTTACTCTCATCTCACCATTAGCATCCTTGCTCAAGTCTGCAGGTCAACCCTTCTCTACTACACTGGCCTCCCAAGTGATTTCTCCACTAATTCCTCCCTTCTCTGTCTTATTCCCCACACATTCCAAGATTAATCTTCACAAAGCGCAGCGGATTACACCCCTCCTCCACTCATTTTTGCCTAGAGAATTAATGACCTCCTACTTTAGGTCCTCTAAGATCTGTCCTCTGCACTCTGCACACACCAAGTGCTCCAATCAAACACAGCTGCTCACTGGCCCTGAATACCTCCACCCGGCTCTCTTCTCTCCCTTTGCTCCCAACCTTTTTTCCTCCCTGCTCATCCTTTAAGTCCCATCTTAGAGTCACTAAGTCTCCTCAAGGAAAGTTTTCCCTGATTTCCATCTATAGTAGATAGGGGGGAAAAAGGCCCCCTCCCCAAAATAAACTGACTTCCTAGAAATCTGTGAATATTACATTACATGGCAAAAGAGTAAATATTACCTTATATGGCAAAAGGTGTTAATTAAGGTAAGAATCTTGAAAAGGGGTGTTTAGCCTGACAATCCAGTTGGGCCCTAAATGGAATCACATGTATCCTTCTAAAACGGAGGCAAAGGGAGATCTGATGCAGAAACAAAGGAGAAGACAAAGTGAAGACAGATGACAGAGGTGGCCACAAGCCAGAGGATGCTAACAGTCACCAGAAACTGGAACGAGGTGCAGCATGGAGTCTCCTCTAGAGCCTCTGAAAAGAGTACGGTCCCGCCAACACCTTGATTTCAGCACTCCAGCCCCCCAGAATAATTTTCTGTTGTTTTAAGCCACCCAGTTTGTGGCAACTTGTTAAAACAGCTCCAGGAAACTAATACCCCATCCTTCTCACCAACTGTCTTTTCCAGTAAAGCTCCCACAGCCCGTGATGCGTCTCCCCTCCTACCATTTGTTGCACTTTGCATTTATGTTA
Organism: Vicugna pacos; assembly: GCF_048564905.1. Classification (NCBI taxonomy): domain Eukaryota; kingdom Metazoa; phylum Chordata; class Mammalia; order Artiodactyla; family Camelidae; genus Vicugna; species Vicugna pacos. The sequence goes on from NC_133005.1 coordinate 20,027,326, forward strand.
ACAGGGCACTTTCCATAATGTATTTTAGATTTCAAGTTCTTCAAAAGCAAGGACTACCCTATTCATCTTTGTTTATCTTGAAAGCACCTTGCCTAGAATCTGATAACAGCTTAAGGAGAGTTTTTTAAAACTCATTAAAATTTAATGAAAATTCATCAACCTTTATTTACAGGGCGTAGAATAATGGCTGCCATCACTTGCGCAGGAAAGACGATTTGAGAGCTTCAGTTAGACAGTTGCAACTAATGACTAAAAGGATTACATTTTCAGCCTTCCCGAAGATTAAAGTTATTTGGGGAGGGAGGCCCATAAAATCCAGGGTGGCAATGAGCTGTATTTCCAGACAGCAATTGAAGTGTTGCCAGGAATAATGAATAAGCAGGCAGAGTGAAATCTTTCATACTCAAAAGGTTCAACCCTGCCCTAAAGAACGTACAGGTCTGTGCACAATTCCACTCATTTCCCTTGAATAACGGGAAACACTCCAGGCAGAATCAGTACACATCTGTCCTTTGAGACAACTGGACGGCATGCTGAAAGGTCTCTCCCAATGCTAACACGGAGAAATGCCACCTTCATATTAAGAAAACACCTGCTGCTGCTGCTCCTTTGTCAGATCATTACCACCTGAAATTATTACACATTTGTCTGTCTCCCCCACTGGAATATAAACTCCATGTCGAAGGGATTTTGTTTATTTAATGCTAAATGCCCATGGCCTACAAGACTGTCTGGTACATAGAAGGTCCTCAATAAGTGTTTCTGTAGAAAAGGACGAAGGGAAGAAAGAAGACAGGCTAAGGAATGACTAAGGAGTTCTCCACTTCTGAGTCTGTAGGTTAAAATGGCAGGCGTGAGTACCACACTGCAAGAGTCAGCCACTTTGCACAAAGTGTCCCCGCCTTATCACGTTTACATAGATTTGCAGGTTCTATGTGGAAGCGATGTGACATTCTTAAGAACTGCAGGATGAGCCTTCAAACAGGAGAACAGAGGTGGGCAGCAGAATGGGGAAGACAATCTTAGGCAGCTGCTGACTGCCTTTCCCCCCACGCTTTCTTGCAAAAAGGAAATACCTGCCTCCTGCAGCTTGGGCTTCCAGAAGCTGAGCTCTCCGCCAAGTCAGATTCTGCTCCAAGCAAAGACAGACAGATGCATCAACCAAAAGAGAAATTACTCACTTCTCCATCTTAATAACAAGTGCGACAGTGATGGCCGCTCAGTCTTCACCCTGTGAACAGCCTGGCTGGCATCTCCATCCAACGCCATCTCAGCTGAAGTTTGAAGTTTGATGAACAGAGTTAACTCTAACACCTCTGTTACCTGGTATTAAGAAAAAATCTGCTAGTCCATAAGAGAAATTTCTACATAACCAAAACTTCCCTGCTTTATCAATTAAAAAAAGAAACACATCTTTCTTTTAAAACCATTTAAAAGCAAATCTTCTACTCAAAGTTTGTTTTATAAGCAGAAGGGAGTGGGAACAAAGAAGTTACAATGGCAAAAAAGTAGACTAGTTATTTCAAAATTCCTTTCTTTCAGGGGGTGGCAGGGACCTACCAGGCCGATTACCCTAAGTAGTGCTGGTTAGGTAACTCCTGACTGACTGGTTTAAGATTCCATTTCCAGTAAAGCCAAAACCGTAATTAAGTCTTGGTCTGGTGAGGTGGAGCTTAGCATAACTGACTCCATTTTAGGCCTGCTGTCTTGTTTTAACACCTTGAATTTCCACTGCTCTTCCAGCTGTGTGGACCTCAGGAGCTAATGAGTGAAGAGACTGTCTCCCCTAGTTATACTGGCCCCCACTTTAGTGCTCAGGTTGGAATCCTAGCGTTTATCCTCCCTAACAGGCTACTAGCATCCTGGCCTTGAGAGCACTTCCAAGCTGCCTCTCTTCCAGAGAACTCTATCAGGGTAAAGAAGTCAGAAGGCCAAGACTCTTAGAAGTAGGCCTGAGCTAAGAATGGACAGAGCCAGTGAGCCGTTCACACCCGGAGAGGGTCCTCAGGTTCAGTGCCCGGGCAAGGACTTCCAGGCAGAAACTGTGGACATCAGCCCGGCTATTCTCAGGACATTTACTCTTTCGAGGTGCTGACTGGGAGCAACAATCTCTCAACCAGAAAGGCTTGAGGAAGACATGACAACTCAGTCAGTACTTAGGCCCTACAGGTAGGTGTTCCGGAGTCTGAGAAAGACATGGGGTGGGAAGAAATCTACCCATAGGCTTCCACAGGCAGGTAAGGAAATCCAACCCTCCCGAGCAACCTCCCTGCCCCAAATCCCTGCTAGGCTATCGCAGTGGCCTGTCTGTGAAAAATGGATAATCATTTCTAAAAATCCTTTAAGAACAATACCACAGTTTGGCTCTTTCAACTTTTTTACTAAAAAAACCTCTTATCATCAGTAAGAAAAATGTGATCCTTCCAATAGAAAAATCAGCAAAAGAGAAAGACAATGTGCCAAATACAAACAACCTATATACTGATTTAACCTCTCTAATAATCAGTGATGTAAAAAAGTGAAATGGCCATGAGGAATCATTTTTCTCACATGAGACTGAATGAATAGATGAAAAGAATATTTACCGCGGATCAGGGTTGGAGAAAACCGGAACATTCATACAGTATTCATAGAAATGTAAATTGGTACTACCTCTCCGAAAGGCAATTTAGAAATAGGTACAAAGAGTTTTTAAATGGTTCACATCTCCTCTGACCTAGTCATTCCATATTGAGACACTACCCTATATGAATATCCAGAGAAACACAGAATTTATGAGGCTGTTCATCACAGCATTATGTATGGGAAGAAATAAGCTATGCGTCCAACAACAGAAGATTCTGCCATGATCTATTTAACAAAGATAGGGAAGAATGCCAAACAGTCATTTTAAAACCATAGGTGGGGAGGGTATAGCCCAGTGGTAGAATGTGTGACAGGTCCTGGGTTCAATCCCCAGCACCTCCACAAAAAAAAATAAATACATAAAAACCTAATTACCTCCCCCAACAAAAAAAAAATTAAAAGAAAAGAAAATCTGCATGTCTAGTCTCTAAAAATACAAAAAACTATAGGAAAAATATTAGCAGGACTTGATGAAAGTGTTAACAGCAATTATACCCTGAGTAGTGAAATTAAGGTAACTTACATGTTTTATCCTTTCTTGGCACCTCTACATTTTCCACAAAATAAGCTATTCCTTCCATAATTTTAAAAAGTACAAAATGGATATACCTAAGGCTCTCATTCCTCTGTGCTGACACCTTTACTGGCTTCCCCTAAACTCTCTGGCAGGGCTCTTAAGGCCTCCCCATCACACTTTGGGACCCTTAACTGAGTCTCCATCCATCCTTCTAGGCACATTCCTGCTCCTCCAGCTCAAACGTCACCACCTCTGCACCTGCCCAGGTGGTGCTAAGCACCTCAGATCGATCAGTGAGCCTTAGAGTCATACATGGATGCCCACAAGAGGACCATAAGATTCTTCAAAGCAATGAGGACAAGCCCCAGGGTCAGCTTCCACAGCCACATTACCTATACTGAACTCATCAAAGCCAAGACATTAGTGGACAACAAACGCTGGAAATCCTGGGCCAAATTTCCCTGAAAAATCTCAAACCATCCTGGTTTTCTATCCCCTTTTCGATCCCCCGGACACTAAAAGTTTTAACTTCAAATGGTGGTTCACTCCAGTGTTTTGGATACCTTAAGACCAATGAAAATGTAAGACTCATGTCAGAACACCAAGTCCAGTAATCGAGACAACTCTTCCCTGAGATCTAGGAAACAAGATGTCTAACAGCTCTCAGGACTCAAGCAGCACCGCCCAGAATGATGAGATGTCCCTTGTCTGATGAAAAGTCCCTAGAAGAGGCTGGTATCTGTGGAAGAAATGGTTCTTTCATCAGAAGTTCTCAAAACAGCTACTCCCCAGGGGCACCTTTCCAACAGACCACTATGTGCAAATTGAAAAGTCTCTGAACAGAGAATTCTGTGGAACAGACAGAAGACAGAAATGGCAACTGTTCAAGAGAAGACTGGGTGTCTGGCTGACATCCCTGTGAGAAAACAAAGCTCACGTGGCCCTTGCTCTCCCAAAACTACAGGAGGGGACAGAAACAGCCCAAACACAGCATAAATGGGACCGTGGTGGGATATTCTATTCAAAGTAACCAAAGATCAGCAGTGACGAGGGTCCCCAGCTTCTACGAACACCCTCACACTCAAAGCAGGATGGGACACTATAAACCTACAATGGAAGGGATTAGAGATTTATGCCTTTGGAGCTAAGCCCATGGAAAAAAATGACCAGAGGCAATGAGAACTCCAGCCAGCCAGTCTCCACATATAACACAATGAGGCTATTTCTCAACCTTATCCTTTAGTTATTTTTCCACCAAGGATCTCTTATTTTAAAGATCGCATTTATTAATAACTGATTTGATTCTCCAAAGGTAACTGCCACATTGCGCCTCCTTCTTAGGCCCTTCAGGCTGCAGGACACCTGGGTTTCAATACCAGCCCTGCCAGGAGCCGCTCCATCTCCAGCAAGTTACTGCTCCAACACCTAGGAAACACACATTTCTGCTGCAACAGCAGGAAGCAGGTGCATGTGCAAGGGTGACTTTTATCCAAAGCCATCTTGTCAAAGCTCTACCGTTTCTGGCTATTTCCACCCAATTTTGTAGTAATTCAAGATCATCATTTTATATGAAAATGAATACATGTATCTATATGCATGACACTGTGCTGTATACCAGAAACTGAAACATTGTAACAGACTGTACTTCAATTAAAAAAAAAAAGATCATCACTTTAGACAATTACTGCTCCATCACATAGAGAGATCAAAAGATACAAATTAGATGATGAGGGAGAGGGAACTAAGGGCCTGGTTTTTCTTCTGTTTTTAAAAGAGTGTTGCTGGACATCCATGCTTAGTGGATACTAGGATTCAGGGACTTTCCTACATATTATTCCTTTGTTTGCCAGACAGTTACATATTATACCATCCAAAAGATGCTCAAGGCCTGTGTCTTGAGGGTTCTCCCACTGGGGAGCAGGCAGCTACCTACACTTGGTCCTCAGCTCCTTCCTTTCCATCCCCAAACCTGCAAACAGTCCCCCTCTTCTTGCTGCCTGACTGTCAGCTAATCAGCTACCCACCACCACTGAAGGAGACCCTCAGCCACCACTGGTCTCCTCTGCTCTCCACCCGCATCTTCCCCCAGCTTTTCTTTTCCATCACTTAACAGATCCCTGCCAATTTTAGTAAGCCTCTTCAGGCCTTTAGAAGTGCTCAGAGATCGTTGGTTGCCCCGACATCCATTCTCCTTTTTTTTTTCCATTGTTAATAGAAACCCCGGTGCTTAGTCCAGTACATGGCCATTTCCCAGCTTCCCCTGTAACCAGGCAAGGACATGTGACAGAGTCTGGCCAATGGGATGTAAGCAGAAATAGTGAATGCATTTTCTAGGAAAAGTCCCTATAGAAAAGGAGTAGACTTTCTCTTCCGCCTTTCTTCCTGCTTTCTGAAATACGAATGTGATGGCTAGGATTCTAGCCATCCTGTACCAGAGGTGGAAGTCACACACTCAGGATGGTGGGACAGCAAGAGGAGGAACCTGAATCCTTGACACCATGAAGCTGCTGGCATGCTGACCTCTAGACTTTTCTTTTTTGTGAGGTAAACACATTTTCATCTTGTTTAATCCTCTATCATTTTTGTTTTTCAGTCACTTGTGGTTAAACAGGGCAGGGACTACTTTTTGGCATAGAAGCCTGAGATTTTGTTATAATGTATAAAGAAATAAGTTATAAACACACAGTGCTAGCTATTTTGAAAAGTTATATAGAGGCTAAAAAATACCGTAAGAGCTCAGCAAACACTACAACACAGCAAAATTATGTATAAGGGTTTATTGTTCAAAAAAAACTTAGGTCCCATCACCTTCTGTGATATCATCTTCCATAAAGATACCATCTTCCATAAAATGATTTTGGGGTCACTGTAGGAAAATACAGGGGCAGAAGATAAACCATGTCTATTCCTTATTCTACTTGACATCTCCATGGCTCTTGACACTGACCTTTCCTTTCTTCTCAAAAATTCGTTTTCTCAAACTTTGGTAGCAAAGTACACTCTTCTTCACTGGCCCCTACCCTGTCTCCTCTCCTCCATCAGCCAGCTCAAACCAAACAGGCACTTCCCAGAGTCAGCCGGCAGCAATTTGCCCTTCTTGCTTGTCAAAAGCAGAAGCCCAGAATTCACAGGTTTCATCAGTTAAGAGGAACCATTTTTATCCTTCATCACACACGAAGAACAAAACAACAACAACAGTGTTGCAACCACCTGCTTCTAATGTTGTAAGATCAGCCTGGTCTCTCAAAACTCAAAGCTCCCTGCTGAAGAAGGCAGACAGAGTCCATACCTACTGACCTAACATCCCCCTGAAATGAATGGGTTCAGTAAGGAATAAAACCGTGCCCTTGAACAGAAGTACTAGGGGCCAGGAGTCATCAAGAGATATGAGATTTCAACAAATTTCTGGATGACAAAGTAGACTGAAGAGCTAAGATGGATGAAATAAAACAGGTCGGGGGAGGGTGCAGCCAAGAGTAGACACAGGAGAGGCTCCAGGGAAAGCAGGAGGCGTCAGCCCTCTGAAACCTGGAGGAGCTTGGGACTGAGATCTGACGTGAGATGGTGGATGGGATTTAGGGGCTTCTGCTCCCCACCCACTCAGCCTAAAATGAAGCCTATCGGGCAACAGACCCCATCTCAGCACACAGAGGTCACCGCGACTCCCACTCAGGAGAGAGGTGAGCCAAGACACTGCTGTGTGTCTCCCGCAATCTTTCCTCGTCCGAAAGGGGAAGCTTATTTGGGATGTACTGTCCACATTCATCCTGCCCCTCTTCCACACTTGGAGGGGTGAGAGATGACAGACTGATAATAACCCTTTTGTGCATAGTCACCAGACCCAGCGAGGAGACTACTGGTCATCAAACTGCAATGCTAACTATGAGCCACACACAATGACTAATGACCCGACTGGGCTTTGTGCTGCCTGCCTTTGGAGGAAGTGATGAGTTCTGCAAGCTGGAGGAGATCAGGCAAGCACACCCTGCAAACCCTCCCCAGCTAATGTTTTCCTGGGGAGACCGACATGGATTAACATATACACCTCACAGAATGTACACATGATCTTCAACATGTTTTCACTCAATGTTTTTACAGGAGGGAAAAAAAAAGTATAGTTATGTCCCAAAGATCCATTCAACATTTTTAACAGAACAATGCATTGCGGAAATTTTTGAGTTACATTTCAAACAACACTGGGAGAACATCAAAATCGTTACTTATTCTGAATAGTATTTTAAATTTCAAGAGATGTGTGGCCTCCAAAGGTACTGGTATTTTGAGTCATATTGGCAACCAATGCCTTGTGAAGATATTATGAGCAGCTTTCTTTTAAAAACTGGCCTGACATATATACCATACAGCACCATACAAAGAAAATCTTAATGTAAGAACCAGGAATGTAACAAAGCTTCATCCTGCAGTTTCTCCATCCTAAAGCATGGTCCACCATGGTCTATAGGAAGATAAAGGCTTGTCAGTTCAGGAAGATCTACAGCGGCACCAAAACAAGGACGGCCGAGTCTGACCATCCACCTGATGTGAACCCCATCATCAGGGTGACCGTATAAACGTTTCCTCCAAACTGAGATACGTGAAGGCAAAAGAGCGCCACCCTATTCACCACTCAAGTCATCCACACATCCATTAATAATGACTGTATTAACCCTTTACTTCCTTGTTGAGTAATATAGTTCATCAGAGCAGCAGTTCTTGAATTTTTTGATCTTAGGACTTCTTTACACTCTTCTTAATTATTGAGGACCTCCAGAGTTGTTTATATACGTTGTCTATTAATACTTGCCATTGTTAGAAATTAAAACTAAGAAACTTCTAATACACAAATATGGCAGTTCCTAAAAAAATTAAACATAGAAGTACTTACGACACAGCAATTCCACCTGGGGATATGTTGCCCAAGAATTGAAAGCAAAGACTCCAACAGGTATCTGTAGACCCGTGTTTGTAGCAGCATTATTCACACTTTGGATCATTTGCAACTTGGGGCTACTACAAAGAACACTGCTTTTAATATTCTAGAACTTGTCTTTTAGCGGGGAGGGTATAGGTCAGTGGTAGAATGTGCACTTAGCATGCATGAGGTCCTGGGTTCAATCCCCAGTACCTCTGTTAAATAAATAAATAAACAAACAAACCTATTACCTCCCCTCTGCTCCCAAAAACGAATTTAGAACTTGTCTTTTAGTGAACATATGTGTAGATGTCTATTGAGCACTCACCTAGGAGTGGAACCACCAGATCATACGGTTTGCATATATTTAGCTTCAGTAAATACTGTCAGTTTTCCAGAGTGATTGTACCAATTCATATTCCCACAAACAGTATATGAAGGTTCCATTTGCCCCACACGTTTGTCAACTCTTAGTACTTTCAGTCTTTTTAATTTTAGCCATTCTGGTGGGTACATAGTGGTATCTTGTGAGTTTTCCTTTGATTTTCCTGATGACTAATGATGTTGGATGCATTTATTGACCATCTAAAGTGCCCATTTTTCTATTGAGTTGTCTTTTTTATACTCATTTTGTAGGAATTATTTATAGATTCTGGATATGAGTCCTATGTCAGACATATTTTTTATAAATATCCTCTCATTGCCTGTGGCCTTCCTCCTCACTCTCTTTAATAGCTCAGTAAACAGATGTTCTTAATTTTAACGTAGTTCGATTCATCAGTTGTTTTCTTTAGAGTTAGTGCTTTCTTATAGGGACTTCTAAACATCACCATACCATTACATTACCACACCCGAAAAATTAGCAATTCCTTTACATTAAACATCCAATATTCAAATTTACCCAGTAGTTTCGATTTTTTCTCTTTACAGCAGTTTGAACCAGGATCCAGATAAGGTCTAGAAATCATCCATATGCCTTAAGTCTATTAATTTGTAATTTTACCCTCCATGTGTCTATTGCTTCCTCCCTCTCTTCCTTTTTTTTTTTTTAAAGCGAGGCAGAATGTCTCCTTGCCATTTATTTTCTAAAGCAATCAAGTCATTTGTTCAGTATTGTTTCTCATTGTCCCTTGAATTTCCTGTAAACTAGCACTTAGAACTACGGTCTTGAAGAGTCCTGGGTATGATTTTTTGACAAGATTCCTCTATCAGTAGCATTGTACTCTACTTCCATCAGGTACACAATATCTGGTTGTCCGTAGTAGCACTGATGGTTACTGCCTTCTAAATAATCCAATGGGGTGTAAAAAGATTAACATTCAAATTCCATCACTCCTTTTTCAATTATTCCATAAAGAGAAGCTTCTAACCAACTATTTGGTTACTCTAAGGGACAGTTCGTATAGGGTACAAGTGATAATGCCTCAGAACAACCCCATTCTAAGCCCCACTGTTCAGATGAGAAACTGAAGCAAATCGGTGGTACAGCAAAGTAATAAACCAAGCCATCCAACTCCAGAATCTGTGTTTGTAACCACTGGGCCGAAATGCCTCTCCCAAGATTACGAAACAAGTGAATATTCAGTATTCCTCTCTGGAGAGGAGAGATCACAAGGCCAAACACTCTCAATACAGTTTTGATGATGACAAATTTACTATGGGAATAAAATACATTATTTGTATCAAAAGCTTAAACAATGTATATCCTTTTTGGGGGAAGGGGAGTAATTAGGTTTTTTTTTTTTTTTTTTTTTTTTTTTAGTGAAGGTACTGGAGATTGAACCCAGGACCTCATATATGCTGGGCATGCACTCTACCACTGAGCTATGCCCTCCGCCTATATCCCTTTCTGAGTTGGCAGTTCTAAACATAGAATTTATCTAAGGATATGCATGTGCACAAAGTTGTTACTGTTTTTCAACGTGGGTATTTCCTACAGTTGGCTTACAGCAACAAAATACTGAAATGTCTGGTTGGTTCAATAAGTTAAGGTACAGTGTCAACTAAATGACACACAGCCACTAAAAATGATTTAAACTGTTTAAAGACCTGAACAATGTTTAGGGCACATAATTAAGTTAAAAATGTGCAAGAATGTACAAAATGTATATAAAAAGAAACGTTAACAGTGGTTATCTGAGTAGCAGGGTTAAGGAGATTTCTTCTTGGTGCTTTTACAAATATCTCTTATTTTCATCTATTTCTTTCATAAAAAAAAAGTTTGAAATACTGTTTGCAGAGAACCTTTATAAACTTTTAACAATGTGTGTAAATGCTTCTGACAGCATAAGAAGGCAAGCTATCAGATCACCCATGGCAGCTACCACTACACCCACCAGTAGTAACATACACAGGAGGGCTATGCATTTGGACAATGGTGGTTTCTCTGAATGGTGGGACTGTAGATGGATTTCATTCTCATATGTACACATTTCTGTGACTTCTACAATACGCACATGCCTGATGAAGTACTGAGATAGGGAAGATCTAAAATGGGTTTGAGAAAATAGGATTTAAATAGGTAAGAGATGGGGGAAGGGCTAACAGAAAATGAGCACGTTTCCTAGGGTTGGAAATACCAAGAGCCGAGATCCACGTCACAGAGGCACCAAGCAGGAAGAGGGGCTGGTTAAGAGAGGGGGCCATAAAGAACCAAATTTAAGAGATCTGGAAAAGGGGACAGAATCACTTTTTTTTTTCTTTCTGTATTTCATAGGGTGGTTTCAGAGCTGTTTGAACTTTTTTTTTCTTGTAATTCATAGGGTGGTTTCAGAGCTGTTCAAAGAAAGGTCAGGTAGGCTAGAAAGGGCTGAGAGCCAGTCCTAGAGGGATGAAGCTCACTCAGAAGGGTTTATAGTAGTTCAGGCATCAAGTCCTGAACTACCCGAAATACACAAAAGCAACATAGATAAGGAATCCAGGTATCACCTGATGACCTGGACTAGACGAGGGAGCAGAGACTAATGGATTTCAAGCTGGAGCAGAGCAGAGAGGAGGCAGGTCAACATCTAAAATGAGAAAAGTCAGATTTGAGACCAAGTAAATTTGTGCTGACTGAGGAACATACACTTCGGAATTTCCTTTAGATCACCGAAACCACGGGACTAGCAGGACACTGCCTGTGAGGACAAGGCTCTGAGAGTCACCCGCTGAGGGATCTGGGTCAATGACAGATGTCCTCTCAAGTTCAGGGACTCAAGAGCAGAGTATTGCCAGTAAATTCCAGATCTCAAGGGCTCTTTCAAAAACGCAGTGAAGTCTTCACGGAGAAGCCCCAGGCTGGCCTTGTGGTGATTCTAATACAAAAGAGCTAATACCAAAAGGACAACAAATCAGAAGGACAGTTCAGGTCCTTCTGCACCAACAGCAGGCACACGTGCACACAATTGACTGGCAGGAGGGGCCGTTTCCAGAGAGGGGAACCAGGGAGGAGGAGGAGGCATTCACCGTGTACACTCTGCACCTTTCAAATTCTAAACCACGCATGCCCTGTCTAGTCAAAACAGCATAATACAGTTTAACTTTCTTTAAAAGGTCACTCAACGGAGTGGGCCCTATGCCATCCCCACTGTTGGGGCAAACAGCAAGAGAACAAAGATCGGGACTGGCAGGGTGAGCTGCGCCACCATCCCCACCTGGCAGCCACTGGTGGCAAAGGCTTGGAAGGCAAGAACTAGCATTCCTCCAACGAGACCCCAGCAAAACTAACAGTCAAGAGCCAGGGTCTCTTTGCCAAGCCAGAGGTACTGTGTAAGTGAAAGGCTGTGCTTCACCACCCCCAGCGCCACTCAGGAAGGCGGGGGAGGCTGTCCCAGCACAGTGAGCAGCTTAGGGAGCTGCGTGCAGGACAGTTGCCCCCGGAAGGCTAAGGAGTTCACTCCCCTCCTCCTAGGTGGATCCTAGAAAACACAGCAGGGTACACAAATCAGAAATATTGATGCACATCTTTTTCAAACAGTTCAAAGAGTGATTATTTGCACTGTGACATTGGTACAAGTCACTTCAAGTTTCCCAGATGCACTCAAAATTACAGCATTTCTTCAAATCAGTGGCGAAAGAATGGATTATCTGGAGCCCAAACTGATATAAAATCCTGGACATTTTCCTCATGAACACAGACACCAGCCCTCCCTCAGGGCAACTGAGACTGTATACAGCAGGCTTTGGATTTAGGGAACAGTCTCAAAAGAAAGTGTGTGGAATACGGAACGACTGCTTATTGCTAAAGCAGACAGTTCTCACACTAAGAGTCATCAACCAGGAGGCAGTTATTCCAAGCGGCCTCCCATGCAGCTGAAAGGAGCCCACACCATGCTACAAGCTCCTTTCAAATACACCCAAGTGGCTGCTCCCAGGGATGGGCTTAAAATACATAAATCACCCATTTTCAATAACCAGGAAAACTGGACCTAATCAACCTTGTCTACCAAAATAAAATTTTTCTCAGATTCTCACATTCACTACCTGAGAATTTTTATATTTATATACATAAATATATATACATGTGTGTATATATACATGTATACATATGATATTTTGAAAGATTTATTTTGTTAGTTTTCTGATTTTGTAGCCACATAAGAAAAATGGGTGATACTAGGGCATTTTTTTCCTATCAAACTCAATCAATGCAGAAGCTTTTAAAGTCTGTAAATGAAGTCTGTATCCTTGAAGGCAATATTATGCAACATAATGAATAAAACTGAATTAGAAACCTTCATACTATCAACCACTCTGCATCTAACCAGCTGTATGAACTTGAGCAAGTAACAAACGCTCTGGGCTAAGGCATCCTCTGCTATAAAATAATCCCTAAAACCCCTTCTAGTACTAATATCTGACAAGAGCAATTTACTATTTTTAAAAGATGTTAAATGCTAATGAAATATCACAAAAATTTATGCAAACACAGAACATTTTCAGTTAGCTTTTTAAGAAAACTAATTTTAAGTAGTCATAAGTCGGGAAATAATTGAGTTTTTAAAATAAAATTATACTGTTTGAGCAACAGAAATAATCAATTTAAAAGGCTGGATTACACAACAAATCAATCTTTCATTTTTCTCTGTATTTAAGTCCGGGAACCATGTTAAGGATAGAGTTTTCAATACCCAAATTCTTTCTCAATGTGAAAAAGAAAAAAAAAGTTTGAAAGAAATAAGGCATTTCTCCTACAGCTGTAGTCATAGCACTGAAGTAAGATTTCATTATTTCAGTAGTTCACTCTTAAAGTCTACCAGAAAACCATTTTTAATTATTCACCACTATCCTAAAATATATTATACCTAATGCTGTGAAGGAAAACATGCACAGATGTTCATTCTACAGCCAAAGCTTGACTGTGATTCTGAGCACAGAAAAATTCAGCAAGACAATGAACTGAAAAAATAAGTCATAGAAGGCTAAGCTGTCTATAAAACTTTCCTTAAAAGGGGCTAAATAGAAAAAGACTACTCCAGACAATTATAACTTGATTGATGATTAAATCTTCCAAGAGTGGAAGGTGTGAATATTAAAGGTTTTTTTTTTTTATGAAACTGTATTTCTACCAGAGACAACAAAGCTAACACATCATTACAATGTGACCACTCCTGCCCTAGATTTGTATCATGCACACTCATTTCATTCACATGAATATCCTCTGAAGCACACGCTGTTTTTTTTTATCACCCCTGTTGTAAAGATGGCTGAGGCTTCTATACAAGTTAAGTGATTTGCTCAAAGTGACACAGCTGGTAAGTGGCAGAGCTCAGGCTCAAGACAGACGTAGCTGATTCTCAAGTCCTGCTCTTAAAAATCATCATCGTCAGAATTTAAACTCCCCTATCTAAATGTCACTATTTCCTCTCTGTACTGATTCCACTGATCTAGAAAGAAGGCCTTGAAATGAGTAAAGCTCTAATTTAAATAGCACTCCAGCATCTAAGTACAGCCGAAAATCCCAGAACGTTCATCCTAACCTCCAAAACAGTCTCCTAAAATGCCAACCCAATCATAAATTTTCAGATGCCAAATCTTTTGGCCTACATTTCACCCCTTTCTTTCCTAAGCTCCATTGGAAAAACATGGATGGGTGGGAAGATCATTCCCAAAGCTTAAATTCCAAGTTTCTTAGTTTGGCAACAATACTGTGCTTTGGGACCTTAAAATTATAAGCACGGTTCCCAGAAGAAAACATTTCCTTTATTAGCAATTGGCTTTGACAATTCCATTCTAGGATGCTAAATATAACAAAATACCTCTGACTTTTATAATAAGCACATTCCCCAGATTATTTTAAAAATAACAACTGTCTGCTTATTTACAAGACATTTTGCCACAAGTTAAGCAACTGTAACATTTTAAAAAATCTTTTGAATTTGTTCCAGTTCTTTTAGCGAATTGACCTGATACTGTTTTCTGAATTCTTCTACTATGAAATAAGAAAATTCCCATTTCACCATTTATTTCCCTAAAAAGATATCCTTGTTCTACTGTTTCTAACTTTTTAAAGTTGTAATCCAAGAACATGAGCAAAGCCAGAATCATTTAGTTTTTCAAACTATGAAATAGTATAAGCCAAAAAATTTAAAAATCTATATGCATTCATCAAAAGCAAATAAAGCATTTCACAGTTCTTAAAATGTACTTTCATTCTTAAAAATCTGATGCATAATAATTCAGAAATATTAAATCAATGGAGTGAGGAGCCAACTGCTTTATTCTGAACAAATGGACTACATCAGGCTTTTAACAGGATGCAGTGCTGCTGTGTGTTTAGGGAGCAACAAGCACTTGGTGAACCTCAGAGCTCCAGGCATCCTGTCATATAAGCAGTTTGACCATGGTTGTGGAAAAAAAAAAAAAAAGATACCTTTAGCTGAACAGCTTCTCATATCCTCCTTACCTAAAACAGGAGATTGGAAAGTATTTAAGAACCAATCGGCACTTTCGTCTAGGAGATGGATCCAAGTAGTTGGATGGAGAGGGTAGAAACTATGTTTCTAACCTCATGGCTTTGGGGTGTGTGGGTTTGTTTTTACCATTCTAATTACCACAAATAGTTTTTCAAAAACGTAACTCACTAGGTGTCATGAGTTCTTTTCTTCTCGCTCTTCTCACACCTTCTAAACCCACAAAGCCCTAGTAAGATCAAATTTGATCTCTCGCCCTTCTACAGGGATACCAAGCCTCCAAATATTTGAAAGCTCACCAACAGGCATATGCAGGGTGGGGACAGAGTGCTCCCAGGCCGAACTACGATATTTAGTGGGAAGAGCAGAGACTTCAAAGTACTTGTGTCTGCAAGTGACTCCTAAACTTGCACCCAAGCCCTACATTTTCTCCACAACACATTTTAAAAATCAGTATGGAGAATTCTTCTTGGAAAGTGTTCACTCTCATAACACAACTACTTAAAGTCCCAGCATCTTTCACCCAAGACACTCCTCCTAGTATAATTGCTCTGTCGACACGCTGACACCAAATCTTGTGGGGTTTTTTTCCTTCCTTCCTTCCTAGTATCTCCCCAGTATTCCTTTCCTCCACTTGTCAAAAACAGTAAGCTACATAAACGGGTGCATGGGCCTGGCGTAGGGCAATGGGGATTGGTGGGAACAGCTGTTCTTCAGCCCTGCCAAACGTTAATCAGGTGGGAATGCGATAGCAGATCTTCCAATGATCCAACTGGAAATTCAGATTGTCGGGAGAAATGCGCCGGTTTCTAACGCAAGGTACGGACTAAAGAAAACATGGCAGCCCGCGAGTTAACCAGTCTCTTTCATTCCGGTCCAGACTCCCTCAGTCTATTCTGCACATCACTGTTAGATCAATTTACCAAATACACTACTCCTGACCACTGCTAACTCCAAGCTCCAAATACTACCACGACGCGTATGCTGTCATTCAACGTCCACAATCAAAGAACCACTCTTCACCTTCAACTCCCCTACACTAACCTTTCACTTCAGTCAAAGGAGTCTACACCCCTCCCTCACTCCTCAGCCCCCAAGCAGCTAAGTCCCGGCCAAGATGGCCTCTTTTATACCCTCCTCCTCTACCCCATCAACGCCCACATTTGAAGCAGGAAACAAGCCCACCTACTGGGAATATACCCTCCAACACCTACTGACGGCAGGAGTTAAGAGACTTCTCTGCTTAAGGCCAACAGATTTAACTTTTGAGAAGGGGTTTAAATTTCCTAACAGGCAAAAACGATGGCCTTGTCCTGACACATCTTCCCTCCTGCCACCCCATAACATTTTAAAGGAGAGCAGAGAGCCGAAGTCCTGCTCAGAGGAGTCTTTCCGGGGTCTCGACGTCTTCACACCCAGGAAGGCCTCGGGGAGGTGGAGGACTGGAGGGGGACCACCCAACCAGCCCTGCGAGGCAGGCGGACGTGCGCAACCCTCCGCGCCCTCTCTTCTGCACCCCGGAGATACCACCCCCGACGGGACCCCAAGAGCCCTGTCCCCGGGACCCCGACCTGCTGAACCCTGCTGCGCGCTTCGCTGGGGCCCCCGCACCCGAGGAGCCTCCGCGCCGACCAGGCCGGGTGCCGCCGGCGGCCTCGCCAAAGAGTCAGATGGCCAGACGACCCCTCTGTGCTCGACCCCCTACCGATGTCCCGGGGGCGCCGCTGTCTCGGCCGCGCCCACCCGATGCCGCCGCTACCTTGTCCTCCGGCGGCGCGTCCGGCTCGCGGGCCACCCTCTGCCTTAACTCTGTCATGCTGGAGACACCGGCGCTTCGTCACCCCGGGCGGGTAGCGCAGCCGCGGGGGCCGGCAGCTCAGTGCGAGCGCGCGCGGACTCCACTCGGCCAGCCCCGCCTCGCCGGAGCGGTGCGCAGTTCCGCGGCGGCTCGCTAGCCCACAGCAGCCCGGCCGTCAGCCCAGGAGCTTGGTCCCGCCCACTGCCGCCGCCGCCCTTTCACCCGGGCGGAGTCTGATCGGCCTCCAGCAGCCCCGGCCGGGCCCTTGCTCCTACTATCCGGAGGGCCCCGGAGTGAGCGCGCACGCGCACCGCCGCCATCTCGGCCCTGGAGATCCACCAATGGCGCGAATCCATCAGGCAGGCGGGCGGGGGGCGGGGCAGGCGGAGCGGAGTGTTAGGGAGTGCGTTGGGTGGCAGCATGGGTGGCGGGAGAAGGCGTGCTGTCCCGAGGGAGACTAGCCAATGGGAGCTCTGGCGCTGGCGCCCTGGGTCCTAGAGGTAACAGGTTGCTGTGGGCCGAGAGGCGGCGGCGGCGCCCAGGCTCCAGATTTCTCACCCATAGGGAACATAATTGTGAAAGGTCATATCTGAGTTAGTATCACATCAGTCCTCCTGGAAGGTCACCTGCTCGCTTTAAAACCCAGTCTAACATAAAGGAGGCTGGAGAACCAGTGTTTGTAGATCAGAGTTTCAGAACGCACAGTATGATTACTAGGGTAGATAACTCCTTACAGTTTAGCTGAAACCAACTTATTATCACTCTCAGCCCTCCCAAGCTAACGGAACCCAGACCAGGTACCATTCTGAAGTGAGTACTGTGGTGGATAGGGATCAGGTATTCAGACCTCTGGAAGTTACGCTAACAGATGTTTAGGCCAGCTTTAGGGCCTCTCCCTCAATTGTAGAAAGAAATTAAAAGTAACAAGTCTCCCCCCCACCTCCAGCCCAAAGAACTTTCTTCCTTTACGTTACCTTATATACGTCCTCCTCTATCCCTGATTTTTCTCTATTCCTCATTATAGCTCTTTCCTCAAGGGTCGTTTCTTCCAGGCTTTAGATTCTTGTATATGGTGACTTCTTTTCATTGCACTTCTTTATTGTGCAACTTCCATTATTTTATTCCATTATTACAGGTAAGTAGCATGAGATTTTTAGTCCCCCAAAGTGTGCAGGCCGGCTGTGAGCTCAGTATAAGTGGGCAGCTATTGCTATAATTATCATTCTATAATAAAAATATCTTCCACCTTCTAGATAATTTTAAAACTGCATGGTACAAATGACAAGAAAATTCTTCAGTTCCCTGAATACTGTTTTTCCTGTCTTAAGAGGGGAAGAACTGTCAATCAATTCTTTAATTTATTTAAAAAATTGTCCATAAACAACACACTTGATCTGCTCTTTCCTTGTCCTTTATATTGCCTTTCTAGTTTTTAGTGTGCCAAGTATTCTCAGATAGCTGAAACTTCTTATTGTTTAATTCAAAATGGAATTGAGAATGAGCCATGCAGAACTGTCAAACTTCTTAGAGTTTCAAAAATGCAAATCCTGCATGCCTACAAACTTATAGACCTATTAGATTATTAGACAGTCCATCTAAACTATAATGTCAATCTTCTGACACACCATAGGTCTTACTTTTTCAAACCAATAGTCTACATGGGGGTGCAGGTGGGTTTAAGCATAAATATTCATCAATTGATCATATATGCTGAAACAGTACTTTTCAGCCCTGATTATTTATTAGAATTACCCGAGGAGCTTTTGAAAATGCTAATGAAGGGCCCCTCCTAGACCAACCAAATAAGAATCTCTAGAGATGGAACCTAGAGGAAATAGGCTTTTTTGTTTTGGTTTCTTAAGCTCCCCAGGTGAGTCTAATGTGCAACCAAGATTGAGACTCACTTTCATATATGATATTGCCTGTAAAGAAATTTGCCAGAAATTATATTAAATAGTTTATAGCACTTTTCTCTCCCAACATGCATTCACATTTTCTGATCAACAATACATGTTTGATGAAGAAAGTGTGGAAAATACAGAAAAGCATAATAAAATATATTAAGACCATTTGTGGTAACAGCCACAGATAATTACTGTTAATATTTATATTATTGCCTTTTTATTCTATTTTCTGTGCACTTACACCCAGATAAAATATTTTAGAAAATTGGGATACTGTTGTTTATACTGTTTCACAATCTGACTTTTCTCTTTAACAATTTGATCATAATTTACTTCATTCATTCTTTGTCTCTCTGATTGGAATAGCATCTTTACCAGGTGTTAAAGTGATCCTCTTAAAACATAAATTGTCTCATGTCAAAGACCTTCTTTCATAACTTTCCCTTTCACTTATAGAGGGCTTGTAAAGTGCTATAAGATCTCACCCCTGCCTCTTTGCAACTTCACCTTACACCACTCTTCCCATTGTTCAGTCTATTCCAGACACATCCATCTTTGAGTTCTGTTATGTCAATTACATCTCAATAAAACTGAGGGAAAATACTTATTTTTTATTGGGGGAGAGAAATAGCTCAGTGATAGGGCACATGCTTAGCATGCAGCAGATCCTGGGTTCAATCCCCAGTACCTCCATTAAAAAAAAAAAAAGCTTTCCATTCTAAAACAAACTACTATCTGAACATGTTTAAAAAGAAACATGTTATTCTTTGCCTAGAATCCTCTTTATTGCATGTTCCAAAGAGCTGGCTTCTCTGGCAAAATGCTACTTTGCCTCAGAAAGTCCTCCTCTGACCACAGGTTATAACTATTCTTACGTCCTCATTTCAACTGATCAAATGCATTATGGGTAGCACATGGCTGGAGTTTAATTGCCATTTAAAATGACTTCAAATCAATAACACTTTGATTTGGCATTAAACTAAAATGTTATTATGTAAGCAGAAAGCACAGAAACAGAGTAGCAGAGTATACATTTGTTATTAGTGAAGCAAATGGTCCTCAATGGAGGAATCAACACATTCCACATTTTGCAAAAGAACTGAAACACTAAAGGGACCTAGAAAAGAAAATACCCATAAATAGATGAAACTGTTGTGTTATGATATTAAGATGTATGCAAAAGGATACTTGATCATACATAAAGCAAGAAAGTGCCAGTATCAAAATTTACAAATGGATAGCAGAGACTTGGAGAAAATTCGTGACAGCAGAGTAGCACTTTAAAGAATGCAGCATCATCCACACCCTTGACAATGGAGTATGATACATGGAAAAACAGCAGCATCAGTAACTCAGTGAGAAACTGAATGTAAAGTAATATTAGGAATGCCTTAACCAATACATATAGTGCATATTTATTATGTACAAGAGTGATATAAGATACAAATGTTTTTAAAAGGCTAAAAGTTCTTTCAATAATTACGAGTTTGACATTTTATTTTCTTTCTTGTGCTACATAAAATTATGGGGCATCTTACAACTAAATGTATCTTAAATTCAGTGAAACAGATACATCTAATAGAAATGCTAGAGAGAAGAGAGGAGGGAAAGGTAATTTTTGAAGCCGTAATTGTTGACAATATTCTAGACTTGATGAAATACATGAATCTTCTGATTCTGGAACACAGAATTCCCTGAACAGGATAAATAAAACTAAATCCATACCTAGATACATGGTAGAAAACTAAAGAATTCTACAAGGCCAAGGTAAAGTATTAGAAGCGACTAAAGAAAAATGCTGTAAACAAAGGTAGAAAGAAGCAATAAAGGGGGGATATTTATAATAACGAAATGATTAATATATAAAGTACTCCTTTTAATCAATAGGAAACAGAAAATATATTAATAGAAAAATGTGAACATGCAAAGGTCAAGAAATATATGAAGGATATCCAACCTGCACCAATTTTTAATATGCAAATTGAAACTTTCACACAAATGGACAAATGAGACTGCTAATATCTATAGTTTAAAAAAATGAGAAATGAGCATGCTTATAGTCTTAGCCAGAAGGTAAATTGCAAACTTTTATTAAGTCAACTTAATAACATTTATCAACGTTTTAATATGCATGCTCTTAGATCCAACACTACTACTGCAAGGAGTTGCCGAAATTACAATAAACTGGTAAGTGGGTTACATACGTAGGCTATTATGCCATCTTTTTAAGAGGTGCTGGTATAAAAAAGATGTACGAGTCATAAAATTAAACATACTTTATTAAGTACTTTGCAGAAGTGTTTACGGTGTAAACCCATTTTTTAATGTACATTTGCATAGGGGAAAAAAAGCTTAAAAAGTTTTATACGGTAAGCGATACCAGTCTGGTGTGTTTATGTGGTAAGAGGTGGTGGTGGGGAGCCAAGACAACTTCTTTATAAAACCATACTGTATACCTCCTTGTCGTTTGACTTTTAGAAGTGCCGCTATAGTAGCAAAAATAAAGTGCACATTTAAAGCAGCTATACTCTTTAGGTTACAAGATGGCTTTTTCTCCTAGTAGGTTGTATCTGCGTTTCACTTTCAGTTTCATGGCTGAAAATTTCCTACCCATCAAGCTGTTGAGGAGGCACTACAAAGCCATAGATCAACGACCCCCAGCCTGGGCTTGACCTTCACACTCGCCCGGACATGTCCATCGTCTAGGTTCCGGAACCTGACAAAAATGCTAAGTCCTCCCAGACGCCCACCAGCCGGCCCTCAGGAGGCTCAGCGTTCCTGCCCCGCCCCCACACCCACATCCTCCAATGGATGTTGGGTGTGGGGCGGGCTTTGTGCAGATCAGGAATACGATTGGCTCTGCGTCTTTCCGCCCAGACAGCGGGGCGGGGCAGCGTGGTGACGTCTCCACGAGGGGCGCGGGGCGTAGCGCGCTGTCTCTGACGCTGCTGTATTAAACGGCTGCAGGCGGCGCGAGCTGGTAGTGGGATTTCTCCGGCTTAGGCTATCGTAGCGGTCTTCCTCCGCTCGCTCCCATCCTCTGAAAGCTAAGCCGGCTACACCTTCTTCCTTCAGCTTGTACCCGCGTCCCTGCGACTCCGCCACCATGTTCGAGGCGCGCCTGGTCCAAGGTTCCATCCTGAAGAAGGTGCTGGAGGCACTTAAGGATCTCATCAACGAGGCCTGCTGGGACATCAGCTCGAGTGGTGTGAACCTGCAGAGCATGGACTCGTCCCATGTCTCCCTGGTGCAGCTCACTCTGCGCTCCGAGGGCTTCGACACGTACCGCTGCGACCGTAACTTGGCCATGGGCGTGAACCTCACCAGGTGAGCCCGGGAGCCGCGGAAAGCCGGGCCCTGACCCACCCCCGACCTGCGGCTCTTGGCGGGAGCGCCTCCGAGCCGGGCCCTCATTGGCTGGCGTGGGCCATCTGCGCCTTCTCATTGGCCTGCGGCGCCGGGGGGTGGGACTCACTGGAGCGCGCGGTTCAGAAAGCCCGCGCTGGCTGCAGCGCGAACCGGCTCTTTCCGCGCCAAAGTCACAAAGCGGGTGGTGGCGGGAAAATGACAGGCTTCCCCGCGGGGCCAGTAAAAGACTGTTGCAGAGCTCTTTGGGCCTTATGTGCAGGTGGCCTTGGATGAGAAACGTTGGTCCTAGTTGATTTATCGCTTTATGATGTTCCCCCTAGTTCTGCCACCCTATATAGGGACAATAGCTTATTTTATTTCTGCAGAGTTGAGATGAGCCCCCTAAGATCCTGGACTTGAAAATTTTATCCAGAGCAGTGGCTTTCAACTTTTTGACCACTACCTATCTTGTACATACACGTGTTTAAATCTTAAAGCTTTTGGGAAATACCTGTGCTACATGCATCGTGTTTTAATTGGTATGTTAGATGGTTTCTAAAGACCGTCGCTGCCCAGTAATTTACTCACCTACTAAGGGATTTGCAATTCGTAAAATACAGCTTTTTTATTTACATCCAGCGTAGTAGTGTGCGGGCTTTTTAGTTTAAATATAAATACCGCCAGATTGCATTCCAAAATGGCTGGACCGGCTTACACATCCTCTTGCAGTACGATTCCCTGACTCACTTATTCAGCAGGTGGTCTCATGGTTAGAACTGGTAACTCCCCAAAAACAAAACAAACAAACAAAAACAAAGCGTAAATACAGGACAGAAATAGACTCACAGACAGAGAATACAGACTTGTGGTTGCCAGGGGGATGGAGGGTGGGAAGGGATAGATTGGGATTTCAAAATGTAGAATAGATAAACAAGATTGTACTGCATAGCACAGGGAAATAAACACAAAATGTTATGATAACTCAAAGAGAAAAAAATGTGATAGCGTGTATATGTCCATGAATGACTGAAAAATTGTGCTAAACACTGGAATTTGACACAACATTGTAAATAAATCAATAAAAATGTTAAAAAAATAAAATGTTTTTAACTTTTTAGCAAAAAAAAAAAGAACTGGTAACTCCTTGTTTTAATTGCCTTCGAAATCTAATAATCTTGAGAAGATGGTGTCGGTTTTAAACCCTGTGTCTTCTGTGTTCCAGCATGTCGAAAATACTAAAATGTGCTGGCAATGAAGACATCATTACACTAAGGGCTGAAGATAATGCGGACACCTTGGCACTCGTATTTGAAGCTCCAAGTAAGTGACACCCTGCTACTGAGTTATGCTAGTGTCAGTATTTCCCAAAGCTAAGAGAAATTTAAGATAATGTTTTACGGTTTACCTTGTAGTTATTTTATTCTCCATTTGCTTTCTTTTGGTAGATCAAGAAAAGGTTTCAGACTATGAAATGAAGTTAATGGACTTAGATGTTGAACAGCTTGGAATTCCAGTGAGTATCAAAAGTTTCTGATTGAGCATACTGTACAGTCATAATAGTTACATTAGATATGTTAATATAATAATATAATTTAAAGCCTACTTCCTAACAACTTTTTTTTGCCTGCATGCTGATGCATGTTCCAAAGTGCAGTATTTAGACTGACATTTGTCATTTTATTAAACTACGGTATTGGTTTGAATTCATTGCTGCCAAGTACATATTTGCATTAACCTCCCTGCATCTTTTTTTTTTAATTCTAGAATAGTTGATTTTTATTAAGAGTAGACTTAAAAGCTATTTTAGCTGTTAAGTTTATCAGCATCAAAGGACAGAAGAGGTGTTCGGATGTTTAAAATGCCTAATATCATATCCTCTGGTTTTGGAAAGCATTAGGCCTGTTTGCATCACCATCCTTTGTAGGCCATATCCTTCTGTCCTTTTGATTTAGCCCTGTAGGGTGAGATTCTTGTTCCCTAAATAGTGCATTCACTGTTAAAGGTTTAAGTTCTAATTTGTTTTCTTAGTATGATTATTCTTAGACTTGTCTTATATCTGCATTTATTTTTTGAGTGGGTAGAGTGTGTTAAATTATACAATGAACGGATTTCAAAGTAATCAGAAAACCTTAAATTCTGAGGTCTTGTTTAGATGCTGAGTCTGCAGAAAGTGAGGGTGCCAAATCTTTTCATTTCCCGCAGTTGACCTTCAACTTTCTTTGTTTTATAGGAACAAGAGTATAGCTGTGTGGTAAAGATGCCTTCTGGTGAATTTGCACGCATATGCCGAGATCTCAGTCATATTGGAGATGCTGTTGTAATATCCTGTGCAAAAGATGGGGTGAAATTTTCTGCAAGTGGAGAACTTGGAAATGGAAATATTAAGTTGTCACAAACAAGTAATGTTGATAAGGAGGAGGAAGCTGTAAGTAGTTTTTAAGTAAACAGAATACTTTGAAGAGTAACAGATTATGTCTCAGTCTACTAACGCTTCAATAAGAAAATACCGTAGACTGAGTGGCTTATAAACAATGAAAACTTATTTCTCACAGTTCTGGAGACTGGGAAGCTGGCAGATTTGGTGTCTGACAAGGACCTTCTTGGTTCACAGACAGCAGCCTTCATGCCTGATGGAAGGGACAAGGGAGTTCTCTGGGATCTCTTTTATTAAGAGCACTAATTCCATTCATGAGGACTCTGCCTTGGTAACCAGAAGCACCTCCCAAAGGCCCCATCTCCAGTACCATCACATTGGGAATTTGGTTAGGGGAGGGGGTGGAGCACATTCAGTCTGTAGCAAGGTAACTGCTAAAATTAAAGAAAGCTCTAAAGAAAAATAGACAAAATTTGCATTTCAAAGTAACTAATTTGTGAGAACTGAAAGACATTGTTGAAATATGCAAGTAATTTATAAGTGCCACCAGCATGAATTTGTGAGAAGGGAATGCAAATTCAGTACATCCTTTATAAACTGCAGAAAAATGGGTTTGTATGTAAAACCCACACATAGACTAAGAGTAGGATAGGAAGCTAGGCATCTAACCATTAGCTTTCTGGAGGTATTTACTCTTTTTACCAAATAATGGAGCATAGGACAGCAACTAAACAGGAGGGTCTAGTTGGGGAGAAAAATCTAGCTATTACGAGCTTTTGTGGAATCCTTATATTAACTTTTAAATGAAGACTTTAGTGTGTGTGTACATGTATGTACATATCTCAAAAATCCAGGGCCTAATCCTTTTATCTTCTAAATTACATTTCACTTCCCTGCCAATCTTGACTTTTGTTCTTAATCTCAAACATTAGTTCATCCATAAATATTTTAATGTTATTTGTGGTATAAACATTTTATGACACGTAAGAAAATTATGATATTAAGGAATTTTTCAGTGTTCTACTTCCTTGGTTATTTGAATCAATATTGTAATAAGGTTCGTACATTGCAGTTCATTAATACACTCCTTAAATTTCTTTCAATCCATTGGTTCTCTCTCCAATTTCATTTTTCCCCTCTCCATTAAAATTGTTTGTTAAAAAAACTTAAGTCATTTGTCATCAAGTTCCCCAAAGTCTGCATTTTGTCTCCTATCCCCTATGTCAATTAATATGTTCCTCTACTCCATATTTTCTGGTAGATGCAGCTTAGATGCAGCTTTAGAAGCTGATGGTATTTAGGATGTTTTCTTTGTGTTGAGGGCCAGAGCACAAGAATATTTTATAGATGGTGATATGTAGTAGGAGGCATGAGGTATCTGGATATCTTAGGGATTTTTATCAGCCATAATAATTTTTGTCAGGATCATTAAATCATTAGGGTTTGCAGAATTGTAATACTAATGCATTTCATTCATTAGCTGATTTATTTATTAGAAATATTTCCATAAAGAGTTCTCATCACATAATTTAACCACCTGACATACAGTGTAAATAGGAAAGGCAGGCTAAGTACTTAAGCTTTTTCTTTGTTTACTAATCTTCAAAATTAGTTTCATAGCACCCTCCAAAGTAACCAATAAAAGGTTTTTTTCTGTGTTAGAAATACACATTAGAAACTAATGGGTTGCAGTTTCTTGATGATCTGCATTAAGATCTTTTGTTTTCTCCCTTAGGTTACCATAGAGATGAATGAGCCAGTTCAGCTAACTTTTGCACTGAGGTACCTAAACTTCTTTACAAAAGCCACTCCACTCTCTCCTACAGTAACACTCAGTATGTCTGCAGATGTACCCCTTGGTAAGATATTTTGTTGAATCTTGTTTTGTAGATAGTGTGTGTGGTACTTCTCAGTCATTTAACTATGTTCCTGTTTTCTTTCAGTTGTAGAGTATAAAATCGCTGATATGGGACATTTAAAGTACTATTTGGCTCCCAAGATCGAGGATGAAGAAGGATCTTAGGCATTCTTAAAATCCAAGAAAATAAGACTAAGCTCTTTGAGAACTGCTCCTAAGCTACCAGCACATACTTAAGTCTCTTCTTTGTACCTCTGAGTACATATGTAGATAACATTCTCTGTAAATAACCTTGTTTTTCCTCCATTCTCTACAGTTTGTTTAAAGAATAAAGTCCAAAGTCAAATATGGTCTTGTTAATCTAGAAGTACTTCTGCCTTACCTAGAAATACTCTTTATGATTTTTATAAACAAAAGGATTCTGACTCTAAATGCAGTTTTGTTTTCAGTTTAAATAAAAGTTATTTGAATTTCAGGCATCACAGGACAGTGCCTTCTTTTGG
Source organism: Vicugna pacos (assembly GCF_048564905.1). NCBI lineage: Eukaryota > Metazoa > Chordata > Mammalia > Artiodactyla > Camelidae > Vicugna > Vicugna pacos. The sequence goes on from NC_133005.1 coordinate 20,054,058, forward strand.
ACCACAATGGTTGCAAGTATCCTAGGGAATTCACAGTTAAAGCAACTTTCATGTAAATGTTCTTATTTGCTCAGTCTAGAGCAGCTTGATACATGACATTAGATATAGCAATAAAAAGTATTCCAAACACAGCAGGTTACAAAATATTTTGGGGGGGTTCATTTGCCAAACTTACTCTAGTATCCTGACGAGCTCAAGAAATGAAAAGGAGAACAAATCTTACATATTTTATTATTTTGTCTTTTTTTTTTTAAATTAACACTTTACAGAAGCTTAATGTACCCAAAGTTTTGTGGGCTTTATAAGACTAGTATTGCTATAGAGCAGTGTTTTCTTTAGCCTAGAGAGCCTTGTACAGGAATCTTGGAAATTTTAATAGATCTGTGATAGAGCCCAAGAAATATGTGCAGATATAATTTCTCTAGTGTAAGTAGCCTTTCTTGGGACTTAATCCCTTAAAGGATGAAGATGGCTTAAATTCCATAGATGTTAGATTTAACCAAGAAAGTGAAAAGGCCCAGCTGTTGTGAAAGATTTAAACGTTCCAAGTAATAGTGCTACAAGGTCACAAATTGACATGCTGCATATCGAGAATTGCTTTATTGTAGTCCTTTTTCTCACTGTATTTTGTTTGGTAGGTTAAATGACTGGTTTCTGTGTTGTACTCTAGTGAGTTACAATTAGTGGACGGCAGAATTCATGCCTGGGGTAGGAATATCGGCTGCAAAGCAGCCTGATGTAAGTTTTTTGAGTGATGGAAAAATTTTACCTACACTGTGGTGGTGGTTCCAATACTATGCATTTGTCAAAACTAATCCAGTTGTACTTTGTTGTATGTAAGTTATGCTTTAATAAACCTTGACCTTTTAAAAGGCTTTACGTGTTGAAAAATGTCCCTTGTGGGTAGGCCTCTTACACGGGCGAGGCCTGATGACACGGAGCGGAAACAAGCAAGAATGTGGGACTACAGGAGAACAGTATGGTATAGGGTCGTAGAGACGGTGGTGCCCCCCTAGGAGAGGCTACTGCCCTGGTCATAGGGACACTGGACAGCTCAGGTCTTCCAGAAGCTTCGCAGGCTCGGCTTCCGCCTCCTGCGGGCGCCACTGCGCTCCCTGCACTGCTCGAAGGGTCTGAAAAACAACGTAGCTCACTAGTCCCGGGCCCGACTGTGACCCAGGCGGTCCGGCTTCCTAGGCACCCGCCCGCCTAGGCGGAGGTAGTCGGCCGCCTGCCTAGACTGCGGCGCCTCCCGAAACTTCAGGGCACGCGTTCCAACCGCGTAGTCCTAAGGCCCCGACGCCGTAAAGCTGGCCGCTCGCACGATCACCGTTGAAACGTGACGGAGAGCGTAACGGGACGGTGTCGCTCCCGGTGACGCCACGTCCGGCGCGCCGCCTTCCGGCACGCCATTTCCGGCGTCCGCCGGATGGGGGTGGGGCGGCAGTTGGGGGAGGCGGGCCATGAGGCTTCCGGCGCGCCTGCTGCCAACCGGGAGCAAGCTGTCGGTTCGCGGGCGGCCTGGCCGGGGCTCCGGTAAGGCGTTCGTGCGGCGGGGCGAGAGCGGAAGCGCCCGCCTTCAGGCTCGCGACGCGGCCCAGAGAGCTCTCCCCGCGGAGCTCAAGCCCCGAGTCTTGGGTGTGGAGTGCTCGCCCGCCCGGGGCACGGCTGGCCTCTTTCCAGAAACGGGCTTTTGCTTTCAGTCTAAATTCGCATCGGTTTTTATTTCTCTTCCCGGCTAGGTCTGCAGGCGGGCAAGGAGATTGTGTGGCGGCACGTAGTGCCAGGCGCTGTGCTTTGCTGATGCTTTAAAAATTCTTGCAACATTCAAATGCTGAGGAAATTTAGGGGTTGCGGTGAAACTGGTTAAAAAAAAAAAAAGCCTGTTGGGAGCTTAGACTGGTACTTAGAAAACATCGGTTTACATTTTTCCTTTACTCTTGTAGAATTCTTACTGTTTGCCACCAATAAGCATTCGTCTCCTCTTTCTCTCACGCTCTGCGCTTTTTGGTGGTCTGATGCGGTGTGAATAGTTACTGACAGAGTACGTAAACTTTAAACTTTTTTTTAAAGACTAATACAAATTAGAAGTGATTAAATGCCCTCAAAACCCCACATATTGTTAGTTCGGACTTTAAAGTTTATAGAATTAAATTTAGATTCTCTTGTAATTAGGATCGCAGCATTTAAAAACCTAGTAGTATTTGCCTCAGTTTGATCTAACCCTTTCAGAAAAACATATGTTAGCTTACCCTTATTTTTTCAGTACTTGAATTCTGGGGCCAGTATATAGTTACTAAGAAGGGGCGTGACCATTTAGCCCCAGTACCTTCATAATGCTAATTAATTTAGATTGACTGCAGGCCACTTAAAACAGCTCATTCGGTATTAGGTATATATAAAGCACTTAAAACAGTACCTGTCACCTTTAGCACTAGGTAGGTTAACTGCCATTGTAATGGTGATGATTACTTGCAAAATGTCATGCCAGAGGAAGGCTAGTCCTTATTTTTGTTTTTTTATGTTACTGTCATTGAAATACTTCATTTTCTTTTTAAAGATATGTTTCGCTTTTAGAAATCAAATAGCTTCACAATCAAAATAGATTTACTTCTTTCATTGGTATAACTTTGTAATTTTATGGAAGAAAAGTACACAAATTACAAATGTTTTTCAATTTAAATATTAATGTTTTTTAATGTTACCATCTTTTACACCGGTGTCATGATGACCATGATTTCATTGCTGGAGTCAGCTTTGAATATTTTGAACAAAAACCAGATTTTATTCAGGTTTTTGTTTGTTTGCTTGTTTGTTTTTAATGTAGCTGTAGAAGTAACCTGGAAAGTGAGATCACTACTTTCAGTGCTTGGGGAGGAGCAGAGAGACAGGCAAATCAGAGGGCACTGTGTACAGTACTGGTAGCCAGTAGCGTATCCACATTTACAACAAGAAGCTTTATAGATCAGTATTAAAAGGGAAATAGAGGGAAAATCACAGGGAAATAGGCAAAATACGTATGTAAATGTATTCCATTCCCTACCCTCCCTCCTCTCTCCCTGGCAAATAAGAGAATCATTTGAGTATATACTCCTCTTGCTGTTTCTGGTAGCAAGGACAGGGGACAAGCAATACTATAGCAGAATGGCTAAAAAAATGGACTTTGATGTCAGGTGGACTTAAGTCACCACTTTCACCTACTGTCTGTGTGACTTTGGAAAAATTAGGAGGCAGAGAAACATTGGTGGCAAAATAAACATAAGATCTGTTTCTTGGCAAATGTCTTGACTCTCATTCTACTAGGACAAACCAGAGTAGATAAATAATGACAGTGTTTTCACTTTGTCAGAGGAATGCCAGGTTCTAAGAATAGCAGAGCCTAAATTGCCAGTTGCTCGTGTGACATTGCAGCCCGTAATTCCAATACCTATAGCAGACACATTGTTGTCTCCTGCAGAGAATAATGCTTTTCCTTGTTTTCAGGCTGTAGCTGTGTCAGCGTGTTATGATGCCATCTCGTACCAACCTGGCTACTGGAATCCCCAGTAGTAAAGTGAAATACTCAAGGCTCTCCAGCACAGACGATGGCTACATTGACCTTCAGGTAAATGCAGAAGGGAGCTGATAAGATTGACTGGCTCTGCTTCTGCTGAGTTAGCAGGTAGACCTTCCAGGTGGAGGTTTTGCTAACTGTCCCTAAGGATTAGAGGGAGCTGCAAGAAAGAAACTCATCTCTGAGATTCTTTCAGCTATAGCCTGCAGAAGAAGGGACTGTGGCAGAGCAGTTATGAACCAATGTAAATATTGTCCATTTCTAAGAAATTTTAGTTGTAAAATGCCAGAGTCCAGTAGTTGCAAATTTCATTGAGTTTATCTGAAAATAATCAGGTTGCGTTTTGCTAAGTAGAATTTTTTTAAGGACTGTGTCGTTGGTTTGTTTACACTTTAGTCAAAACCAGTTCATCTTTTAAGGGAGAAACTAACTGCTAAAGCCAGCAGATTGTGGGAGTCTTCCTTCTTTCCTGATGTCATGAGATCCAATTTATTAAAGGTATTCTTTATGGCAAACAGTAAGTAAGACAGAATATTAAGTTTGTGTACTGCCCTCATCATTGTTTATAAACTACTTCATTGCATATAAGATACTAGCATCCCCTTTGCCCACTTCCCCTTAGAATAGAATAGTTTAGGTGGAACCAGGACCAAGGAGGAAATAGCAGGAACCCATCCTTTTAAATATAAACAGATCAATTATTGTTTGACTTTTTGGATCCACACTTGAAGGAGAGAGTTTTTCTTTTTCTTTCTTTTTTTTTTTTTCTTTTTTTTTTTTTAAGTATATCTCGGAAGCTTCCAGCCAGTTAGGTCAGATACAACATGAGCCAAACCTTAGTAATCTGTCTCTGAATCTTAGCCTTGAATTGAACTTGTTAATAAGGAGGTTACTTGCCCTGCGGGGCAGGCAACTAACGCTTTAGAAAAAGTTGTTTCTAAAACATTTGACTGCATTCTGACTTAGCTTTGAATGCCAGAAGTCATTTATTTTCTTTCTTACTTTTCCACAGCGAGATACTCACTCTTCATCCCCATGGATTAGCCTTCCATGTGCCAAGCACATAATAAGCACGTGTAATTAATGAATGACCAAAGTGCCTTTTGTTTTTGTAAGAAGATAGCTTTTTTATGGTACAATGAATGGTCTGTGGAATGAGACTAGAACTAGAAAGAGTAACACTCTGCTGGGACTCCCTCGAGTGACCGTTCGCGCAGTTTAACTGGAGCGTCAGCTACTGCCTGTGCTTTTTCCTTCTCCCCCAGAGCTACGCTGGATAGTAGGACTTACTTCAAGACACACGAGACATCCAGATTGGTTCTTCTTATCCTCCCCGTTTTAAAGTGTCTAAGCCCTGGTGTATTCATAATGCTCTTCCTTGTCTTTTTTGTTTCTCTTCCAGTTTAAGAAAAGCCCCCCTAAGATCCCATACAAGGCCATTGCACTTGCTACAGTGCTGTTTTTGATTGGCACCTTTCTCATTATCATAGGCTCCCTCCTGCTGGCGGGCTATATCAGCAAAGGGGTAAGTGGAGGGGCTGGTGGGAAAGCCATGAGATGTTTAAAATGTGAGCCAGGACTCTATTGTTTTACATTCATATCTGGTACAGCAGATTCCAGCAGGAAAGAGAAAGGGATTTTCTTTTGGATTTTATTCTCTGATAATAAGGTGTGTTTCTTTCTTTGAGCCACAACGGATTCTCCCACAGTTCCTGTAAGGTGGGTATGGCTGGTAGGCACATTTTTCCCTCTGGATATGGGGCAATTTTCCTACCATCATAGTTTGGAACAGCAAGGCTGAGCCTGGCATTAAAGACTCTTGACTGACGAAGGCCACAACTAGAGTAGAATGCTGCTTGCTGTTACATCTTTGCAGTACCTCAGACGTACTGCTGTAGTCAGTGCTTGAGGAGAAACGGTGAGGGTTGTATATAGGTCTGGGGCTGCTGACCAAGCCAGGAGTTTGGCTTATGGATCAGATATTTCATAAATTAGATTTGGTCAGAGTTTCTTTTGAGCTTCAATATGATACCTTAGAAACCTAAAGTGGTTTTTGGTGGTTCTTTCTCTTGGATTGTATACAGTTGCTTCTACAAAGCATCTAAGTTGCTGTTAAACTAATATTGATGGTAATTCACATCCATTCTTCAGTGCAAACCAAGCCAGGGAATGATGGTCATAATTGCTCTGCGGAAGGAACACAGCCAGGAGCTAAAACTATGGGCATTATCGCTGGAATTGTAAATAGTAGCATTGTCACAATAAAATGGCTGCTTTTAGAAGTGTATCTAATTTGCCTTAGGTCCTTAGCTATAAATAAATTATGTGGCTGCCAGATGCTTACTTGGGGCAGTTTAAGCTTGACCGTCTAACTTCAGGACTGTGCCTTCAGTCAAGTTTCATTGCAGCATGCAGTGCTAACTCTGGGGGCAGGAGCAGGGGTCTATTCGTGATGTAAAAATTGAGAATAGAGGTGAAATCCACATGCAACAAATATCACTTCACCTTGCGTGGTTTATCAAAGACTACTTTAGAAATAAGGATAAAGGTATTAATTAAGAAAATCACTTATTAGGTTTTTTAGTTTTTGACTTTTTTTTGTGGAACTACAAGATTTTTATTTAAAAAAATTTTTTTTCTTTCCATTATGGTTTATTACAAGATACTGAATATAGTTCTGTGCTATGCAGTAGGTCCTTGTTGTTTATCTGGGTTTTTTTAACTTTTTTGATTGATTTACAGTCATTTTACAATATTGTGTCAAATTCCAGTGTAGAGCACAATTTTTCAGTTATACATGAATATACATATATTCATTGTCACATTTTTCTTCACTGTGAGCTAGTTTTTCACTTTTTATTGCAGATGTTTCAAAACAGTAGGTGCAATAATTTAATGAACCCCTGCCACGTGTACCCCACGGAGCATCAACAGTTATGTTTTCTTTCATCTATACCCCCAACTTTTTTTCTGGTAAACTAAAGAAAATACCAGATTTGCATTTGCTGATAAATTCATAAGTGTGCATCCTCAGTATGCATCTCTAACAGTTTTTACATAAATCTTGGGGTGCTAGCTTAATATCATTTATCTTGTTTTTCTGTTTTTCATATATCTGGCAAACTGTTAGATTTAGGGACTTGCTTAGATCTACTTTAGTTTTATTTTAGAAAGAATATTTCGTAGGGGTTGCTGTGTAATTGCTATTGCACATTGGTTCTCAAACTTCAGTGTCTGTCAGCATCACCTGGCAGACGTGTTCCCACACAAGTTCCCTGACCCTAGTCCCAGAGGCTCCAGTTTTGTAGGTCTAGGGTTGAGCACAAGAATTTGCATTTCTGACAAGTTCCCAGGTGATGAAGGTGATGATAGTGGTCCAAGGACCACACTTTGAGAACCATTGCTATATAGCATTACATTAGGAGGCACATAATGGTTGTCTAAATTTTTATTTGATATTAAGATTGATTACTGGGTTCACATGTCTTCAGTCTAATTCATTCATTAAGGACTTATGCCCCATTACCCTTTGCACTGATGAGTCCAGTTCTAACATTTTCTGCATTTATCAGCTAAAATTCTTCTAGAACTTTCTCAAATCCACTATTTGGCTACCCTGAAATGCAATGTGTATAGTGAAGGTAGGAAAAATGTTTGATGATTTCTCTTTAATTATCAACTTTTATGAAATTATACCTAGCAACCTCGAAAGGTGACCATAGAATTGCTAGTGTCACTGTAAGCTTATCACCTTTTTACATACTTGTGTTCCAGTCAACTGCAGTCTGTATTCTTTTTAATATATAAATTGTCCCATATTTGCTCAGCAGGAGCCTCTTCAAGTTACTCCTGTGTCTTTTAAAGCTGACCCAGGTAGCTTTTAACAGCTTTCTTGCTCAGCAAGTTATCCCAGGCCCAGCTATAGATTTCCTGTCCCCCCAACTTGTAAATAGCCATTTCTCTAAGGAGCCCTGGTTTCTTTATGGGAGATAGACTTAGAGATCACAAACTGGACATTAATCTTTCTCATTGCTATTGGGTTTCATTGTTCCTAGGCCTTTTCAGTGACAGAATTAGGAAATAGGTATCTTAGAAAACAAAGGAAAATCATATTGTATAGATACAATAGCATATAGATGTAGTATAATATATAGATATTTGCCATGCAAATTTAAGACTAGAGTTTGAACTTAATTTCTTCGATTTTAGGTATGTATATCTCTTGTAATGATATTGATATAGTTACTTACATCCCTTATTCTACATTATACGTATAATAGTTTCAAAATAACAGCAGAGTTAATGCTAAGTAAAAGAAGGCTGAATGTACTGTATGTTTCCTTTGCAATTCTTTTAACCCTTGGAATCTATCCCACTAGGGATGTACAGTTGAAATCCTGCAAAAAGTGGAAGAAGCAGAAAAGTAGAAAATATAAAATAAGATGATAGAAAAAGTACTGAGCATGTTAATTGTGAGAGTTGTAGACTTTATTCTTTTTAATGCTCAGGTAGTGCCCTTCAAGTTCTCTTCCCTCGGTTTTAAGCTTGCGTTCACTGAGTCATATGTGCCAGCTGGGACTACTTGCTTTACGTGTGTCACCTCATTTAGTTTTCACTAGAACCATATGAGGGAAATAATCCTATTTCCGTTTCTGAATGAAACAGCCAAACTTATATTGATCAAATAGCCTATCAATATACATTGTGTAAATAGCCCTGTTAAAAGAAGATTTTTTAGATTAGGTGCATGTCTTTAGGGAAATCTTCCTAAGCTTAAAAACAACGGGAAAAATCACAAAGAACAAGAAGAATAAATTTAACTGTATAAACATTTAAAACTGCACCTACACAGGAGAGGCAAAGCAGTTTCATAAAGGTGAATCCATTCATTTAGCAGATTTATTAAGCCTCTATTATATGTTGGACACAGCCGGGGATAACAAGGATGAACAAAGTCCCTGCCCTCATGGAACACCCCCAAAAGTTGAAGCCCTATTAATAAAGAAACTAAATACCATTCCTCCCTCTCTGACCTATGAATTGTGCTTGTGGGAATGAACATATCCTAAGAAAATAACCTGGAAGACCAGGCAAAACACTGAAGTTTATTGTGGTATTCTTTGCAGTTACAAAAAGGTATCCAGCTATCTGGGGCCTGGTTAAGTAAAATTGTAACATCCATTATCGCGGAATGTCACATGTCATAGCTGACATACAACATTTTATTGGTTTCAGGTGTACAGCAGGATTTGGTATTTGTATATTTTGGGAAATGATCACCACAATAAGTCTATTTAACATCTGTTACCACAAATAGCTGTATTTTTTTTCTTGTGATGAGAATTTTTAAGATCTACTCTCTCAGCAACTTTCACGTATATAATACAGTATTATTAACTACAGACACCATGCTGTACGTATACCCCTAGGACTTAGTTATTTTATACGTGGAAGTTTGTACCTTTTGACCACCTTTTCACCCATTTCACCTACCTCCCTTTGTCCCCCCAGTTAAGAGCTTTTAGTAGTATTTTGGCAATTGTTTGTTGTAATTGCCAAATTTGTCCCAAATTTTTGTCTCAGAAACAGAGTATGGTGTATTCACAACTAAAAACTTCAAAGGAGTGGAAGGAAATAAGCCAAAATATCTATGGATGAACATGGGTAATTTCTCTAATTTTTTGTACTTTGCAGTTTTTCTGCAATTGATAAGGAGGAAAAGAGACATAAACCTTTCCCCTTGGTAGTGTACCACCCAAAGAAAATGCTCTGAAAAGTGTAAAATAACTGATCTTTGGATTGGACCCTTGCTTTATTTTATTCTAAAATGTGTAACTTGCATGGAACTGATGGGCTTTCCTCCTTCTGCCACCAGGGGGCAGACCGAGCCGTTCCTGTCCTGATCATTGGCATCCTGGTGTTCCTGCCAGGATTTTACCACCTGCGCATCGCCTACTACGCATCCAAAGGCTACCGGGGTTACTCCTACGATGACATTCCAGACTTTGATGACTAGCACCCACCTCAGTCCTGACGAGAAGAGTCACAGATGGGACCGAGCCCAGCTTTAAGACACTGAGCAGAAACTATGGCTATGGGCTGAAGAGCTCTGCAATTGCAGATGTTTAACAAAACCGTGGCCAGATTATATGGGTCCATCCTAAAGATGTTAACTGAGCTGACAACCAGCTCATTAGGACAGTCTCCCTTTTTCATCTCTTGGCCCTGGCAAAAACCCCTGACAAGTTTTCCCACATGACTGTGTATCATGGAAGAGTAGCAGTGTGAATTGTATGGAAAAGTGGGAGGTTTTCCTCTAGTGGAAAGTGTTGCTGCCACCACCCTTTTTAGAGCTGAGCATTTCTTTTAACTAGTCCTCATTGCCAATATGTTCTTGTGGCAAATGGAAGAATGCAGTATGTCAGGTTTCTTATTAGTAAGTAATTTATTTTGAAAGTCTCTAAGTGTCTTATCCCCATACTCGCCTCTCACTTTGTGTTCTAGTGGAAGACCTTGGCAAGATCAATATCAGTGTGAGTGCATCTGTAATGTTTTTTACTTGCTTATTAACAGCAACCAGGAAGTTTTTTCAACCCTCAGAGCAAGTTTTCAAAATGTAAACACTTTCTCTGTTCACAAATCCTTGGCCAGCTCTGATCTGGTAAAGTGATAGGTTGGCCAGCATATAATTTGGATCATTCTGTCCTTTGTAGATGAAGATGTTCTGTAGATCATGCCTTTAAGGACTGGACTTTTGGCTGTTTCCTAAGGAAAAATGTAGATAAGCAGTTATTAGAGTTTATAAACCCATTGTTAGCACCTTGTGTTATGATGCCATTCTGTTGAAGGCCGTAAGAATTGGCCCAGATCTCTAGAGGACTAGACTGCTTTAGTTTGATTTTGTTCCCTAGCTTGCAAAAAGTGATTTATATTCAAAGGAAATTAAAATGTCAAAATCTAAATGCTAGACTTAAAAGTTAACTTTAAACATATTTCAGAAAACAGTTTAATGATTATATGATATCTTTGATCCTAATACCCAGGGCTTCCTTTGTTTTTAGATAACTGGCATTGTGTGCCAGACTGCTTTCCAGTCATTCTTTTACTCTGAAGTTACGGACTTGACCGACTAGAAGTCTGGAAGTGCCATCAGCTGAGGTTTGGAGGGCCGTGGGTAGAGCTAGGTTATAGGGGAAGATGAGCTCAGCTTTGGATATGTTAAATTTTGGATGTCTACTTGCTGGCCAAGTGGAGATGTTGAGTCGGCAATTGAAGTGTGCAGTTTTGGAGTTCAGAAACGGAGTCAAGGCTATAGTTAGAAATTTGGGAGTCAGTGTTGGGCCAATATCTAAGAGCCATGGAACTGGATGAGATCACCTATGGAGTGAGAACATATGGGGAAAAAACTAGGCTAGGACTCAGGCAATGAGAGACAGACAGGGGGCACCTGAAGCAGCCTCCAAGATGAGGTGCATTTTACAATGGAAAGGTAGGCAGGGAGTCCAGTCTTCTAATTAAAGTTCTTAGGTTTTGGCAGTGAAAATATGAGGAAATACATAACGCTTTATCCTGGGCAGTGTTGCAAAGCTCAGACCAGAAAGTTTTGGCCAAACCAAATATTTGATCCTTTTTATAAGGGTAATGAGGCTACCAGTAAGGGGGGAGAAATCCAAATGCAGTGGTAGAGGGGAGTAAAAGGCCCGGTCCCCAACCTTGTCTAAGTTTCTCGTGTACCCTTCTAGAAGTGTTCTAAGCACATGTCTATATCCTTAAAAAAAAGAAAAAGAAAAAGAAACCTCAGACTCCCATGATACAGTTTTGTAATTTTTTTCCCACTTGTTCTATGCATCTTTACCATATCCATGGGGATCAGCCACATTCTCTTTAACATACATCATGTGAGCAGTTTTCCACGGATAGTTGTGCCTGTAGTTACAAGGTCCTACGAACAGAGACCATGAAAGTCAGGCTCCTGGAGCAGGAACTGCCTCTTGGGTGTTCCCTGGGGAATGGCCCTTGCTCTTCTATTGGAACATAATCTCATTCTAGTTGGGATTGCTACCCTTTTGTGTAAGTATTGTTTATTAAGTCAGAATCAGACTCCTTGTAACTATGCTCTGACGGCAACTGTGTGTTCTGGTGCTTTACAGAAAACATCTAACCTCCATAACAGCAGTGAATGTTCCTGGGACCCTTTGCCAGATGTTGTGCCAAGCGCTTTTATTACATACTCTATTTCATTTTAATCCTTGGAAAAATCTTGAGTTGGGTAGGATTCTTAGGTTATAGGTTATTTGGGACTTATGTTTAGGCCAATCCTGAATTTCCCTTGCCAAGTGTGAAAGTCAAATGCCTTTAGGGGCTGGATATGTAAAGAAATGGAGGGCAGAGAGATGGACAGGATTATTGAGGTCAATTGTCGAATGTGTATTTTACCTAAAAGCAGCCTCTTCATCCCTTTTAAAGTGTTGGCCAAACCATGTGCCCTAGCTGTATGAGGCTTCCCTTATTTGCAACAAGGATTGGCTCTCATTAGTCATTTCCAGCATCCTCCCCAGTTGCATCAGCTGCTCCACATATAATGGCAGTTTCAGGCCGGTTCCCTCCAGATAAGCTTCACCTGGTCATTGTGCCAGGTGCATGTTGATTACTTCCTTTCTGTCAATTGTCAGGTGCTGAGGGTAGAGTAGAAAAAGAGGGTTTAGTCAATGAGGAGCAGAGGTTGCCAACTAGTGGCCACAGGTGTTGGCCAGAATTTTGTTTTAAAAATGGAAAAGTTTACATGATCTGGATTTGGGGCTTTTAAAAAAAAAAGAATGAATAGATTTTTCTTACTGAGTAACCGCAATCAACTTGAGCAAAATAGTGTTGCAGCAGCTTTGAGCAGAATTCACCAGTTCACTGTAGTTCCCGCCACTGGTTGGTTACTTTTGTACCAAATCTGCTAGTTTTCTTCATAAAGGGCAAAGAATGTGTCCCACAAATTCTAGCACAGTGCTGGTGGGCATTTAGGTTTATTGAATGAAGAACCAAAGTCAAGAGTGCATTTCTGTCCCGGGTCAGGATGTTCCTTTGAGGCTGGTACCATTTGATTCAGACTTTCCTAAATGACCCTGTGCCAGCTGCTCTTTGGACAGCTCCTCTTTTGGTGCTATCTGTGAGTCAGGTCTCTGCCCGGCACCCTCTGCTCGGGCTAATGAGCCCAGTTCACAGCCACCTGCAAGTCCCTTCCTCCAGGGTCGCGCGTGTCCCTGCCGGCTGGCACAGAAGCGCCTCCTGTTACTGGTGCGGTGAGGGAAGCTGGTATGGGATGAGCACAGCCTTGAGTTTCTGCTGACCAAAGGATCGTAAGCCATATCAGCTCACCTTAGTCGCCTTGCCCTGCCATCTAATTTCCTATCCAGAGGCCTCTCCTAAATACGGTCCCACTGGCTTGTGGTCTCACGGTGTGAAGTCCACTCAGGGTTTAGTGCCCGGGTGGAAAGGGCACACACAGTCTTCCTTGCTGTAAGGTATTGTGCAACTTACCTCTGAAGCCCCAGTTTCCTTACCTCCTAAAGTGAAGATAACCACTTCCTACCCCGAAGGGTAATTGTGAGGATTAAATGAAACAATCTGAGAGGGTGCTTTGTGTAGAGCCTGGCTTCCAGGAAGGGAAGCTGCTGTTTGAGAGAATGAAGAAGCTCACTGTTTTGGCTTGAGGGCGTCTTGCCTGGGGCGAGGCTATAGAGGAGGGATGAGGGCCCATGTTGGATCCCTGGGGCCAGCCTGAAGAACTTGCAGTTCCCTGAAGGGACGACCCCAGAGCCTGGGCAGGAGGCAGCACAGCAGGTGGCCTCGCCCAGGCCCAGCTCCCTTCCCTGACCGCTGCCTGTGGGACGGGGTGAGGAGGCCTCCAGCCCCTGGCCCTCCTCCAGCACGCAGCTGCTTCAGTCCTACTCTGGAACAAGATGGAAAGGAAGAGGACCAAAGCCCCCCACTGTAGCCAACACGTGGGCCACCAGAGACCCCTGCAGGGAAGGCCCCGCAGGGAAGGCGGTGGATGACACAGGAAGATGGGATGATACAGCTGGAGCACCCTCAGACTGCCTCTCCCTGGAGCTTGGTCCCTGTTTTCACCTCTCCCTCCCTGCACTTCCCTTCTCAGCCTTACCCTTGGACATTCAAGGGTGGGCTGTGGACCAGCAGCATCAGCATCCTCCTGGAGCTTGTTGGGTGCACAGAATCTTGGGCCTGCTCAGACTCCTAAATCAGAACCTGCGTCTTAACTAGACCCCCAGGGGCTCCATTGCCTGTCAGTGTTGGAGCAGCGCTGATCTGGGGTGCCTCGTGCCTCCCAGTCCATTTCCTCACTTTAGGACTGGACCTCCTCTGGTAGTGCGGGTGGCCAGGGGTGGGGAGCACCCAGAAGTCTGGCCCCTCCTTCTCCACCCACCATTATTCTCCAGCTAAAACGGTAATCCCCAAGGTCTTGACGCTTCATACCAGTGGTACAGAAATATTGAAGGAAGCTTTGTGAAGATTCTTTTTTTGTGCGTGTGTGAGTAGTGAGAAGTCCTACAGGTGGGGAAGGTCTGTGGCGGAAGTGGAAGCACGCCTTGGTGCTCTGAAGGCCGGGGGAAGGGACAATGTGTACTTTATGGCCCAGTGAGAGGCAGGATGTTTTCTCTTGGTTTCTGTGGGAGACAGAGAGAGTGGCTCAGGAACTGACCCTGAACCCTGAGGGTGCTGGCTTTCCTCCCTGTCCCTGTGGGTCTCTGATGCCTCCAATCTTTCATTCCTGTCACTAACTTGAGAAGATTCAACTAGAAAATGTTCCAGGCTAGGGGATAAAGGTTCTTGGCTAAGATGCTAATGCTTCAAAAGGTTTTTCTCTAGGATTGATACCTATCAGGTTTGCTCTGAGGTCACTCACAGGACCACTGTGTCCCTACAACTGAAAAGATGGCATCAGTGGAATCACCAACACAGCCTAGGAGAGTCTGTGGCCTGGCAGAGTTGAGATGACTCACCCCACTGGGAGGAATGACCTTCCAGGCCTCCCATTTCCTCCACGTAGTTGTGTCACTTTGGCTGAATCGATATTCATTGTTGACATTACTAAGAATATATAAACCTTCACAGCTCAGCCGGGACAGATACTATGACTGACTTCTCTCTTCCAACACAGCTTTCAATTTTTCCTGGAGTTAACAATCTTGTTTTATTTGTTGGCATGATTTTCTGTACCTATCACAAATTCATCAATCTTGCTTATGAATATTGATTTTAAAATTGTAAGTAAATTATAAGATCACGGCCAGCTGTGGATTCAAACAAATAAGCAAAGTCGAAGGTATGTTAAGAAAATCAGTTGTAGGGGGAAAGGTATAGCTCAAGTAGTAGAGCACGTGCTTAGCACACACAAGGTTCTGGGTTCAATCCCCAGTACCTCCTCTAAAAATAAATACATGAATAAACCTAATTACCTCCCCCCTCAAAAAAAAAAAAAAAGAAAGAAAGAAAAAAAAAAGAAAATCAGTTGTGTACTTCAGTATCTTAATAGGTTAAAGGAGAAAAATCATATAACTCTCTTGATAGAAGCCAAAAAAGCATTAGATAAAATTTAACATCGGTTCCTGATTTATTGACAAAAGAAATTAAAATTCTGGCCAACTTTGAATAGATAGACCTTAGCATCAAAAAGAATGTAAAGAATCAATAGCAAATACTATGTAGTAAAATACCAGATGTATTCTCATTAAAATCAGAAACGAGGTAAAACCTGTCATTCTGGTTAAAGCAAAAGCAGACATGAATCTCAGCTCATAGACCCAGGTTTGCAAGAAGTCAGGCGTTTCAATTGTTTTCCTGCTTTTTTAAATAATTACATTGAATTTTCGTCGTAAATCAATATCCTACCTGGTGATTGAAATTTACTCTTGGTCATTTTGAGAGTGTTCCCCCTCTGCGAGGTTTGCCATCTCAGTTGGAGGAGAGGGGCTATCCAATAGCATCAAGGCTTCCAGGAAGGGAAAGCATGTGGTCCTTGTGTGTCCACAGTGGCATTTGCTGTGATGTACTTTGTCTTGTTTAATCCTGAGATGTTGGTCCACACATGTAGCTGTGGTGGTGCTGCTTGTTCTCAGCTGCGCACTCTGAAGTCTGTCTCTCAGCTCCTTCTGGACCCCACTTGGGCACATGAGAACATTAGATCACCCTTGTACCTATATAGTGGGACTGTACAAGGTTCTTCACTGCCTTTGGGCTCTTTCTGGACACACATCACATTATCCTGCTGCCCCCACCCCCATCCTGGGGTGCCCGGGAACTGTCTGGGCTGTCTCTGCTCCAGCTGATTTTGCTGCTTCCCAGGCTCTACTTAGAACAGGGGAATGGATCCCTTCCACTTCCAGCTTCCCAGTCTATCAAAGATACCTCTTGTTCTCCTGCTGGCGGCTCTCCCTTCCCATTCCCGCCCTCCATTTACGGCAAAGCTTGGGCTTCTGGGGAAGACGGATGGGATGGATGCAGGAATACGTTAACGTTTCAAACCCACTTGCTTTCCTCTAACTCTCCTCTTTTCTCTGAATCCAGAGCCTTTTATTTAATCTAAAGAAGCACTAAACTTAAGTACATTTACTGAGGAAGTTAATTTTAACATCAAATAATCCCTAGTGAAGAACCTTTTGTTTTACTTCCACCTGTCATGAATTAGTATTTTTGGTTTATACACTGTTCAGTGAGATGAGTCTGCCAATCGTGCATTTGGATATTGTGGCAATATCAAATTATTATAAAGGTTTAAATGCTTGCTCTCAATATCTGTAATTAAGTCATCAGAGGCCAGTGACAAACAGCTTATGACTAGCAGTGGTCCAGAGGCCACATTGCATAACCTGGAACAAAGATTCAGTCACCTCCACGTCAGCTCTTCTAAATCTAGTTCAAACACTGAAATTAAAAATGCAAGAACGTGACTTATTTTTCCTGTGTGTTCTGCTGCCTCACCCCTTCCCTAAGCCAGTAGGCACAGAATACCTAACTGCTGCAAAGTAATAGTGATGAGGTCACAGAAAATAGTGGAAATGAAAATTGCATCAGTTAACACAGCGAGTTTCTTGCTGCAGAAATGAGAAGTATAAAATTGATGTTTTTAAAAAAGGAAGAGAATGAGAGACTAGTCATAATTTGTAGATAAATAGATTGCAACCTATAAAAAACAAGAGATTTTTAATGAGTTCCGTGGGATGGATGGTTACAAAGAATATCAAAATCAAGGGCTCTTCTACTATACTAGAATAATGATTAGAAAGTGTAATAAAATAAGGGTCTCATTCACACCAGCTGTGAAACAAAATACTTGGAGATCAAATTAATAGGAAGTTGCTGAGTATATTTGATGGAAAAAAAATAAAACCTTACTGAGATACTTAAAAGATTTTATTTTATTAGTAAGTCTCTATATTGTAAAGAGATGTAAGTGTTTCTACAAATATACTCTCATACTAATCAAAATCATGTGGGAGGGGCAAGGAGGACTTGACAAAGTGATTCTCAAATCAATCTAGAAATTAAAAGGATGATAATAACCAGAAAAAATTTCAAGGGAGAATCTTGAAGGAGCATTTATCTTCTTTGACTTTACATGGCATTGTAAAGCTACATAAATTAAAACAGGGTGATTCCGCACAGGCATGAAAAGGGAAATAAATGTGTGTCACATTTGGACACACAAAATCTGTGTCCCCCAAAAAGCCAAAATATCAGTAAAAATTTAGCATATGATTAATGGGCGATTAAAATTACAAGAGAAATGATGAATTGTTTAAATAAATGGTGTTAGAACAACTGATTTCTAAATATGCCCAGTCCTCCTGGGCTCCTGTTTGGATTGTACTTCCTTGTCACTTCAAGCTGCATGTCCCCATGTGATTTGTGCTGGCCAATGAAATGTGAGTTTGAGTGGCATATGTCACTTCTGAGAAGAAGCTTTAGGAGCCAGTGCACAATTTCCCTTGTTTTCACTCCCTCTGCCTTGGTCCTGGAGTGAGGATGATGCATAGCAGAGCCCCTAAATGACCCACAAGGAACATATAGTGTGAGAGAAATAAACCTTTGCTGTTTGAAACCACTGGATTTGGGGGTTTCTGTTATGCAGCATAACCCAGCCTACCCTGACTGATACAATCCCTGTCTCATACTTTACACTTGTCAGAAGAAAAACAATTCACATCAATGTATCAGAGGTGTAAATCATTAATGCTTTCTAGAACTATCTTTGCTTTTGAAAGGGTGTTTTAAGGAGAAGGCATTACTTACCCAGAAGAATAAACTGCTGTATGCAGGACCAGCTATATAATAAAGCATGAAATGCAAATGCAGGATCCCTTGTTAAAATGTATTAAAAATTTCAAGATGGTGACAGCAGAACATAAACCTTGAATGAGGTCCTTCTAAGCGTGGGTCCCTGTGGGACTACCCAGCTTGCACACCTGTGAAGCTGGACCTGACCTTATGTAATTGGTATGGCTGCATCCTCCCTTTTCTCCTGGTGTAATTTCCTCACTATTCTGCCCTTAGATTATACTTCCACAAAGTGGGGAGGGGAGGGTATAGCTCAGTGGTAGAGTGTATGCTTAGCATGCATGAGGTCCTGGGTTCAATCCCCAGTACCTCCACTGAAAAAAAAAGATTATACTTCCACAGGGCAGTGAGGTTACTCAAATGTCATCTTCTCAGTTAGGCTAACTCCTATCCCCTATGTTCCTTATCCTGATTTATTTTTCTTTTTTAATACTTTCCACTATCCATCATAGTTCACATTTACTCATTTATCTTATTTATGTGTATCTCCCCTACTAGAATGTAATCCATGAGGGCACAGGTTTTTGTCTGTATTAGTCACTGTTGTATCCTCAACACCTAGGACAGTGCCTGTCACGTAGTGAACAGTGAACATCTGTTGAAAGAGTGAATAACTGAATTTAAAGACTATCAATAAGAGACTATGTAACAGGCATCCACACATTGGTGGGTCCATCCACCCAACAATATTTAGTATCTCAAGTCATTGTGTCGTGTTACCCCTGGGGCTATGGTAACAACCGAACCACAGTACTTCCTGTCCAGCAACAGAGTTGGGTGCTTGGGCCATTGCTGCAAATCCAAACAGCAATTGTGAAATTGCTCATGACACAGCATGTCATGAGGCTGGGATCCTACAGGAAAAAGATTCTTTTTTTTATATCAATTTTACTGGAATGTAATTTACCATAAAATGCACTCATTTGAGCTGTACAGCTTGATGCATTTAGATGTAGGTATATACTTACATTCTGTATTGTTTTATGATAAAAGTACATAACATTAAATTTACCATCTTAGCCATTTCTAAGTGTACAGTTCAGTAAAGTTAAGTATATTCATATTGTTGTGCAATCTTTCCATCTTGTGAAACTGAAATCTGTACTCATTAAACTCAAATCTCCCTTTCCCCCAGAGAAAAACTTTGCTTTTAATTCACCCTTATAAATGCAGTATTCAGAATGCTTAAAGAACTCCTTAAAATAATCTCAGAATAGGACCACTTCCAGGAAGAGTAAGTGAATCATTCAGGACCCTTAAGTGTTCCCCCAAAAAAGAAAGAAAAAGCAAGTCAACTTAAATCAGCTAAACAGTAAAGAGAAATTTAGGGGCTCTTGTTTAAGAATTGTCCTCTCCCCAGATATCTCCAGCTGTTGTTTCCCTTCCCAGGCTGGTGGGAACAGCGCCAGCCAACCCTCTCTTCCTGGGTCTTCTGAGAAAGAGGCTCTTCCTTCCTGGCAGCCAAGGCAAATGCCTCCTCAGCTCCCTGTTAGATCAGTTTGGGTGTCCCGCCCAAGATGGAACTAATCTCTATGGCCAGAGTCTTAAACCAGTCAGGGTCCATGTGGGAGCCTGGGCAGGGTTATAGCCTCCTAACACTGCCTGGCTGAGAATGAGATGATCTAATCAATAAAATTGGGTCCAGGAAGTAAAAGGGGAAGGGATGCTGGGGCAACATCATGATGTCACCATTTCTATGTATTTTATACAATTATGTCAATCATTTAGTATTCAGTGAGTTCTAGTTACAAAATGAAAACCTTGATGAACCACTGGGGTGTGGATTGAGTTGTACCTGAGTCCTTGATTTAGGGTTTATGAAGGAAGTATTCCCAGGAGAAACCTGAAAGGGGTCGGGGTGGGAGAAGCAGGACAGGGAAGGAGAGGAAGCCCGGTAAGGATGCCACTGGAGAGATATTCCAGCCGCAGAGCTGAGTGTAAATTAAAGAACTGGGCTATTGGACTCCGCGCCAGTCATTGGCTGCTGGCCATGGGGAAGAAGGAAATCTCCCAGATGCTCCCAGCCCTCCAAGCAGTCACAGAGGCTCCTGTGCCCAAGGGCACTCACTGTTCTGATGTTCGCTTGTGATAGCCATTCACAGCAAAGCTGATGAGAGTTGGGTGCGTGGAGCTGATCAAAGGTGAGTCTTCAACAGAGTCCACTGCAGGACAGGTGTGACCAGAATCTACTGAGAAAGCTGGTGCCAGATAACCAGACCCAGGGCCCACCCATGGGGCAGAGAGCACGCGTTGTACCTTGAGGGGAGCTGCTATCCAAAGTGCCACATAAACAAGCAGGCTGAAGGTATGGCACAGCGAACACCCCGCCGTGGGTCTGGAGGAATGAAGTTATTGAATGGAGAAGAGAAAAAGTGGTGCTGAGAGGGACAGTCCAAAAGTGAGGGAGATGAGGAAGCCCCTTTCCGGTTTCCCTCATCTTGGTGCATCAACTCCCACCAGCCCAGGCCTCGGCTTGACCTTGGGTTCACCTCTCCCCGAGCTGGCTGCCTGCTGGCCCAGGCTCGCCAAGCTGCTTTTCACCAGGGCCCCAGGGCTGCCTGCCCAGCGCCATCAGTGGTGCCAAGCCCCAGCCTGAACCTGACTCTAGCTCTGCCCTCTACCAGCACCCTAACGGTACCTTGGAGCCTGCGGCCTGAGCAACCAAAGCCACAACCCAGGTTGGAAGCACCACGGCCCTCCAGGCTGGCTCCATCTGGAGCTCTGCCTCTGTATGGCAGCTGCTCTCAGTGCTGCCTCCAGCACCTCTGGCAGCCCTCTCACTGGTCATGTGTGCCTGGGCTTCTCGTTCCTTTACAGGCTTCTGAGTCTTTTGGGAGGATTGCCCTGGAGTTTCTGAAGCTCTTCTGTAAGAGCTGGGATTTTGCATTCCGTGAGGAAGCCCTTAATCAATGAGCGATGGTCTAGAAGAAAGAAAGTCCAGCTCCCTTGCCTGGAGGCAGGATAACACGAGGGATCAGGTGAGGCTGGAACTATACCCGAAATGCCACCAGAGCTCAGGTTTCTTCCCCCTCTCCCTCCTGCTTCACCATCCCCTGTGTCCCCTAATAATCCTTCCTCAATAATTTGTTGCACATGAATCTTTTCAGGGTCTGTTTCTGGGGAATACAACTTCAGTGAATATGCTGGTTGGCCCCAATTTCTTGGGCCATCAGTCCCCACAAAGAGGCTGAAACTAGATCCTGAGGAAGCTGCAAGCTCAAGCCTTTACAGCCTCAAGATCAGCAAAGAAAAAGGCTCTTCACTGCCAGCTCCAGGTAGAAAAGTCCCCGAGAGAGATCTGCTTGGCCAACATGGAGCATGTGTCCATCCCAGCAGCCATCACCATGGACAGGAGAGTGGGGTTCTGTAAACTCCCCAAAAATGACATGGTTAGAAATTGGGGGAGCAGTTCCTAAATGATTGGGGTACTTACTGTTCTGCTCAGACAAAACTATAAATGGCAACTGCACTTGTGAGAATATAGGTTTGGCTGCAAGTGACAGAGGTCAAACATAATACCACCTTAAACAGATAGTTCTCTCTCTCATACAAAGGTCCAAGGTGGTGTAGCATCTCAGCTTTGTCATGTTGCCAGAAGCCCTGGTTCCTTCTCTATTCTTGCTCTGCCCTTCCCTCCTGCGCTATGTTGCTTTTGACTGCATGATCCAATATGGCTCCCCAGCTCTCTGTATTCCACTCACTGTGGTGGAGCAAGGGGGAACACGTACCACTTTTCTTTTTGAGCACAACCCAGAACCTACAACCTTCTCTTTTCTCATGTCCCATTGGCCAGCACTGAGTCACATGGCCACACTAGCTGCAAGGGAGGCTAGGCAGAGCTGACTTTATTCTTGGCAGCCATGTGCCCAACTAAAAAGTTTGTTATTCTGGAAGAAGGGGAGAAGAAATATTGGGAGATACCCAGTCTTCCAAGACTCTCACCAAATGCTATGTTTATGGGCATTTAGGGAAGATTACTACTGAGATTCAAAAAAATTGGCTGCAGCCCACAATAAAAAGGGACCAACTTAAAGTAATGTTTCTCAGTCATATCCAACAAAACACTTCTAAAGGATGCTAATAGGTGTGAGAGGAACTCAAGGTTCCATAATTGAATACATTTGGAAAATGCTGGGCAAAATGCTAGAGTTTCTTTTTTTTTTTTTAAATCACATGACTTCTGTGATGCACACATGGACACTATGACATTCCTGGAAGGACACAGATTACATTTACACTTACTGACACCTCCAGGAGGAGTGGTTTCAGAAAACCAGTTGGAAAATATTATCTTTACCGTCCAGCTCTTTCAATGGCATTTTTCCATTACAACTCCAACATTTGCAAAGATATCTACTATACATATGGTCATTTTTCAATTTGTTTCCACTAAAAGTTTTGTTTTAATTAACAGCAATCTTTTGCTGTTCTGACTACCTGGTCTTTGTTGTGAAACCTCATAAATCCTGGCTTCACCCTGCCACTTTGGAGCAGTCCCTCAGAGCAAACCAAGAGGCTGTCATCCCGGGCTTAAATCCGCAGAAGCATCTGCTGAATAAAACATAACTCTCAATTTTTAGTTTGTGCATTTTATTTCAGTTGACACCTGAAACGCTGTAAATCAACTATACTTCAATTTTTAAAAAATTACTTAGACTCAGTTCAAAGTTTTATTAGTTTCAGTGCTCATCACTATTCCTTTTATACAACTCTTTCTTTTTCTTTTTTTTTTTTAAATTGTGGTAAAGAACACATAACATAAAACTTGCCATCTTAACCATTTTTATTTTTTAAAATTTTTGTGTTTATTTAGTTTCTCTTGGCAGGAGAAGGGAGGTAATTAGGTTTACTTGTTTATTTATTTTTAGAGGAGGTACTGGAGTTTGAACCCAGGACCTTGTGTATGCTAAGCATGTGCTCTACCAATTGAGCTATACTCTCCCCCCTCATCTTAACCATTTTAAAATATACATTTTAGTGGTGTTAAGCAGGTTCACATTGTTGTGCAGTCATCAGCTCCATCCATCTCCAGAACTTTTTCCATCTTGCAAAACTGAAACTCTGCACCCATGGGCCACTAACTCCTCACTCCCTCTCTCCCCAACTCTGGCAACCACCATTCCACTTTCTAAATCTTGTAATTTGGCTACTCCAGGTGCCTCATACAATATTTGTCCTTTTGTAAATGGCTTATTTCACTTAGCATAATGTCCTCAAGGTTCATCCATTGAAGCATGTGCCAGAGTTTCCTTTCTTGTTAAGGCTGAACAATAGTCATTGTATGTATCTAACATTTTGTTTATCCATACTCAACTCTTTCTTAAGCTCTTTTTTTTTTAAACAAATCTATCCTCTGAACTAACAGCAAACAAATACATGACAACACTATTTTAGCAATTTCCTTGTATGCTGAAAATAACACTTTGAGTTATTTTTTTCAAGTGGGGCATTTTGTTCATCTGGAGTTGAATATTTCACACCCGGCAGAATTCTAAGGACAGATTCCTTTCACCCCAGATTTTCATCCCCCGATTGGTCAATCAAACACTAATCTAGGTACTGCTGGAAAGTGACTTGGCAATTATAATAAAAGTTCCCAATCCAGAGAACCATTAAAATACAGAGGTCGTCTGGGTAGACCTGATCTAATCGCATGAGCTCTTTAAAAAGCATTTAAAGAAGGTGGGAGAAAAAAAGAGATTCATTTTAATTGAAGTACAGTTGATTTAAAAAAATAAAATAAAATGTAGATTGTGTTGTTTTGGAAAAAAAGAGTAAATCTCATCACAATGAAGAAATATTTTTCTCTTTTTATTTTGTATCTATATGAGATGATGTATGTTCACTAAACTTACTGTACTAATAATTTCAAATCATTATGCTGTACCTCAAACTTACACAGATTGTATGTCAATTACATCCTAATGAAACTTGAAGGAAACGAAAAAGAGATTCAAAGCATGAGAATGGGAGAATGACTCTACATGTCACTCATGGTTTAAAGACTGTGGAGACTACATGAGAAGGAACGTAAGTGATATTGAGGAACTGAGAGAGGTCCCCAGTAAACCACCAGTGAGGAAGGAGCCCTCAGTCCTATCACAGCAAGGAACTGAATTCTGCTGACACCCGAGGGAGCTTGGAAGTGGCTTCTGCCCCAGTAGAACCTCCAGAGAGGAATGTAGCCCTGCCCACACTTTGATTTCAACCTTATGAGACCCTGAGCAGGAGAACCAGCCAAACCTGCCCAGACGCCTGACCTACAGAAGTTTAAGGTAATAAAGAGGGGTTGTTTTAAGTTGATACATTTATGGTAATTTTTACACAGCAACAGCCAACTAATACAATGCCTCTTCTAAACTATCTTATTTCTCACATATGGTTGGTAACAACTTTCACTGCTTCGTATTCCAAGTCCTTCCTCAAAGGATGAAAGTTGTTTACCATAAGATGAATCCATATCATTATGGACCTATGTGTAAGTTATCATTAATTAAAGCATGTGCCACAGTTTCTGAAAGCAATGTGCACGTAAAAATGCCTTTTTGCACTGTTGGTGGGAGTGTAGATTGGTACAGCCACTGTGGAGGACAGTATGGAGTTTCCTTAAAAAACTAAAAATAGACTTACCATGTGATCTAGCAATCCCACTCCTGGGCATATACCCAGAGAAAAATAAAACTCAGAAAGACACATGCACCCCAATGTTCATAGCAGCACTATTTACAATAGCCAAGACATGGAAACAACCTAAATGTCCATCAACAGATGACTGAGTGAAGAAGTTGTGGTATATATATTTATTCCATTATATACTACTCAGCCATAAAAAAGAATAAAATAATGCCAATTGTAGCAACATGGATGGACCTGAAGATAATCATTCTAAGTGAAGTGGGTTGGAAAGAGAAAGAAAAATGCCATATGTTATCACTTGTATGTGGAACCAAAAAATAAAATAAATAAGGAAACACACAAACACACACATAAAGCATTTTTAGATCAGGAATACCCATGAAGAATCACTACTGTACTCTGAAACAGCTTGGTTGAAAACTGGATATTTATCATAGATGGTCATTTTTCTGTAGTAAACTATTTCACAGAAATACAACATAACTAGGTACATTATTCGCCACTTGGAACCACAGGCATAGCTTTAAATTTTCCCCCTTTTCCTGATGCTGGAAATCCTCTATTTGCCTCTACACCCTAACTAGATGGGAGATAACTGAGTGTGTCTGCCAATCTGTAACCTGTCCTACAAACTGTTTTATATTTAAATATATATATATTTAGTCTTAATATATATATATATTAGTCTTTAGTATATATATATTTAGTCTTTTAGTCTTTTCTTTAAAAAAACTTTCTTTTTGGACAAATGATGCAAATTCATTTTAGAAAAAGCAGAATATATTAGATGAACAAAAAGGAAAAACATCTCAGCATACATAGGTAAATAAACTCATATATATACCACTCTTTATATGTTTCTGTCTATCCCTCTCTAAATGCTCATATTGGTGTCTATATTCATCTTGTTAGAAGTCATTATAATTATAAATCTATACATCCTTATATGTATATTCATGTCTGCCTTTCGCCAGCTCCACATCGCCACATATCCGCACCTGTTCCTGCATCTCGCTGTGTGTGTTCTTGACTTGCTCCCGCCCTGTATTAAGCCACACTTAGTCTAGTGATGCCTACTTCCTGAGCTGAGACATTCGCCGATGACTGGAGTCAAATATATTCCCATTTCCAAGTTTCACCATCCAAGTTTTACCGGGCATCTGAGAATATGATCATCCTGTTTTTGAGTATGTCCTGACAACCATTCCGTTGTTATTCATCTGGAAGTGGGGCACTGTCAGCCCCTAACATATAAATAACAACGAAAAACAAACAAAAAATCCCGTCCATCTTCTGCGGAGGCTATTTCTTTTCTCTCCCACACTTGCTCCAGAGCAACCAGCGACAACAGTAACACCAAACAAACAAAACCTGCCGGGTTATTTGCCCAAGAGGAACAAAAATCCTTTTATGCGAATACCTGTTAAGTTTTCTCCCACTCAGTAATTAAATACTGCTTTCCACTTACACCTGGATGAGTGGAACCACTGTGGTGGAAGAGTGCCACCTGTCACCTGCCGCAGCCCCTCGCACCAGTGCATCTGGAACGGGGGCGGCAGAGCGGGTGCTGGACTGTGCTTTCTCACCGGTGATGTTCTCCTGGGTGATCAAGACAACTTCTTCAGGGTTCCCGTCCTTAGATTTCCTTCTTTCCCTGTATCACTTCCCCGCTTCTTCCTGGAATTACCTCCAGACAAACTACCCGTACCCAGAAACTACTTTTGTAGGAACTCAAACTAAGACCAGCTGGAGGTCATTGGAAGCACCTAGAAGCTTTAAACGGGGCTCAGATGTGTGTGAGTTGGCAGCTGGGGACCCCAAAGTTGTGGGCAGAAGACTGGAAACAAAGAAGTCAGTCAGGAGATGAAGACACTCACGTCCAAGAGGGGTGATGAAAGCTGACCCAAGTCAGCGATATTCTGTCTGAGCTCAGAAACACGCAAGGTGTAAACTGCATGAATCACAGGTGTGTGTAAAGCGGGAAGGAGGTTCTTTGGATATGTTTGCAGTTTTGATATATTTGTTTTTAAAGCCATACTCTTTTCTCTGCTTCCCAGTCTTGCCTTTTCTAGGATGCTCCAGAACTCTAGGAAGACAGAGAAGCATTTCTCAACCTCCATCTGGGAAGGCAGCCTCCTCCAAGGAAGAATGACTCCACCCTGCCAGGCCAGCACAGTGGCCCAAAGCCAGTTCCAGCCCCATCCATAAACAGGCTTGCCAGGTTGACAATGATGCGTCATCTACTTGGTTTCCTGGCCATAACTGGCCTGACCATGACTTAGCAAGGCTGTGAAGTTTTCCAGTCTGGGCCAGTGTGGGTGTGTGGGCAGAATAGAGCAGGGGCTGAGGGCAGAGGCCTGAGCAGAATGCCGAAGCTGGGAAATTCTGTGGGCTGCTTCTACCACACGGCAGCCCCTCTCCACCCCTGCTCAGTTTGGCTCCTGCGTCTCTAGTCCTCACAGGGATGGGGTTTCCAATGCAACACACTCGCCATCACAGTATTGCTCATCTCCAGTGCAACTCCAAGCCGACCTACACTTGTGGCATCTGACACGGCAGGGGCGTGACCCACAACCCACACAACCAATGAGTCACAGCACATGTGGTCCAGTCTGTCGATGATGGCTTCCTGCCCTTCATGTCCGAGCCCTGCCCCAGAGCCCAGTCATTAGACAGGCTCTGGCTTTAACTCAATTATTCCAGAAGTATCCCCACATGAGTCCAGGGAGCCTGAGAAGCTGGTGGTAGTGAGGACCTCTGTTCTGGCCACCTGGCCTCCTCCAGACCCAGGCAAACAGGCCATACCAGCTGCCTCTCCCCTGCCTGCTGGTCTGTAGGCAATCATCAGAGCAAATTTGCTGCCCATAACCATAAGGTCACTGATGAAAGCAACACACAGCTAAGGAAGGTGGATCCCAGAAACAGAGAATTATCTGATCCGGTCTCCCTAAAAACACCAGCCTCATTGCTCCTGACAACTGGTCCACCTCTCAGTTGCATCTGAGCCTGAGACGGCCAAACCTGCTTTCCTATATTTTTCATCATTTCATGTTTATTGTATATCTGTATTTCATTCACAAAATATCAGACTATTTGTTTAAATTTTTAAATGTATTGCTATAAATAAATTGTGCCTAGTATTTTTCATCTATTCAAATATCGATCATTTGTTCTTACTAGTATTGTTCAAATGTTATCTTTGTTTTTCCTTTAATAACACTTCTTAAACATGTCTGTTTTATTGTTCTTCCCTCAATTAATCAACATTTGGCTTTATTTGGGGGTTTTGTTTTCATTTTATTTATTTCTGCTCTTATCTTTAGTGTTTTCTGCTGATACTTCCTTTGAATTTATTTTGCTATTCACTTGCTAACTTCTTAGGTTGAAAACTTAATTCATCTAATGCCAGTCTTTCTTGTTTTGTTATCAGTGCACCTGTGGGGATGTGTTTTCCCGGCTACTGCTTTGACCACACTCCAAGATGCTGACATGGAGGTCTCTAATTATTGTTTATTTCTGAGTAGCTTATAATTTGTTTTTTTAAATTTCCATTTGGAACCAAGAATCACTTAGAAAGGTTTTCCAAAAATTTCCAAGCTAATAATTTTGGCTAAATTTTTATTATTTTTCAAAAATTTTATTGCCTGGTGGCTAGAGATATGGCCCACTTTTCACTTTTCTGTAACTCTCATTCATCTGTCTCAAGTTTGTTCTCTGCTTCCCCTCAAAGAAATTTTAGTTCCTCTTTCACAGGACGCGCCAGTAAACATGTGGCATCAGTTACTTTGCAGTCCCTGTGGACAGAAAGGGCACCGTTCTCCCCTGGAGCCTCCTGCATCTTAAGATGCTCAAATGCCCCACCCTTCTGTCCCCTATCCCATCACTGTCTCTGTGTGCTGAGACAGGAAAGGAAAATCTGCTCTCATTTAGACGTTCACAGTAGGACAGATGTAGCTTGGCATCACCGTCCTGGAGTTAGTTCCTGGGGATGTTTGAATCTTCTGATGTCCCTCCTTAACCGAGATCAACACAGCGCCCGTCAGACTGCAGGGAGCAGGCGCCTCCTCTTTTTGCCCTGAAAACTGTACTTCTATGAATGTGTTTCAAAGGTAGCTCTGTTTTTTTCATAGCCCAGACCGTAACCTAAAGCCCCAAGCCAGTGTTTCCCACACTGTGCTCCAAGGATCATCAGTCCTGTATGTATTAATAGGAGATAAGAAAGGGTTCTGTTTGGAGATGGCTGAATTAAACAAAGAGAACTCACTACTGTGGGCACCTCTGTATTTCCTAGTGCATTAACTGATTTTATAAGAGGGGAGGAGAGCATGGTTGCGTGTCTGAAACTCACCTGGAATGCAACCCTTCTGTGGGACACGAGGTTAATGTTCCGTAACAGGCACTGCATACCACTGCTATTTTCAAATCTGTTCCTATGAAGTCTTCTGTTCGTCTTGGTCCAATTTGATTTCGTCCAATGGTTAGAGCCAGTCCTTCACTCCACCCTTTCAATGTGCTTGTGTCTTGATTCTACAATCCAGTGTTTCTGCTCCCTTTCTGGGATCCTTCCTGTGGGCACATTCGATCAGCCTGCCCTCTATGTTCTCGTGTGATGTACAGAGAAGCATCTGGAAAAGACAGGACCAAGGACAGAGCCTCGCAGGGTGCCTCTGGGGTGGGGAGGACACACATATTTCACTGGTATTTGGTAGACGCTGCCTGAGCACTTCTCAGCACTTCTCAGATTTCCTGGCTCAAATGAGTCGCCTGAAAATATTACTTAAATGCAGGATCTGACTCAGTAAGTTTGGAGCAAGGTTTGAGATTCTGCATTTCCAACAAGCTTCCAAGTGTTGCTGATGCTGCCAGCCCTGGGACTACGTTTTGAGTACTAAGGCAAGAACACCGTGTTGAGAAGGAAGCTGAGGCTACATTTGTGCTCAGTGGGAAAGAGTGTCACACTCAATTAGTAATGTTTGCCATGGACAGAGGGGTGAGCTATGAATACAAGCCATCTTTGCCCTACGGCTCTCTGTGTTGAAAATGATGCATTACTCAAGGTAGTAGAGAAAAAACGTTATTCACAACTAAGAATGTTATGCAAGGATGAAAATGGATGTCTATATATCCTAGATGGTATACCTTACAAGATATATATTGATATTTTTTAAAAGGCAAGTTTGAAGAATGAACCATACTCTCCCATTTGTGTAAAATAATCAATAATCATATACTCTGACAATACAAAGAGTGGATGAAGCTACAGAAAATTCTCACACTGCTGCTGTTGAGAATGTAAACAAGTATAACCACTTTGGAAAACTGTCTGGCATTATTATTTAAATTGAAAGCATTTGTATTCGATAGCCCAGTAATCCCCCTTTGGGGTACACACAGGAGAGAAAGTCATGTGCCTGTGCGCCAAGACCCACAGACAAGAATGTTCTCAGAAGCATTGCACTTAACATCCCCAGACGAAGAGAACTCAAATGTATCTCAAGAGGATAGTGGGAAAAGTATGATTAAATTCCTAATGAAACACCACACGGTAATAAAAATGACAAAACTATAGCTATATACAGATGAAAATCACAAACAAAATGTTGATGGAAAGAAATAAGACACAAAAGATAATGCATAATATTTTTCCAGTCTGTAAATTTCAAAACCAGGAAAAACTTGATTATGTCACTTAGGGATACATATGAAGGTGCTAATGTTTTTTATTTTTTTTCAAGGCAAGGAAGTAACTATCACAAAAGTTAGAATCATGGGTACCTAAAAGGATAAAACAGTCATGATCAGGGAGAGGAATTACAGGGAGCTTCGGGAAGGGAAATTCTCATTTCTATTCCTTCACCTGGGTGTTGGTAAATTTAAGCTCAGTGACAGAGTGCATGCCTAGCACGCATGAGGTCCTGGTTTCAAGCCCCAGTACCTCCATGAGTGATCATGTTGGTTTCTTTAGCCTCATTATACGCTCACTGTAATGTATTAGCCTGCTAAATGACACATCCACCAGCACCATGACTGTTGATGATTTCCATGACATTAACTGGAAAAGTCCGTTATACTCGGCCCCATTACACCCGGAAGGAGGGCATGATGGCAGGAGTCTCCCGTAAAAGTCCACGTGGCCTGACTCAGGCAGGAGCTGCCTCTACTTCGTCTTGGCCGACTGCTCCCTGCTCAAGGGCCTCTTCCTCACGTGCGTGCTTTTTCTTCCTTTTCCTTGTTCAAGCACTTTTCCTTCAATTTTCCCTTCTGTTCACTTCGTCCCTCTGCCTCTGCTGCACGAATTCTTTCACAGCAGGGGACAAAGACCCACACTCTGGTGGGCTCCTAACTTAGGGATCCCTCCATCCACTAACAGCAAGGTTGCCTGGATGATTATTAAAAATATAGATTCTTGAAACGTACTCTGAACCTGGCATTCAAAGAGTGGTAAATAGGAAAGATCACTGGGCCTAAGAAAAAGAAAATTGGGAAAAGGAATTGACTTTGAGGAGACTCAGAAAGAGCTTAACTGAAAATGAGCACACTGCATGGAAGAAACTGCTTTTCTGTTACACATGGTTCTCTGGTTGCAAACTTGAACAGCTTAAACAAGAAAAGGCATCTTTCCTGGGCATCTGGCTTCATTCATTCATGCCAAATGAGGCCCTCCAGAATTTTTCAATAGAATAAACTTGAGTATATTAAGTGCAACCATGTAAACCAAACCAAGACGAGGCAGAAATTTTAAAAGGAAGTTCCCTATTTGTGGAGGAAAATGACATTGTAGCTGGCATTTGCTTTACAGTAATCCAGTGGGGGAAAAGTACATAGGAAGCAAAATTGGCCATGAGTTAGTTAGCTGTTAGTTGTTGAAGATGGAGAAGTATTACCCATTGAAAAGTTAAATTTAAAATAGTATATTCTGAGCTCCAAAATAGTATACAATTTACATGTTTATATATATATTCAAATTATATATTTAACATCTGCTTGCAAAAAATATTTTAAAGATATACACCAGCTGGGTAAAAGACGGAAGGAAAACAAAGTTTCAGGAATGGAGAAGTCACTGTTCAGAGTGGGTTGGGACACACAGTCCAGTCAAACATCCTCATAATTATTGTAGAGCTGATTTCAATACTAAATGCCAATGCCAAACAATTTTGAAAGAATACATACAACATAAAATATAATAATTTAGTAATAATAATATTGGTCAAAAAGTTGGATTACATTATACATTTTATTTTAGATAAAATAGTGTCACTCCTAACTCTGACAGAGAATCGTAGATTAAAGAAAACGTAAGTTCTTTATTTTTATTTTTATTTTTATTTTTATTTTTTTATTGAGGTGTAGTTGATGTGTACAACATAGTGAGTCCATTTTTAAGGGTTATATTCCACTTATGGTTATTATAAAATAGTAGATATATTCCCTGTGTTGTACTGTATATCTTTGTAGCTTGTTTATTTTATTTTGGGGGGGAGCAATTAGGTTTATTTTTGTTTGTTTGCTTGTTTAATGGAGGTACTGGGGATTGAACCCAGGACCTCATGCATGCTAAGCATGTGCTCTACCACTGAGCTATACCCTACCCTCCTTATTTATTTTATATATAGTAGTTGGTACCTCTTAATTCCCTACCCCTATTGTGCCCTCCCCCTCCCCCTCTCCTCACTGGTAACCACTAATTTGTTCTCTATATCTGTGAGTTTGTTTCTTTTTTGTGACATTCCCTTGTTTGCTTTATTTTTTTAGATTCCCCATATGTGATATCATACAGGACTTGTCTTTCTCTGTCTGACTTATTTCACTAAGCATAATACCCTTCAAGTGCATCTGTGTCATTACGAATGGCAAAATTTCACTCTTTTTTATGGCTGAGTAGTATTCTATTATATATATATATACCAAATCTTCTTTATACATTCATCTGTTGATGGACACTTAGGTTGCTTTCATACCCTGGCAATTGTAAATAATGCTGCTATGAACATTGAGATGCACGTATCTTTTCAAATTAGTGTTTTCCAGTTTTGTGTTTTGTTTATTTTTTGGATGGGGTGGTTTCTTTTGAATAAATACTCTGGAGTGGAATTGCTAAGTCATATGGTAGTTCTATTTTTGGTTTTCCATAATGTCTTCCATAATTAGCTGCACCAATTTACATTCCCACCAACAGTGTACAAGGGTTCCTTTTCTCTACAACGTTGTCAATTTTTGTTATTTGTGGTCTTTTCGATGATGGCCATTCTGACAGGTGCAAGGTGATATCTTATTGTGGTTTTAATTTGCATTTCTCTGATGATTAGTGATACTGAGCATCTTTTCATGCGCCTGTTGCCTATCTGTATGTCTTCTTCAGATAAATGTTGATTCAGGTCTTCTGCCCATTTTTTTAATTGGGTTGTTTGTTTGTTGTTGTTGTTTTTGATGTTGAGTTGTATGAGCTGTTTGTGTATTTCTGATATTAACTCCTATCGGTCATGTAATTTGCAAATATTTTCTCCCATTCGGGAAGCTGTTTTTTGTTTTGTTGATGGATTCCCATTTTGGTTAAGATTTCGTGCCCATCTGTGAGACTGAGATGGCTCCTTTGGATTAGGCAAGGAGAGGAGCAGGAGCTGAGGGGGTGAGGGAGGCAGAGAAATGGTGACCAGAGCCCCAGGGCCTAAATTCTTTAAAGAGGGAGGAAGAAGATTTAGGCCTTGAGTCAACTAAATTGGATTACCTTTATCTCTAAAAGAAAAAAGAAACAAATCTAGCTGAAGGGTAGGTGGGGCTGGAGGGCCACAGGGTAAGGCGAAACCTCCCCTCAGGATATGGTCCTTGTGATGCTGAGCAGGGGCACCTGTTCACAGAAGTAAAAGAGGCAACAACTAACCTGCTGGCAATGCAGGCAAGGAGGTGCAAGGATCAAAAGATAGTCTGATAAGTCAGGACAGAGGAGGATATCAGAGAAACGTAAGGCAAGGAGGGAAGGTGTACAGCCATGATGCTTCCCAGAGTAGAGATCAGTAGGCTCACTGGAGGGACTGCTGGCCAACAACTCCCACTCGGGGGTGCAATGAGGCCATAAGCCCCGAGAACAATTGTGGAGGGCTTTGCCACAAATTTTTAAAGGAGGAACCCCAGAGTTTCCCCAATCTGGGCCCCCTTACACAGTTCCAGCATCCCAGAACCAGACTGAGACTAAGACCGAGTAGAGAGGAAGCATTGGGCTTGAGGAGCCACAGGGGAAACTCACCCAATGAGGCTGTCATTTACTTGCCACGTGGTCTTAATTTGGATGTCTGGGTTGTCGCTTCCTTGGATCTTCGAGTCCGAAGAGACAGAGTGATAGAGAAGAATGAGAAAAGATGGAGAGGAGAAAAGCCTTGGGCTTGGTGGGATCCTTCATGGCTAGAGAACTGGTCTCTGCCAGATCCTGCAGGCAGTGTCAGCTGCCATCTAAGAGGCCACTTGAATCTGCACAGCATAGGAGAAACCCCCTGCCACCCTCCAAAGGGAAGGGAGCAGTAGCCCAATAGGTGGATTGAAATTATGCCCTTTGAAGCCTGTTTTTTTTCCCCATCCCTGTCACCAAAAGATGATACAGGAGAAAGGGGAGGGCATGAGAGGATGGCTGTGTCCCAGGTCTTGGATGAGTCCCCAGGACACACCCAATGAGGATCCTTGGCTTCATGCACGAAAGAATTCAAGCGTGAGCCATAGTTGAGTAAATGTAGACTTATTTAGGGAGATGTACACCAGGGGCAAGGGGGGAGAGAGGGGAGGTGATTAAAGTAAAGGTAGATACACAGTCCATACAAGCTGCTAAATACAGGCTGCTAAAGTGTGAGATAGCTTTGTTACACAGCATTACCTAACTAATACACATACCAATTCCATATATGTGAAATTCTTCAGGATTTTCCCTAAAGACAAGCATATTATCTACAGATAATGACAGGCATTTTTTGTTTGTTTCTTTTTTTGTTTTCTTTTCAATCCTTTCACTTTTCTTCTTTTTCTCTTTAAATCTTTATGATGAACTAAAGTACTCACAGAGGCCACCCTTGTTTCTGATTCTATCTTTAAATGGAACATTTCTAACTTTTCATCACTAAGAATGAAGTGGGTTGGTTTTTTTTGATTTGGTTTGCGGTTTCTTTTTGGTAAAATTCTTAACAACAAAAAAATAGGTTAAAATAATTAAGTAACTCGAATGTTTCTAGCAAGATGAGTGTGTCCCACCCATATCTTAGAGATTCAGGGTGCCTGGGCCCACATTAAAATGCCAATCAGCCTTTCTGGGCCTGAGGCCTCCCCTGATCCTGCCCCAGACTAGGAAGGCTGGATGTGAGGGAATAACAGCTCCAAGATCAGCACTTAAGCAATGACTTTTCACTTAGGAAGTACAGTGTAAACCCCTAGCTCCCTCCCCGCTCTGAGGGGATAATTGTGAGGGTCTGCTTCTAGGGGAACCCAAAAGAAGACTGTTTTCATAAAATGACTGCTGAATTTATCTTTTTTTTTCTTTCTGAACCTATTGAGATGACCATATGTTTTTTGCTTTTTTGATCTGTAAATGGGTAAATTATATTGCTCTTTTCTAATGGCCAAATGACATCCTTTTCTTCCTGGAATAAGCACTCCTTGGTAATGTTTGTTTTCTACATTGCTGCATTTTAACCAAATGCTTGTGGTTTATTCATAATTGTTACATCTGTATAAGTGAAACTGAGCTATCAGTTTCCTTCCTTCACTGTCCTTTCTGGTTTGGTGTCAGGGTCAGCAGTGGATTGTGACTAGCCTCACACGGATTGTTGGATCTTGTTTTTGAGTTTGGGTAAGATAGAGGCTTTCTGTTCTCTGAAGGAGATAAAAGTGCCTGTGAGGCCATCTGGGCTCGGTGAAGTATTTTTTGTACCTGAATTCAATTTCTTTAATGTATAAGTCTATTTAGGTTTTCTATTTCTTGAAAAATTTTTGATAATTGATATTTTTCCAGGTCATTGCCCACTTCATCTCCCTTTTCAAGTGTATGGTTTAACATACAGAGCTAGAATTTTAAAAAGAGAGCATCTCATCTCTCCTCCCTTGCAGGGTTGGGCAGACAAGAAAGGTGGCAAAGAAAAAAGATGATTTTATTCATCTCTGAGATGAGCCTCAAAAAGACATGGGGGAGGAGCTGTTAATTTCTCAAATACTCCCAGGTATATTCATTAAAAAATTTTCATTGTAATTTAAAAAAAAATCATTAAACAACACGTTCTGAGTATGTAGGGTGTTTTGGGACATAAACGGACCAGTGACGGGGGTAGTAAAAGAATTTATCAAAGGCTACAAGGAAAGTTTAGAAAAGTTGAATAGGGAAAAAAAAAAAAGTTGAATAGGTACTCCGTTACAGGCAACAGACAAGAGGTGCCCGCGTGAGCGCCAAGGGTGGCCGTGCAGGGTCTTTATTGGGGGGAGAGGCTGTGCACACAAGGAGGAGGGGCTGCATGGTCATTTGGTGCAGGCACCTGATTGGTTGTCAGATCTGTCGACTTCTCTGAATAATATGATTTACGGACTCTGATAAGGGCAGGACGTGAGGGCCGCCAGCCAAGGGCTATTTCTGGGGCAGTTAGTTTTGCTCAGGAGAAGATGTTTTTATCTTGCAGAAATGCAGGTTTGAGGCGGGTCCTGCAGTGGGGAGGGAGGGGTTGAGGTGTCTCCAGGCACACAGTGAGCCCTGGGGTGGGGGTTTCTAACCAGTCAGCTCCACATATGGGACAGGGGTAACAAGGGCCCCCAAGCTAGATGCTAGCACCAAAGGTGGCCTCAGGTAAAGGTGAGTACCAACTGGGCAGAGAGGAGGTTTTCCTGGCACAATGGTAAGGCAAGATGCTGACTTGGCACAGAGGCTGTGACCACATGATGGCCACCTAGAGGCCAAGGGAAAGAGGTATAACTTTATCCCACAGTTATCTAGCCTCCCATCTTTGGCCAAATGAACCATTTTGGAGAGAATTGCAGGTCCAGAGAGGGGATAAAAGACACAGACCTTTTCTTACTACTTTTAAGCCCTATTTTAAAATAGCTTGAGGATGAAAGAGAAATGAAGATAAAGAAAGATACAGGAGAGGCTGTGCCCACAGAACATCTGAGACTTAGCTGTGACTAGGATGGGAAAAGCCTGCAATCCAGTGGGGGGATTTAGCCTGGGTGTTGGGAGGAAAGGGTGTGAGCGTAGCCTTGGGACAAAAAGGCACCAGGGATTTGGGAAATCCAGTGTTTTGCAGCTGTGTGACCTCGGGCGAGTTACTTAACTCCAAAGCCTTGGGATACCAGAATAAGGTCTCTGATTTTCAACTGAGTTTCATGCAGTTTTAAATTCCTGTGGCTTGGCCACAGGGATCTGGGAATCAGTGGGGTGGGGGGAAACTTCAAGGCCATATTTCCCAAAACCCCCGTCTTCAACCTCAGTAGCTCTCCTTTTCTATCCTATTTGTACACCAGGGATCCAAGCAATAGCATTGTGCTTGGGAAGCCAAAAGATTCTGTGGCTTAAAAAAGTAAAATAGTAAAAAGGAACTGTCATTGATGTTCAACAACCATCAGGATTTTTTTTAAACAGTGAAACATAGCACTCTAGAAAAATAAATGCACAATGATATGCAAAATAGATTAGAGAGAGGAGACACTAGAACTCTGGTTCTCAAGGAATGGTCTATAGACCCGGAACGTCAGCATCACCCGGAAGCTTGTAAGAAAGGTTAATTTTGAGCCTTGACTCAGACCTACTGAGTCATAATTTAGATTTTAACTTTAGATGATTTAGAAATGCTTTAAGCCTGTGTTAATGAGGGCTCAAACCAGGGGTTTCCGATTCAGTGATCTGCCAGGACCAGGGAGGTCCAATAAATGAATGAGCAGCCCACTGTGTGGGGCTGGCAAATGATAGAGAGCTCACACCCCCTTCCCCACTGGGGGAGGACCCCCAGATCCAATCCCAAAGATGGTGCTCATGCCAGATCAGAGACATTGCCAGGACTTCTGATTTTTCAAGAGATGAACTCTTAATTCCAAAGTTGAATCTCCTGACTTTTAAATCTTAACAACCAACTTTTAAAATTGTTCCTAAGTTTGAAAAATTAAAAATAAAAACCTGAAAGGGGAATAATAAAACAAATCGGTTTTCTTCTAACCCAGGGTGGTGGGGTTAGGGGAAGGAAGATGGAAAGGATGGAAGGAAGCAGAGCGAGGGCTGCCTCCCAGATTCCTGTGAGTAGGAAAGGGTGGAGGGGAGCAGGCCAGCCTCGGGGAAAGACGGCTGGTCCTGTTTCTGGCGTAATGAATGACTTGCAGGCTGTCTGGCTCCTGAGCCTGGTTCTTCCTCACGTCCTTGCTCTCAAAAAGAATGAGGAAGGCTTAGTGTCATGATACCAGGTTATGTTAAGCAAACCAAGCAGGGTATGAAACAGTATATACGGTATCCTGTGTGTCTTGGTTTGGGTTTCCCCCAAGGTAGACCAGGATTTGAGTACAAGGGGTTCATTTTGGAAGTGAGCTTGAGAAGCATTAGGAAGAGAGTGAAGAAGTGAGACAGGGAAGGAAAAGCAGCCTATAATGATGAGTGGCTTATCCAACAAATTAGTGCTGTGGGCAACTGGAGCCTAATTCTGCTGAGGCGCTCTGGGAACCAGTGAAGAATTCACATCCCTGAGTTATCGCACCAGAGGGATGGGTGGAGAGTTGAGGTATTAAGATACTACTTCCTGGGAGTCTTGGATGGGGCTGTTCCTGGGTGTGGGTAATTCCCCCTCCACATAACCTGCTGTTAGTGCTTCAAACAGTCTTCCCGGCTTCCATCAAGCTCTCTGGCACAGAACCCCACTCCTGGCAGGTGAGTCTGGAGGAGCACACTGAAAAGATAAAGTCCCAGAGATGCAGCAGAGGGCTGACAGCAACTGCCGTGCAACTGCTTGTGTTAGGAAGTTCTTTTTACTTACCTGTGCCCTAAATGTGTATAGATATGAAAATACTAGAAAACAATACGAATGGTTGCTACTAGGGAGAAGAACTGTTATGGAAATGACAGGCTAGCAAGAAACAAGCACCACTCAAAGGGCTGGAGTACTCAGATTTGTTAGCCGGCGGGCTCAGAGGGGCTTCTGCTCCGAAGCTCTGAGCCCCTCCAAGACGTGCGCGTGAGGTTTTATAGGGTTAATTACAAGCTTGGGGTATTCAGCCAATAGGCATGGAACAGCTTTAGCAGCATCATTATCCAAAAGTAGAGGCAGGAAGGCAGCAAACCAACATTTCAAGGCCAGATATGTCTCTTTGAAAATCCAGCTGGCTAGCAAAAACACATGAACAGGTAATCAGCAAATCGACACTTATTAACTTAGATTTACGGGTTAGTCCAGCAGAGCTCAGATCAGTAATCCAACACTTGTTACACTTAGAATTGTGAGTTATCTTGTTAGCCCAGCCCCGCTTTTCCTTCATAGAGCTGGGGAGGAGAGGGCCGGGATCCCAGGGAGACTTTCATCATGGACCTTTTCACCTTTTGAATTTTGAACCCGGTGAATGTACTACGTACTTTTTACCTGTACAGTGAAAGCATAGAGTTTTAAAAAGTGGCCTGCAGGAAGGGAAAAGGATAAAAATAGATTCCAAAACGCCTTGCATGTGGCATTGAATGCAGGAGAAAGGAGGTAGGTGGTGGGTGAGGAGAGGTAGAGAACACTTAGAGGAAAGGCAGGTGTTCGGATGGGCCGAAGCGTTGGGTGTGTACGGAGGCAGCTCAGATTCTGATGCTGTGCTATTTTATACATTTTAACATATTAAATATTGTATAGCATATAACTAAATGGGACTTAATGCTTTTATGTTTACCAGGCCACACATTTTATTTCTTGGTATAGACATTAGGGTCACCAAACTCACAAGACGGGATTTGAGGGCAGCCAAATACAGGTGCCAACATTCTTCCTGAAGTACGTAAGCACTGGCTGTGATGAACAACATTCAAGAGGAGTCTTCAGGAGTCTTGTTTAAAAAGTAACTGCCCTCCTTGAATAGCCAAAACAATCATGAGAAAGAACAGATTTGAAGGACTTACACTTCCTGATTTCAAAATGTGCTACAAAGCTACAATAATCAAAATAGTGTGATACAGCATAAGGATAGATATACAGACCAACACAATAGAATAGAAAGACCAGACGCAAACCTGTGAGTCTATGGTCAATCGATTTTCGATGAGGATGCCAAGACCATTTAATGGAGAAAGAACAGTCTTTTCAACACATGGGGTTGAGATCATTGGATATCCACTTGCCAAAGAATGAAGTTGGGTGCTTACCTTACACCAAATACAAAAAATTTACTCAAGATGGAGTCAAGACTCAACACAGAGATAAAACTATGAACACTTAGAAGAAAACATGGGGAAAATTTTTATGAAGTTGCTGTTTATAGCAATTCATATTATTCACAATAGCCAAAAAGTAGAAGCAACCCAAGGTGTCCATTGATAGACAAATGAATAAACAAAATGATACATTTTATCATAGTTTAAAAGAGGTGATTACCCTGTATCATTTGATAATGGGACAAAACAGCAAAAATGCCTCTAGATATAGTGCACTGAGAGGGTTACAACATCACATTTGTGATTTTTGTCAAAAGCATTTAATCCAAATCTAATCACAAGGGAACATCAGTAAACGCAAATTGAGGGTCATTCTGCAAAATAAGTGATCTGAATTCTTCAAATACATGTACGTCATGGAGGACAAAAAAATGGCAAAGAAACTCCTGCAGATTAAAAGATTAAAGAGGCATGACATCTAAATGCAGCATGTGATCCTTAACTGGATTCAGGATTAAAAAGAAAATAAATATACAAAGACATTATTGGGACAATTGGAGAAATTTGAATATAGACTGAGTATTAGAGGTCAGTACAAACACAATGTTAAATTTCCTGAGGGTGATATTGTGGTTCTGTAGGATGTTTTTATTTTTAGGAGGTTTATGGTGAAGTGTTTAGAGGTGAAATGTCAGGATGTCTGCAGTAACTCCCAAATGGCTGAGCTAGGGGGAAAGAGGGAGAATGAGAGAGAGGAGGTGCAACTGGAGAATTGGGGTGAAGGATTTGTGAATGGTTTTTTTGTTTTTTGTATATTTCTTGCAACTTTTCCTGAGGTTTGAAACTTCCAGAATAAAAATTGGGGGATTAAAAACAAAATAAAAACAAAATTGGGGGTTAAAAAGGTTCTGTGCCCTAAGGTGCAAGCTACTGTGGGGCTGTAAAAGCCCAGCTGTGGCCTCCAGGATAACAGGCACCTCACATCTGGGTTTTCCAGATGGGGGCAGAGGTGAGCAGAAAGGTCAGGTTTATTGGTGCTGCGGTGGAGCCAGTAGGGTGTGAGCCAGAAGCCAAAGATGGGTCACTGTGATAGGCTGTTCCCCAGGGGCTGTGAGCAAGGATGTAGAGGCAAGGAAAGAAGTACAAGTGTATGATTTCCAGTCTGGATGCTTGGCCAGGCTCCCCTGCTCAAAAACATCTCTGCCACTTCTATCACAGTGCATGACAGGCTACCGGGAGAGATGCTGGGGGACACGGCATGCGGGTGTTGCAGGTAAAAGAATTCACCAAAGACAAGGAAAAGTTTAAGAAACAAGGGAAAAGTTTAATAGTTACGCTGCTATAGGCAGCAGCAGGCCACACAGACTAGAGGTGTCTGTGTGAGCACCGAGGGCTGGTTGGTGAGTGTTTTAATGGGAATGGCGCTGTGAATACAAAGAGGTAGGGGAACAGATTTCTGATAGGCTATAAGTGAGGTAAGGGGCTTTGGTATATGGGAGTGAAGTGGCGGGATTTATGACTCTCATAAGGAGGAAACGTGGGCTGAGACAAGTCGGGCTGAGACAAGTCATTGTGAGCTATGACAAGTCATTGTGAGGATAGCCATTTCCCAGGACTATTAATTCTGCCAAGGCAAACACATGTCAGAAAAGGGTGTACTTTGTTTTTCTGAGGGATGGCAGGCGGGCATCTGTAAGCCCAGGAGAGGTTGGCAGGTCCCAGTCAGCGCTGCAAGAGAGACGTGGCTTTTCTCTCCCAATAAACTGATTAATTCATTAAACCAGTATTAAACCATTACTCCTGGGATATAAAAATGGGCAAGATGATGTGATCTTTCTGCCTCACAGAGCCCGGAGTCCAGTCTTGAGACCCATAAGGCAATCGTGTGAAAAGTGATTTAGAAAGGCCCCTTAACCTGGGCTAATGAGTTGGGCAGCTGGAAAAGGCTCCCCAGGGGGAAGTAACTGGTAAACTGGGGAGTAAGACAAACTAACTGAGGGTTAGGAGAGACGAGGGTGTTAAAAATGAAGAGAAAGAGAAGTAAGAGGCATTAATTTAAGCATGCTTTCTTCAAGGGACAGAATTCAAAGAGATTTCTTTGAATCCCAGTTCCTCCCTTTAAACTCTGCAGCACTGAGCAAGTTACAGCACCTCTTCTGACCTCTGGTATATCAGAGTGAAAATGGAGAAATAATACCTCTCTGCAGGGTAAGGGTGAAAAAAACATGGTGCAAGGAGCACCTGACACCTGGCAAACTTCTGTAAATGTTTACTTGAACTTCCGGTTCACATTTTGCCTGAGGCCAGCTCTTGCAATACATGTCCATGTATCTGAGAAAGTCTCCATATCCAGAGTGTCCAGAGTATATGAAGAATTCTTTTTTTTAACCATGATGAAATGCTGTTTATTATCATTTAAAACCACTTACTAATTGTCTATGGGCACACAGCACAAATTTCCATATCTTACATTTCCTGTTGGTCATTTTATATTTTAAAAATTAGCTTTATTGAGTGTACAGTTTAATGGGTTTTAGTATTTTACAGAGTATTTGCATTTAGTATTTTACAGTATTTGCATTCATCACCACAATGAGTTTTTGATCATTTTCATCACTCCCATTAGCAGCCATTCTCCATTTCCCTCCAACTCTCTCAGCCCCAAGCAACTGCTAATCTACTTTCTATCTTTATGGATTTGCCTATTTTGGACATTTTGTATGAATGGAATCATACAATATGTGGTCTTTGTTGACTTGCTTCTTTCACTTAGCATAAAGTTTGCAAGGTTCATCGATATTGTGGAAGAACTCAGAAATTAGTAATAACAGACAAATCAATGTTTTTAATTGGCAAAAGTCATGAACACTTCACAAAAGGATACATTACAGTGACCAATAAGCACATGACAATATACGGATCATTACTGTCATCAAGAAAATATAAGTTAAAATTGCCTCGAGATATCTTTTTACATATACCAGAATAGTTAAAATGCAAAAGATTAACAACCCCTAGTATTAGGGGATGCGTGCAGCAGCTGGAACCCTCATATGCTGCTGGTGGGAGTATGAAACAGTGCAACCACTTTGGAAATCTGATTGGCAGTTTCTGATAGAGTGAAAGATACATCCACCCCGTAACCAGCAATTCCACTCCTTGGTATTTATCCACAAGAATGGAAAATATTTATCTGTAAAAAGATTTGTACGTGAGTGTTCATAGTAGTCTTAGTTATAAGAGCCAAAAATTGAAAACAATTCCAAATATTTATTAGCTCAAGAATGAACCACCTGTAGCATATTTATGCAGTGGAATGGAATACCTCTCAGCAATGAGAAGGAATGAACAATTGCTGCATGTAACAATAAGGATAAACCTCAGGAACATTGTTCTGAGTGAAAGAAGCCAGACACACAACAAAGTTTATGTACTGTGTGATTTCATTGCCGTGGTAAAACTAACTGATGATGAAAAAAGTCAGAAAATGGTTACCTCTTAGAAGGCTACTAACTGGGAAGAAGCATGAGGAGAGTTTC
The DNA here is from genome assembly GCF_048564905.1 of Vicugna pacos. Taxonomy (NCBI): domain Eukaryota; kingdom Metazoa; phylum Chordata; class Mammalia; order Artiodactyla; family Camelidae; genus Vicugna; species Vicugna pacos. The sequence goes on from NC_133005.1 coordinate 20,097,475, forward strand.
CAGGGTGATGGAGACATTCTGAATCTTGAAGTGGGAGGTGGTTATATGAATGTATACAAGGGTAGGTATTCATCTAGATGTCTACCTAAGATCTGTATATTTTACTCTATGTAAATTATACCTCAGCTAAAAAACATTAAAGGTTTTTCCTTGACTTTGACCCACAGGCAACTTCTTCTTGTTGGGTTTGAGACAGGAGGGAAGGGGGCAGGGCACAACCATTAAAAGAATGATACAGCGATTAGCACCAAGATGGTGGAAGATTCAACTCCCACTAGACCTTGAACTTCAATATACGCCCATTAAAATTACAACAATAGTGTGCTAAATGGCACTCCCACAGGTGCCCTGACAGTTTTAAGGCTGCCCATAAAAGGTCAAAAAGTGGGTGATGGCTTTATGGTTTCATATAAATTTTGGAATTGTTTGCTCTAGTTCTGTGGAAAATGTGAGTCTTTTGACAGGGGTTGCATTGGATCTGTAGATTGCTTTGGGTAGCACAGTCGTTTTGATAATGTCGATTCTTCCAGTCCAAGAGCACAAGATAGCTTTCCATTTCTTTGCATTGTCTTCAATTTCCTTCATTAGTGTTTTACAGTTTTTAGAGTATAGGTAACCTCCTTGGTTAAATTTATTTCTAGGTGTTCTATTGTTTTTGATGCAATGGAAATGTTTATACCAGTTATAAAATTCTTGTTTTTGAAGTGAAAAAAAAAAGTGAATGAAGGGCCACAAATGGCAAAACAACCTTCTTTTTAATGGGTGAGCTGTATTCCATTACATAAATATGTTTCATCTTCTTTATCCACTCATCTATTGATGTACACTTAGGATGTTCCCATATCTTGGTAATTATAATGATGTTGTTAAAAAAAAAAGGGGAGGGGGTGATGGCCCATTTCCTGGGAATCCCAGCCCCTTCCCCAAAGTAGTTGGAATAATCCTCCCATTTGTTAGCATATGAAGCTACCGAGCCCATAAAAACTAACAACTCCCACGCCCTGTGGCAGATCTCCTTTTTCCTAGCTGACGCCATGCTCTGAGGCTGACGCCATGCTCTGAGGCTGCCGCTCTCCCTTCTGAGTAAGATGGCCCGCATTCTGTCTGTGGAATGTGTATCTCTGAATAAATCTACCTTTGTTCAACTGTGGCTCGCTCTTGAATTCTTCCCTGCGGAAAGCCAAGGACCCTCACGTGCTAGGGCGCATCCCAGGGACTCACCTGGGACCTGGGACAAGGCCATCCTCTCACTCCCCACATTTTTTCTGTATCATCTTTAGGTTCCTGTGCTGTACCTTTAGTCATAGCAACACTAAAAGAAGATGGGTATCCAGCTTTTTGAGCAGAGTTAGGGCTGGTTCTGGCCTGGGGGTGGGGCTGGGGGCGGCTCCACATAGCTGTTCAGCAGTATGCTACCAGGAGGAAAAAAGATGTCAAGATTTAAAGGGAGTTTTGACTTAGAAAGGAAGGGACTTGTTAAAACAAAATGGAAAAGTGTGTGAAGCACCTGGCACTGGACTGGGAACCTGGTACTTTCGGTCTTGCTTCCTTCTGCTACTTTCTGTAGTCTTTGCACACCTGCCTCTTTTTGGTTCCAGGGCCAACGTGTGGCCTCAGACAGCCTGTCCTGGATGCTGTATCAGTGTGGCATCCTCCCCTACTCTCTCTCATCCTGCTTCATCTGAGTCATAGATGGTGATTTAGAATCATCTCTCCCTTGTATTTTATTTGCGGACTTGTCCTTGACTCGGTTTTAATTATAACCTCCAAAAGAGCAAATATCTTCCCTGTGTGCTGTGATAGCAGTGCAGTGTCCCATCTTCAGTAAGACCTAGAGATATTTATGGCATCAATAAATAGTAGCTATTAACAAACTGGGGCAATTATTGATATGAAGTAGTAAAAATCACAGAAACCAGGTAAAAAGTTGGTTGCCAAGGGCTGGGAGTTTGGGGGGAATTAGTGTTTAATGGGTAACCTTTCAGTTTTGCAAGATGAAAAAGTTCTAAAGATCCGTTGTACAACAATGGGAATATACTTAACACTATTCAATTGTTCATTTAAAAAATGGTTAAGATGGTACATTTAATGGTATGTGGGGTTTTTTTCCTTAACCACAATAATAAAGAAGTCACAGAATGAGTCCCCAAACCACACTGCGAACTGGAACACCAATGGCCAGGTTGCCCCACGCCTGTCAGGATGTTGCAAATGAAGAAGCTGCTGCCACAGCTGCCACTTCAGAACCCTACCCCCTGCACTATGTTCATACCAGCAAGCTGGTCTTCTCTGAGTCTTGCGTCTCTTCCATATGAATCAGCTTTCATCCATAAGCTCAGCTGAGCATTTTGATGGGTGGAAGTCTTGATGGATGAGAGTGTGAGCTTCGAGCCTTCTCAGCCCAGGAAAACATGCTAGAAAGCCAACCCCAGTAGCCTCTCCCTGGTCATGGGCCAAAATCACAGTTTCGGGTATTCCCAATTCAAGGGTAAATCCTGAATAGTCTAAGTCAATGGTTTTCAAACATTATAATTATCTGGAGGGTTTGTTAAAGGATAGATTCCTGGGCCCTGCCTCCAGAGTTTACTGCATGGAATCCAAGATTTTATGTTTTTAGAAAATCCCCAGTTGATGCTAATGGCTTAAGTATTACCTTTTGAGAATCACTGGTCTACACCACAGTTCCCTAATCTTTTCCACACCCTGCCCCATATAGATAAACGAATGTTGCTGCTGAGGAGGTCACCGATTTCAGGTCCATTCAACCTATCTAGGGGCTTTGGGGACCAATATCTTGACCTACCTGTAAACCACTCACAGCACAAGCACATCTTATTAGTGACTGGTTCCGGGTGGGCACCTAGACGCCTTTCTGATCAGTTGAGCCGAGACGTGAGGTTCGAATGATGGCCATTAGAAAAGAGCTCTCTGCTCTTAAAAAGATGCATAGGGAAAAGTCTCTTTCCTTCAGGTGGGAATAACTGTGAATGCATGTTACACCTGGAACCATCTTGCAAGCATGAGGGGAGTTAGGCTGACATGTTGATAAGATGGGATGGGATAAATTTTGATCCTTGAAGATGTCATTAAGCTATTAATCAAACCTAAACCCACCTTTACCTCTGGGCTTCTTGTTAGCGGAGAGAATAGATTTTCCATTCTTCCTTATATTCTTTATTCCTTACACATAAATAGGACTCAGTATTCTTTGTTATTTCAGCTAAAGTTATCTAAACTTATATGAATTTCAAACTGCTTTTGACTTAGATTTCATGAACACTTTTTCCTATCATTTGATTTTTTTCCTATATTATCAGATAGAATGGTTGTGTAACGGTTGTGCTGAAATGTATTTAATAATCCCTCTTGTTAGACATTTAGGAGATTTCTCATTTTTTATTATTACAAATCATGCTATGATAGACATTCATGTTCATAAATCTTTGCACACATTCATAATTATTTCTACAGGATAAACTTCTATGGGTAGACTTGTAAGATTAAAAGATAAAGACTCTAAAGTTTTATAATATAGATGACTAGGGTTTCTAGAAAGATTGTACCAATGTAACTCTCCCAGCAAGAATGTGGGAGAGTTTTCATTTCCCCACATCATCACCAACACTGGGTATTACACAGTTTCCTGTGCTGGAGGGGCCCCCTTGGACTTATTCCTGGGGCTCGACTCCTCTCCATCTGTAGAGATCTGTAGAGATCCTCCTGGATGGTTCTACTGAATCCATTGAATTTAAATATCACCTAGCACTGATGACTTCCACGTGTGTAACTCCAGGCAGTCTTCCTCCATGAGTGCATGTAAATGAATCTGGAAGCAGCTGTCCAACTATTTCCTCTGGAGATGTCACAGACAGAAGTCTGCCCTACTATCTTCCACCCCAACCCTCCTACATCCAGCCCCTGTCTATAAAGCAGCCCCTTACTTACCTGGCTTTCCAAGCTCCAAACTCAAAAGTCCTCCTCAATTCCTCCCTTCCCTTTATGCTCCATATATAGCCTGTTAGCAAGGTCTGTTTTTTTTTTTTATCTAGTTCTTTGTTTTCATTTTTCCAAAGATATTCTGAATCTGCCTCCTTATCTCCATTTCCACTGCTCTCATCCCAGGCCAAGCCACCATCTTCCATCTGAAATACTGTAACTCCTTGGCCCCTCCAATCCATTATCCACATGGCAACAGAGTGATCATCTTAACACAAAAATGAGATCATATCACTCTTGCGCTTGAACCCTCTAATGACCTCCTATCATACTTAGAAACCCTGCCCCATCTGGCTCCCTCATGACTTCTTCTTCAATCTCATCTCATCACATTTTCCCTCCTACAGTCCACTTCCCAATCACATCACTGCTTTTCGATTTCTCAAACACGACATGTTCTTTCCTGCCTCAGAACATTTGGACCTGCCATTCCTCTTTCTGGAATGGTCTTTTCCTGGCTCTGCGTAACCAGCTTCTTTGAGTCTTGGCAATAATGTACCGTCTTTAGTCCTTTTTTGCCACCTTACCTAACATGGCACCCCAACCTGGATTACCATCAACATCTTTTATTATCCCTTTTTAGCACTTATCACAGACATCATTTTATTTACTTGCTGAGTGCCATCTCATGTCTTAGAACACAAGTCCACTGGGTATCAGGAGCCCAGCCAGACACTGGGTATATAATTGCTTCTCTTTTGTCCTCCCATGTTTACCCATATGCAGGCTCACTGGGGGCAAGTGAGGTGAGTTTCTTAGCCATCATTTTTTCAGTGATGCCAGCTCACTGCCTGCCTGGTAGCATGTGACCAGTGAAGAGTAGCTGTACCGACTTATATCAGATGAGTGAGAAAAAAAAAAAAAGACGAATGAGTGGTGCAGCCAAAAATTTGGGCACAAAGGACCTGAATTCCAAGTGACCTTACATAACTGGGGACCTTATCAAAAACAAAGAGAATGAAATTCAGTATAGATGAAGTGCAAACATAGTCTAGGGAAATAATGAATATATGCTATTATGCTCGAAAGCAATTATGGGCTCAGTTTTACACCTAGATTAGGCCTCTTATACTAATCTGTACTTTGTATTTGTAAAGGACTATGAAAAACATTTGCAGAAAACATATTCACAATAATTATATCATTTAATCTTTATACACACCTCGGTGGTAGATGGAACAGACAGAATTATCTTGAGTTTGCATAATAGGAGACCTACATGTAGCTTGATTAAATGATTGTCCTAAGATCACCCAGCAAGGCAGAGATGGGGCAGGGACACTGTACCTTGTCTCTAAAGCTGCATGAGTTTTATGTCACATTTGTCCTAGGACTAAAGGAATATTCAGGATTAAATCCTCACATCCTGCAGTAGATACACATATCCTTGTTTCCTGAAGTGCACATTCCTGGAGACCAGGACCAGTTTGCCTCCTTGGGCCTGACCTTCTGCTCCAGGGCCCACTCTAGACTGGGGCTTCTCTGATGCTTTCTTTCAGAGATGGACCATGTTATTTAAAATGGGGAACACCCAATTTATTCGATACAAACCTGTTTACTGGATTTTTTCCCCCTAAGTCTATTTGTTACATTTACTTAATTAAGTATGTTCTGGGTTCAAACCCCAGTACTTCCACTAAAAATAAATAAATAAACCTAATTACCAATGCCTCCCAGCCAAAAAGAAGAAAAAAAATACTTTTTGTAGTATACATACAGAAAAATGCAAGGATCCTAAGTGTGCAGCTTAATGAAATCTCACAAAGTGACTATGTCCACGTGCTTAGCACCCAGATTAAGGCAAAGAACATGATTAGCTTCTCTGAAGACCCCAGGGGCTTCTCCTTAATCACTATCCCCCTACAGGGTTACAGCATCCTGAATTCCAACAGCTTGGATTCATTTTGCCTTTTTTCTATTTTATCTAATCACTGATGGATTTTTATTCTTTTTCTGTTTTTTTTTCCCCAAAGACTAAGTGTGTCCATGAGGGTCTAGGTTCAAATGATTCCTTTACTGAATAAAGTTCACTTTTTTTTTTAACCCTGGCATTCGAAGCCTTTGTGTTTTGCCTCTAATTTCCATTCCCCTCATAGCTTCCAATTGTCCAGAAACCTGGCAGTTAATCCTGAATCTTCCTCTCCCTTCACATCTCACCTTCCATCAGTGGTCAAGCCCTGTTGCTTCAGTCCAACAGCTGAAGTCATTAAGTACTAACTGAGCATTTACTGTGTGGCAGGCACTTGGTGAGCTGGTCTGCAGAGTTACAGAGATCAAGATTTCTGTCCCGGAGGAGCTGACAGTTAGTGAGGCAGGAGAGGGAGACAGAAAAAACAAATAATTTCACTGTAACCTCATTCTAAATCCTAAGAAGTACCCTGGGGTACACTTACATCACCCAAGGGGCGCAGGAGAGATTTCTAGCAGAGGCAAAGGTGAGACTTAAAGGGTGAGCAAGGATGATCCAGAGGAAAGAGGAAGGTGATCTAACAGAAGGAACAGCAAAGCCCCTGAAGGGCTTTTGAGGGGAAAATGGAAATGGAAACAGCCACACCCCAGGGTTGGAAGGGGACAAGAGGAACAGGAGTCTGAGAAGAAGATGGAAAAACATAGTTGGAAATAGAGGAGAACCAGTGGGAAATGCAGCCACAAAGCCAAGGGAGGAGAGCTGTTCCTGAGGGAACATAGCATCCGCTGGGCCAAATGCCTCCAGAAGGTTCTAGTAAGATGCACACAGAAAAGATCCGTTGGATTGCATAATTTGGAGGAAAAGGCTAATTTACGTAAGGGCATTTTCAGAGGGAAAAAGGGACAGAAGCCAGACTGCCAGGAAGTGAAGACAGGACAGCAGTCAGAATGAGGGGACAGAGACTGGAGGGGCTCCTTCCAGAAGCTGGACTCAGAGGGGAGAGAGGTGCAAGAACTGGGGAGGAGGCAGGTTTTAGAAAGGAGTGCTCAGCACTGAGATGCAGAGGAGGAGGGCGCTTGAGGGAGGGAGGTATCAGAGGGTCTTCAGTTCAGAGGCTGGGAGGAGGGGTCCCTCAAGGGCAGATGGGATTGTGGTTAGAAGAGGGGAGGCTGAGGAAATGCACCTCTCATGAGTGATCCTCTGGAAATAGGAAGCAAGTAGAGGGTATGGACTGATGGAGAACTTGAGGTGGATGGAATGGAGTGGGTAAGAGAGGTCACTTGTGAAGGACAAATAAAGGGTGGAGGGCTGCCCAGGTGGGAGATCCCTCTTTTGTTAGGGTGCAGGTCTTTGTGGCTGCCCCGGACTGGGCTTCAGTTGGATTGGGTGGATGTGAAGTAAAAGGGCTGAGGAGGGAGGGACATGAGGCCAGGAGGGGCTGCTGAGAAAGGGCGGGGCATGGAGGAGGCTGAAAGAGCAGGACTCCGTGTTCCCTTGAGCATCCTTGTGTGTAAACAGAGCATGGATTAGTGGTGCCAGGGTCTGGAGGGAAGGGGGAACATGCGAATGATGTCTAACTGGTATCAGATGTCTTTTGCGGCAATGAAAATGGTTCTGAAATTTGATAACGGTGATGGTTGTACAGTTTTGTGAATACACTAAAACTACTGAATTGTACACTTTAAACTGGTGAATATCATGGTATATGAATTACATCTCAATTAAAAAAAAGAAAGCATGGGGGGGTGGGGGAGAGGTCTACATGGAATTCCATGCGCTGCTTGTATCACGGTTCATTCAGCCACCCTCCAATTGATGGCCATTGTGTTTGTTTTCCTTTTTCTTTTCTTTGTTTCTATGTGAAACAATGGTGCCATGTACTTCATTGAACATACAAAAAAGAAAAAAAAAGATATCATTTCAGATAGGTCTTGGGCCCTCCCCTGCTGCCCCATACCTGAGCATGTCTCAGTAGGAGACTGATTTAGAAAGTGTCAGGTCCCCTAACAGCACGAGGCGGTGGACAGACGAAGCTCTGGCCCGCTTCTCCAAGCACTTTCTCAGGGGTCTACAAACTGCAGACCAAGGACTGTTCTGCTACCAGCTGAGAATGGTTTGTGCATATGAACATTTGCAATTAATTTGATGATGGGAGACACTAACTTTGAACTCCCCTCCAACTGAGCAAAATCTTTCCTCCCTCAATTCTGTTTTTCTCATTAGAAGCCCTGTATTACAAGAATATTACATTCAATTATTATTATTAGGTTTTGAATTTCATCAACAAAACTTCTACGGAAATTTGTTTTATTATATGAGTACTTATATAACATTCTCAATTTTATTTCTTGGCCCACAAAGCCTAAAACATTTAGGCAATTTACAGAAAGTTTGTTGACCTCAGTTCCAGACTCCAAAGAGATATGGGAAATAATTATAAAGAAAAGCACTGTATGACGATGGAATAGCCCTGAGCTACAATTGCCTCTCAAAAACAGCACAGCCTGGAAATGACAGAAATTTCAATCAAATTATCCAGGTTGCCAAGTGTTCTTGATAAGTTCTGCTGATTTAGAGACACTGAGGGAGGTGAAAGAGGAAAAAGTCTTATTTGTATCAGCTGTAATAGAAAAGGGAAAGGAAATGAATAGGAAAGTATTCATATATTTTTTGAATTGACGGTGATGAGAAAAATGAGTATGCAAAAATAAGAATGTATTCAAGTAATGAATAAGCACTTTATATAAATAATCTCATTTAATCCTCACAAAAACTGTGGCAAGGCTGAAGTTAGGGTTAGCCTCTGACACTAACTCCAGTCTGCCAGCAGTAAAAAAGTACTACTTTGTCCAGAAAAAAAAAAGCAGCTAGAGACAGTGGTGGGTCTTGAATGCTGTCCTGGGGTAAGAGTTGGTATTCTGTTTCTTTTTACCAGGTTATTCTGTAGACCAGGAGGGTCGGTTCTGTGTTTCAGAAGGATTACAAGGATGGCTTTGGGAGATAACTTTTGAGAACAAGAGGCCAGAGAAAAGCTTTTTCAACAGTCCAAGGAAGAACAAGTGAATGTCTGGGATGGCGGTTGCGGAGAAGAGAATTCCAGACACACTACTTTGTTTTAGGTGATCATAGGTGACAGACTGGACATGGGGGCTGAGGAACAATCAAAGTGGATTTCAAAGTTTCTGGTGGTAAGGTAAGAGAACCCAGATAAGAAACAAGTTTATGGGAGGAGAATAATGAGTTTAGGAGTGGAGATGCCATATTTAAAATTCCTGGATAATATCCAGGGGAGGTTATCTAGGGGACAATTGGAACCTAGAAGTTCACAAAGACGTCTGTGTGGTCAGAGGGAAACGTTTGGGAACCATGAGGACATGGCTGACCTTCGGAGCAGAGGGCAGGGGAAAAGATGGAGAGAAAGGAGATGTTAAGAAAAACTAACTCTCTAGGGGTGAGCATGGGTAACGCTTATATCACTGAGAGGGGAGGCAGGGGAGTGTAGGAGACGCAAGACCCAGCGGTATTATGCTAGAAAAGAGTTTCAGGAAGGCGGGAGAAGTCAATGGAATGTTACAGAGCCATCAAAGAAAAGAAGGAGTAAACAGGCAATTGGATTTGGCAACTAGAAGGTCACCAGTGACATCTGAGAAAGCAGAGAGTGACAAGAACCTGAGGAGTCATGGGGAGGGGAAGGAAGGAAGAAAGGCAGGAAGGTGGAGGAGGAAGCTTTTTTTAGGACAGAGAAAGCCTGTAAATGTCTAGGGAGGGACAGGGAGACACTGAGGCTGCAACAGTTAGCCACCCTTCTATCTGAGATTCTCATCCCTGGCTGAGCAAAACACTGAGTACCTCCTGCTCCCCTCCTCCCTATGCACCCCCCTCCAAAGGTTGGCGAAAACGCTTTCACTAGTGTAGTTGGATAATGCGGATGTTAGATGGATTTTCCTCTAGATGCTGGTCACAGAATCTTCATCCCTTATATTCTCCATCTTCAATGAGGATCAAAACACACCCCTTTCAGGGTGTACTGGATTTTGTGAGCCAACTGTTGTATTTTAAAAATACAAGTTATTAGGGAAGGAAATAGGATGACATATTATTGATTCTCAGAGACTCACACCAGACCTCTCTGTTTGATAAAATTCCCACAGCTACTGTTCACACCCTTTCCCTCTCGTTGGTATTTGTGATATCTATAACATGGAGTCCCCCAAATTGTGTGAAATAGGCAGAAAACTCTGACAAAATCTCCTCCTCCTCATGTAGAGTCAGACACCGTCCACAGTTCTTTAGCTCTCTCAACAGTTGCTTCGGGAACTAGTCAGTTACTCGGTTGTAACAGCAACCAAGACAGTGGTTTCAAGATATTAAGTGCTATGAGAGTGCTAATTATTAGGTTTTTGTTTGGCCATGTGTTCAGATAATCTTCAACAGCGGCTTGCTAAGTTTGAACTCCAGATAACAGCAGCAGCACCTGGGAAATTGTAAAAAATGCATGATCTGGAGCCTCACTCCACACCTCCAGCCTCAGCAGCCCGGGGCGGGGGTGGGGGGGTGGGGAAGGGGGCCCAGCCAGTTATATCTTGAAGTGGTCAGGGTGAGGCTGCGAAGCGCTACAGACGGAGGGTCACAGATTTACCTGAAGCCTTTCCTTCAGTCGCTTCTATCCAGCAGCAGCAGCACCTGGGAGCTTTTTATAAAATGCAGAATCCCGGGCTGCACCCCGACCCGCTGAATCAGAGCCTGCGCTTAAACACGGTCACCAGGGAAATGTAAGAAGCCTCGCTCTAAATCACCGTGTCTGCATAATGTAATGAGGACCTCTTCTCCAGTAAGTTAAAAAAACAAACAAACAACAACAACAAAACCCAAACCTGACAGCGTGACTGACTGAAGAAACGGTGAAAGTGCCTTAAGACATCCACCCCAGTGAGCCCAAGATGCCGCGTATCTCAACCGAGAGACGCCAGGGCTCAGTGTCAGGCTGGGTAATAGGGCAGAAAGCGGGTACCGGGAGGGGGACATGTCGGGCGAGCGCTCTGCGTTCCAGGTGGGTCCCCGGGAGCAGGTGTGACTGGAAGGCACGAGCAGAGGGGCGATTTCTACGCAGGGGGCGGGGAATAGCAGGAGCGTGGCGGGGCGCGGAGCACGACGGGGTAGGGGGAGCGCCTGGGGGCCGAGCGGCTCGCCGGCCGCTGCGCGGGGCGGGGGGGGCCCCCTCCCGTGGGGGGAGGCCCGAGGGCGGGGGTCGAGCGCCGAGAGGGAGGTGGGTCCCGGCCCGGCGCGGGGGCGGGCGTCTCCTCGGCTCCCCGCCCCCGGCCCGCCCCTCCGCGGCGCCATTTTGCAGGCGGCTGTCTCGGGCACCGGAGGCGTCGGCGGGCACTGCGGAGCCGAGGCGCAGCGGCAGGACCGGAGCCGGGCGCCCTGCAGTCAGGTGAGAGCCGGGCTGCCGTGCTCGCCGCCCGGCCCCGCGGGTCGCACCTGCCCGGCCAGGCCGCGAGTGGCCCGCGGTGCCCACGAGGCCGGCCAGGCACGGCCCCCAAGCGCTGTCACCGGCCCCGCGGCGCGGCCTGCGCCCCCCACACCCCGGCCGGTCTCCCGGGTCCCCGCACCCGCGGGCCACCGTGGCTGCGGGGCCCGTGGATGCCCGGCGACCGCCAGCTCCCGCCGTTCCCCTGGGCCCTCACCTCTGCCGGCCGCTGGAGCCGCGGCGCGCTCGGGCCCTCAGGCCGCGCGGCGGGGAGGCAAGTGGGGGTCCCCCGGGACCTGGCCGCCGCCGCCTCCTCCCGGGCCCTCCGCCCACGCGGCCTGGGGTCGCTGTCCGGTCGGCCTTCCGCAGGAGATACGCGCGGGCATCCGCGTTTCCCCCGGAATTCAGGGCCATCGAAAGGGGCGGCGGAGGGGGTTCCTTTACAGTTTTGCTTTCTTCTCGCGTTCAGTGGCTGCGCCAAGTCATATTAGGAGCTGCTGCTCCGACCCCAGGGCTTTTCTCTCTGGCCTGTCCCCAGGGGGTCGCGGGTCCCCCTTGTTGCCACCTTGCTGGAAAGAGAAATTGACATTTACGAGTGTGACTAGTTTATGGGCGCACAATTTTCTCCTTTGACTCTCGATGTCCCTTTGGATGGGTAGCTGACAGGCATTGGCGTATAGGCTGGGGGGGTTCAAGCATGACTGCTGGGAAATTCTTGATTGTCAGTGCAGAGGATGAATGAGGGCAATTGCAGGTGGAAGAAAGTCATCCTTGTGGGATTTCTGGGTCTGAGGTTTTAGCAATGGTTGCTACTTTTAGTCTTGCAGAGCCAAGAGACGGGAGGGGAAGGTGCTGTCCCGGCTGATATTTGGACCTCTGTGTGTAGAGGAGGCTAGAGATGTGGTGAGGACATGGCCGGCAGTCTGGCTGTCTGGCTTGAGCTGTCATAAATTGGCATGTGACTTCCCTCACCTGGTTTCTTCCTCTCTAAAGCCAGAGGCTAGAATCAGGGGTGGGAACATTTTAATTTTTATGTTTTTGCACTTGAATGCTGTTGGGCTGAGGCCTCGCCCTTCCAGTTGTCTGTACCGGCCTTTTCACCTTTCTATGTGGCTTTGCCCACCTGGCCCCTAAAAGGTGTTTGAGCCTGGTGAGGGCCTTTCAGCTCAGAAATTCTGAATTCGCTACTGGGTTATGGTTGTCTCTATCAGGGTCACTTGTGAACCTGTCACTACAGATCTCTTTTCACTCATCCAAAATTTAATAGCTTATGGGCAGCCGCCTTTTAAAAGCAGCAGTGGGTGTGCACAGTGTAAGCCCTCATGGCACACCTGCTAGTTAAAAAGAGGCGAGTGGGTGTGCCCTGCTGACTGCTTCAGCGGACAGCCTGAACGTGAGTTATTTGCTTTCTAGACTCTTTCCTTTGCCTAAACGGTGACCTGCTTCTTTCTTTGAATACCAGGGTGTTTCTCTTTTGGTTTCTTTTGCTTGGAGTAGGGAGTGATTTGTTTATTTATTTATTTAAAGAAGCTAGGTATTATAAGAACTTTTCATATTAGTACCCCCCCACCCTGCAAATGGTTGGGTGTCAGTTGTGTTTTCTGACTATAGCACAGTCAGTTGAGTTTTAATGTCTGTTAATATGTTTCAAAAATGCTTATGAAAGTACCTGGCTGGAATATTGGAGAGGGTTTTGCTAGGTTTCATGCCACGCTGCCTATCTCGTTTGTGTAGCAGAAGTTAGTGGACTTAGCGTTGCAGAAAAGAGTTAGATGTACCAGAAACAAACTTGTGTAGTCTTCCATCAGTACATCTGCTAATTTGCCCACCGATGCTGTTGATCACATCGTTGTTGAATAAAGCCCTGTCTTTGGCCCTCAAGTAGCCTAAGGTCTGGTTGATTGAATTTTGGAAATCTTGAATTGGCTATTGCCAGCCTCTTGAGTGTCTACAGAGACAAACCTGGGATCCATTTGGGGACTCACTTCTGGCACCACTGGTGGCTTACAGAATTTTCCCATTAAAGGGAATTAAAAGTCAGCAGTCATAATTTGCAATTATATAGTGCTTTGTACTTGTAAATGAAAGCTTTTTAAGAACGTAGTTTTATTTAATCCTCTTAGGCTTTTTTTAATTTAAACATTTTGCGGTCCTTTTTAATTTAAACATTTTGTGGTCCTTCTCTGACCTGTGTCCAGGCCTTGCCTAAAAATTCCCAGCGCACCAGTGTGTACCCAGTGTCAGATCGCCTCATGAATTCATTTTCACTTCCTGCTATTCTTCCAGTTATTTTCTCCTCAGAGGGCCTCGAGTCTGGGCTTTCTTTCATTCTTTTGCTGGGGAGCAGTCCTGCACCAGGTTAAGCTGTGAGTTACTACGAGGGGTTTAAACTGGTCCTTTGTGCCCTTTTTGGCATTCTCTTCAAAAGAGAAAATTCTCGCGGGCTTTGCTATTTCTAGCCTATTATTTTGTCACCAGTTGTAGATTGTTAGCTCTCCAACTCTCCAATAATTGATGTCTCCGTGCAGCTTATGCTTTTCACAGACCTCTCCACATTTAATACATTTATCTGCTGACTGTGTGCCTGGCAGTGTTCTTGGTGCTTCAGATGCTGCATGGATTTTTCCTGCCCACACAAAGCTCACACTCTAGTGTGGAGGCAGACAGTGAGCCTTTGTGCTCTGAAGAAGAATCTGGAAGGATTGGGGATATTAAGTGTTGGGGTAGGAACTGAAATTTTAGGAAAGGTGGAACAGGAAGCTCTGAGTCATCTTTGATTGAAGATGTAAAGTGAGTCATTTGAATATCCGCGGGGAGAGCATTCCCAGTGGAGGAAACTGCAGATGCAAAGGCCCTGAGGCAGGGGAAAGAGAGTGGTTTTGAGGTCAGAAAGACAATGGTAATTAAATCATGGTGTGGCACCCAGTAAGGCCTGTAGATTTTACTTTGTTGGGGGAAGGGGTGGGAGCCATTGGAGGGTTTTAAATAGAGAGATAGGGACATGCTGGTTGTTGCTGTGTGAGAATAGAGTGAAGGCAGGGAGAGCAGGGTAGGCCTGCAGGGCAGCCAGCTAGTGCAGGGATGAAAAGGGCGGGTCTGACCAGGGTGATGGAGCGGAGTTGGGGTTGTAGTGAGAGGTGATCGGATTGTGAGGTGGGGCTGAGGAGATTACTGATGGACCAGATGTGGAGGGTGAGAAAGAGGGTTGAGGGCAGTGTCAGGGTTTCTGACCTGAGTACCTAGAACAACAGTGGCTACCCAGGTTGCAGTTTAGAGCGTGCTAAGTTGACAAACCAACCTGATGCAACCAAATGCAGTGATAAAGAAAGGGGTGGATGTTTTGAGGAGGTCTTCCTCCATGACAGTGTAAATCTTCTTGGGAACATCTCGTTGTCCTTTGTCTTAATTCTCTCCTCTGACCTGAGGCAAGAAGGCCTCTGCCTAAGATCTAGGTTGTCTCTAAGGCCCTCCTTGAAAATTTATCCCATGAAGGAGAATTCCACCTGCTTATTTTTTTGTAACCATCTCTTGCTTTGCATCATTTATTGTGATATGCAGGACTAGAATCTAAAGGCAGCACAAAAAGCAAAAACCTGGATTCATCAAAAATGACCCCTGAAAAGTCCCTAAATCCTAGTAAGTGTGGTAGACATGGTTTGCATACACACTCCATACAGAATTATCTGTTCAAGTGTAATGGATGCAGTATGGGCAGCGTATACTCTCACAAAGGATCATACTTGGAACTTAAATCAAGTATTCTCACTGCCCGTGAACTTTTCAGCAACTTCACAGTGCAGCTTGCGGTCTCTTCCTGTTGGCTGTGGGCTTGACTCCAGTTCTTCCTTCATCACTATTTCTCTGCAGCCTTGATGAATTCTTCAGTTTCCTCCTTCAGTGAAGTCAAGGTTGCACTGGAGCTCGGCTTGCCTGGTTGCCCCAAACTGTGACCTTTTCTGGTCTGTGGTCCAGAAAGCCTTCTTCATTCACGGGTTCTTTCTGCATATTTTCCCAGAGCAGGTGATTCTTCAGTCTCCTTGTGTCAGTTGCCCTGGGGTGTCTCAGTAAGTACCTGGTGGAGACTCACCCAAATGGGTGGCCACCTCTCTCATTTATATGCATGTAAATCAGAGTTGAATCCTTGCATCTTCTAGGTTGGACGTGAGAGCAGTTTGAAAGATGTGCTTCTCTCCAGGAGCCTCTCCAAGCACTAAAGGACACCCAGGAAAGACTAGGCAGTGAGCCCCACGCGATAGAACCTTTGCAGTAATGATGGGCCGATGGGCAGCCGTTCTGTGCTGAGAGCTTGAGGTCCTTATTGCGAGTCCCAACAGCTGGCAGCCAAAGTGGCTCTGGTGTGCATTTTATCATGAAGGAACTGGGGCTTGGTTAACTTTTCTAAGGTAACCCCTGGGCCTTGAATTCTGCTTTTAATGCTCCAGTAAACCTTGAGGCCCTCAATGATAGAATGCTGTTCCCAAGTCTTGCCTGCAGCAAAGTGTCTCTTAGCTTCTGTTGGCATAGAAGGGGCCAGAGAAGCTAGCATTTGTTGGGTGCCAGGTGCTTGCCTAGCACCTACTGTGTTCACTCACGTTGTTTAATCACAGCAGCCCTGTGGAAGTAGGTATTACTATTATTCCCATTTTATTACTGAGGATGCTGAAGTTGGTGGTGGGCAACTCCTTGCCCAAGATCATAGTGCTACCAAATAAATACCCGAGTTGGAATTTGGCCCCTGGCTGGCCTGATTGTCAGGCTTCAAGTGGGGTTGGGGGAGGTGGGAACGGCATCAGCAGAGGTGGAGAGGCTTGTGAGAGGGGTTGAGTGTATCAGGATGGTTGGAGGGAGGCTGAGGCTATGATAGGTGGAAAGGGTGTACAGAGGCTAAAGGTCCTTTTTAACACTGTATTGTGGGTCTTGAATTTTGTCTGGAGGACCACCAAGAAATTCCCAGAAGGGGAGTGACCTTGTAGAGATGTGCATTGTAGGAAATTCTGGAGCAGTGGGGAGGGTATGTGCTGAGGCTGAAGGAGGGCAGACCCTCCTCACTTTGTCCTGCCTCCTCTTACCTGGCCTGTTGTTCATTCCAGGCTCAGTGTTTTCCTCTCTGCACCCCAGCTTGGGTTCTTTGTTCCTCCTGTTAGTTGTTCTCCCGTTTGTTCCTGCAAGGACCTTCCACAACCCCCCACCCTCACACATGCACCTTTTCTTAAACACAGTCTTCCTTGGAGAATGTTTCCCTTTGTTCAACGGAATACATACCTGCCCCAGCATCCTTTAATTAAACCTGCATTAACATTTTAGTTCTGGACCAAGACTTCATCACACAGGTCTTGGTATTACTGACCAAGCGGATGGTCTTCTCCCGCTCTTTCTGATAAAAAGCGCTGCTGGAAACGCTGTTTCTCATACATTCTGCTCAGTTGGAATTTCAGTCTCCAATTTGGTTTGGCTTTCTTGTCCGTTCTGCAGTGTTGGCTAAAATCCTTTGCTGTCTCCAAAGGCATGTCACGTGGTTGAGGGTACAACCTCTTCCTCATCTAACATGATAGATCTTAAACTTGAGGGTTTCTCGTTCCGAAGGTCTGGGATGGGACGTGGTAATCTGCATTTCTGAGTAGTTCCCAGGTGATGGGGATGCTGCTGGTTGGGGAACTGCCAGCACTGTTTTTGTGTATCAATTTTCTTAAAACATAGCCATGTCCATTCAAGAGACCGTAAGACCCACAAGCCTAAGATATTTGCTGTCTGGCTTGTTACAGAAAAAGTTTGCTTATCCCTCCTGAATAGTAATTATGTGATCAGTGCTGAAATGATTCTGAGTTCACATTTTATTATCAAGGGCTCTTTCTATATGAAGACATTACTTCACAAATTATTTCACAAAAGTATGGTATGGAGGAATATATGCATATTTTGAAGTGTTAAGGAGTATAATAAGCACGACACTTTTAAGTTTTACCTGAAAGTAATGTGAAGTTTATATCCTATTCCAGAAATATCAGTGCTTGGTTTAACATGAAACATTTTTCCTCCTTAATCTTTGAGTAAAGTTGATGCTGCTAGACATGTGTTTGATCCTGCTTTCACTCTGCTTGAGAAATATGCTATCTTTAAGATTTGCAATTTTTTTATCACAATAAAGGTGTTAATAAAATAAAAATAAAATGACTTAGCATGGTAAAAAAAATACAGTTTTTGTATTTTTTTGGTCATAGATTGCAAATTTTTTTTTCTATGCTTTGAATTCAAATCTGTCAATCTTTCCCATGCCTTCTCTGCCCCAAGATTTTATAAATACTCATCTATATTTTCTTAGTTCTTTTTTTACATTCAGGTATAATTAATATATAGACTAGAGTATGGTATGAAATGAGGGTTTTTTTCCTTCTACATTAATTCCAGCATCATTTACTCATTAATTCATCCTTATTAACTTAAAATGACACCATGATCATATGCTGAATCCTTAGATCTGTAATGGGACATTTATCTGTATTCTTTAGCCATGACCTTGCTGTTTTCATCCTAATAATCACTTTATAGTAGGCTTTACTGTGTAATAGTGCCTACATAATTTTTTTCCACAGTATTTTTTACCTTAGGGTTTCAAAATAACTTAATGGGCAGTTTCATTAAATATATGTTAATTTGGGGAGAGTATTCATCTTTATAGTATCGAATTGTTCTTTTCGTAAACAGATCTTTTAGTTCATGTAGATCTTTAATAGCTCTCGTTTTTCTAGATTCTCTTTAATATGGTCTACAGAGTACTTACTTATTGCTCTTTATTTAAAAATATTTGCTATTTAGAGTGAGGTGATTTCCCTCCTCCTCCCTTCTTCCAAATATACTATTTCCTAATTGGTATAAAGCAAGTGTAAAGAAAGTATATTGCATTTAGTCTGTGTATCTTACAACTGACCACCTGTGTTATTCAGCTTAGTTAATGCTAGCTGAAGTCTGTGTACTAACCAAAGTTGTTTCTTGCTCACGTTTTTCTGGTGGTTCTCCTCTAACTGGTGAGTCCGGGATCTAGGCTCCTACCATCTTACAGCAGAACTGACTTAAAAATCTGGCCTCTTGAGTTTGCCATGGAATTTTGTACGTGGAGGATTTTTTTATGGGCCAAGCTTGGAAGTAGTAGTATTTCTTCCCCCAGTCTGTTGGCCTTATCCTAGATGCAGAGGGGCTGGGAGACAGGGTCATTTTGTGTGTCCACAGGGAAAATAAAATAGCCCTGTGTTTGGTGTAGTACCTAACCAAACTCTTCTTATTTTTCAGTTGATTCTCTTTCGAGTTTCTTAGACAGGCAGTCATAATAGCTGCAAATGATAATTTTTTTTCTTCTTAAATACTTTTTCTTAATAAATTGCAGAGTACTTACAGAATAGGTTTAAATGTGATAGTGGTCCTTCTTATTTTTAATATTTATTAGAATGTGTTCTTGTGTATAATCTTTAATGATACTAAAGTAGTATCCTATTTTCAATGCCTTTTTTTAAAAACTAAATTACAGTATCATACATAATGTTTTGAATGAACAAAGTTTGTTACCTTGACATTGTGGAATTTTGTGTACCACAAGAAAATTCTTGGTAGAATCTATCTCTGTTTTTGTGGTATTTCTCCAAATTCAGTTTCCCTGCTGATTTAAGGATGGCCTCAACTTTCTTGCTGGAAGGAATTATACAAGTTACATCTTTCCTTCAGGTTCATCCTCAGGGCCTCTGTTTTCCAGCCATGTTGTTGTATTGTGTGCTGTTGGCAACTTTTGTGTCAGGGATTCAGACCTGCTATCTTTGAAAATGTTCTCTCCGTCAGAGTTTTGTGGGTTCTTGTTCTCTTCCTTTATTCCTTCATCCCTGTGAAGATACACCGAATATATTAGCAGTATCGATTTTGCCCTTTCTGTTGAGTTCTCCTTTTCCTGCCTGCTTCTTGACACCCAGTGTGAGTTGGGGCCCTGCATCCAGCAGGGATCCTGAACGTCCTGGGAGCAGGAGGCTCCTCTGAACCCTCTCGGAAGCCCTGGAAAGTAATTGAGTTGGGACGTCTTTTATTGCTTCACTTGACCACCAAAACCAGATATGGGGTCCAGTTCACTTTTTCTGGTGTTCAGTGCCCAGGGGGATGCATACTCCAAAGTGGGTTCAACTTTGTTTAAATTTCTGTTTTCAAATCTGAGATCTTGTGCTTACTGTTTTGTTTCTTTGAATAGGTATCAGTCAACTCCTAAAATAATTTTCCAGACTTTGTTTTGACTAACTCACTTTTCATTGACATATATACATCTCTGTATGTGTGTATGTATCTCAAAAAAAAAAGTTTCACAAAGACATTATATGCTGTGTATTCTATTTCTATTGCTTGAAAAAAATTAGTTGTGACACCCAAAGTGATTTTGTGATCTGGTCATGAAATACATTGCTCTAAAGTAAGACCTTTGAGTTAGAAGAGTTATTTATTCATAGTATCATATGGGAAGGGAACCGCATGACGTTCTCTGGGGATAACAGGAAAGAGGCTCTTGACAGAATAACCTTACAAAAAAAGCTTTATTGAGATATAATGCACACACCATAAAGTCTACCCTTTAAAAGTATGCTTTAGTTGTTTTTAGAGTTGTGCAGCCATCTTCATTGTTCATCTTCAATTCATCTTCATGTCTAATTTCAGGACATTTTTATCATCCAAAAAAGAACCCCCGTGCCTGTTAGCAGTTATTCCACAGTCTTCCCTTCCCCCAAGGCCTTGGCAACCACTAATCTGCACTCTATTTCTGTGGATTTGCCTTATCTGGACATTTCATAGAAGTGGAATCACAATATGTGGTCTTTTGTGATGTGCTTTTTTCTTAGCATGTTTTTATGATTCATCCACATTGCTGCAAGCATCAGTGCCACATTTTGTTTATCCACTAATCATTTGATGGACATTTATTTTTAGATTTTAGCTATTACGAAAAATGCTGCTGAGAATACTCGTGTATACATTTTTGTGTGATCATGTATTTAATTTTCTTGAGTAAATATCAAGGAGTGGAATTACTGGGTCATATGGTGATTCTGTGTTTCCTATTTTGGGGAACTGCCAAACTTTTGGCATCAAAATGTGCGATGGTTTCAATTTTTCCACATGTGTTATTGTCTGTCTTTGAGTATAGCCATCCCAGTGGGTATGAAGTGGTATCTCATTGTGGCTTTTATTTGCATTTTCCTAACTCTGTGGAGCATCTTTTCATGTGCTTGTTGAAATGTCTGTCTATTCAAATCCTTTGCCCATTTTAAAATTGGGTTGTCTTTTCATTGTTGAGTTGTAAGATTTCCTAATATATTCTGTATATGAGTTCCTTTTCTGATCTATAATTTGCAAATAATATTTCTCATTTTATGCATTGTCTTTTCATTTTCTTGCTGGTGTCCTCTGAAACTCAGAAGTTTTTATTTTTAATCAAGCCCTATATAGCTTTTTTCCTTTGTTGCTTGTACTTTTGTTGTTATATCTAAGAAACCCTTGCCTAATCTAAGGTCACAAATATTTACTTCTCTGTTTTCTTCTAAATGTTTTGTAGCTTATCTCATAGGTTGGGGTCTTTGATCCATTTTGAGCTTCTTTTTGTATATGGTGTGAGGTCGGGGTCCAGCTTCATTCACTTACATGTGAATTTCCAGTTGTCTCAGCACTATTTTTTTTTTAATTGAAGTATAGTCACTTTACAATGTCAATTTCTGGTATACAGCATGTTTCAGTCATACATATACCTACATATATTCGTTTTCATATTCTTTTTCATTATAGGTGACTACAAGATAATGAACATAGTTCCCTGTGCTATACAGTATAAACTTGTTTGTCTATTTTATATACAGTACATAGTATCTGCAGACTTCCAATTTACCCCTTCCCCCACCATAACCATAAGTTTGTTTTCTATGTATGTGAGTCTGTTTCTGTTTTGTAAATAAGTTCATTAGTGTATTTTTTTAGATTCCACACATAAGTGATATCATATGGTATTTTTCTTTCTCTTTCTGGCTTGTTTCACTTAGAATGATGATCTCCAGTTTCCTCCATGTTGCACCAAATGGCATTATTTTATTCTTTTTTATGGCTGAGTAGTATTCCTGTGTGTGTGTGTGTGTGTGTGTGTGTGTGTGTGTGTGCATACATACACACATACACACACACACAAATTCTTTATCCAGTCATCTATCCATGACATTTAGGTTGCTTCCATGTCTTGGCTATGCATTGGGGTGCATCTATCTTTTCAAATTACGAGTTCCTGCCGGTTATATGCCCAGGAGTGGGATTTCAGCACTATTTTTTAAAGAGGCTGTTCTTTCTCCCATTGAATTGTTCTGGCACCTTATCAAAAATCACCTGACAAATGTTAAGGTTTACTTCTGGATTCTCAGTTTTATTCTGTTGATTTGTATGTCTGCCCATATACCAGTACTTAATTACCACAGCATTGTATTAAGTTTTGAGATTGTAAAATGTGAGTCCTCCAGTTTTATTCTTTTTCAAGATTGTTTTGGCTCTTTTAGGTCCTTTGCATTTCCATTTGAATTTTAGGATCAGTTTGTCAATTTTTGCCAAAAAGGCAGATGGGATTTTGATACTGATTACATTGAATCTGTAGATCAATCTGGGTAGTATTGCCAAGAGTTACATATTTTTAACTGAAAATTTTCATGAGACTATTTATCTGCAGTAGTGATACAGGAAAAATGGGGCATGAGAGGATGGTCATGTCCCAGGTCTCAGGTTAGACCCTGGACACACCCTGACAAGTGAGGGTCCTCAGCTTTGCACAGGAAAGAATTCAAGAGCAAGTCATAATTGAGTAAATGTAGATTTATTCAGAGAGATGCACACTCCATAAGCAGAGTGCAGGCTGTCTCCAAAGGCCAGAGAGAGCACGAGAAGCCTAGGAGATACGCCGTCCATAGGCAGCATGTGGGCCATCTTAAGAGGCGAGAGGCTGTGGCCTAGGAGCATGAGGTCATCTGGGAAAGTGCGATGGTCCACGAGCTGTGGGAGTGGTTAAAGAAAAAGTGAATACACGCTTCACAGACGGAGTGTGGGCTGTCTCCTAAGGCAAGAAAGAGCAACCATGAGGTGCGGGGTTGCTAGCTTTTAAAGGCTTGGTAATTTCTTATGCCAACAAGTGGGAAGATTATTCCCACTACTTTGGGGAAGGGGCTGGGATTCCCAGGAATTGGGCCACCACCCACTTTTCGACCTTTTATGGTCAACCTCAGACTGTCATTCATGGCACCTGTGGGAGTGCTGTCTCCCGTGCTGATACATTACAGTGGGCGTATGGTGAAGCTCAAGGTCTACTGGGTTTGACCCTTCAACTGCTGTGTCATTCTTTTAATGGTTGTGCCCTGCCCCCTTCCTTCTGGTCTCACTAGGATCAAACAGTGCATTCTAGTGTTTTCTTCCATCCCACTCTAGTCTGTTCCGTTCCATTCTTTTATTTATTTATTTATTTTTAAAAAAATTGTTGGCCCCAGCCCACTAAATTGATTTCTCTGCTCACTTTGGTGGGTCATTATCTGATGTTTGAAAAAACCGTGCTTCAAGTCAGTGGTCCTCAACCTTGACAGCAATTTTGAATCATCTGGGGTGCTTAAACTGCTGCCTGGTCTCATCCCACAGGCTGAGGGGCAGTTGGTCAGAGTGCAGCCTAAACTTAGGGGTTTTAAAGAATCCCCCAGGTGATGCCAGT
Organism: Vicugna pacos; assembly: GCF_048564905.1. Classification (NCBI taxonomy): domain Eukaryota; kingdom Metazoa; phylum Chordata; class Mammalia; order Artiodactyla; family Camelidae; genus Vicugna; species Vicugna pacos. The sequence continues at coordinate 20,120,593 of NC_133005.1, forward strand.
GTGCAGCCAGGGTTGAGAACCATTGCTATAAATGACCCAAAATGTAGATATTTACCGCTTTTGAAGACTTTGTAAAGTTGACTCAGTGTGCTGTGAGACCCTCACGTGTGAAGCATTAAGTCACTTTGGTGAAGAATGCATTAGAGACGTCTGTTTGTGCACTTTTTCCTAATTTAATGTGGTCACTGATATCATTCTCCCAAGAAATGATGTTTGCTTTTGACTTCCTCCTGGGTGTGTTTAGTTGTTTCTGGTCTGTACAGAGTGTAAGGGTAGAGCAGGGTCCTTGGGGAGTGTCTTATTTCTCCAGGATTTTTGTGTCTTTTGCCTTTTTGCTATAGGAAAAAGGGTGATTTGAGACTGTGCAGGAAATTTACAGCAATTTTAGGGATTATGATGTAGAGAACACTGAAGCTGGAAGTTAGAATTGTTATTGAAGTATATGAAGCAATTGGTTAGAATTAAGATAATTAGTGGGAAAAGATCTAGAAATGGGGCTGGTGGTGTGTCTTATAGATATTAAGGAATCTTAGGGTTGTGGTGAAAACTCAGTCAAAATAGCTTATTTTACTCAATGACTATTCTTTTTTTCTGTTTTGTTTGAAAGTAAAATGTGTACACATATATGTATATTTGTGTTTCAAAATAGAGATCATACAGAGGCCTTTTAAACCTGTTTTTTCACTTAGCAATGTGTGTTAGGCTTGTGACTAAATCATTAAATAGTCCCTTAACACATGCTTTTTAAGAGCTCATTTGTGTTGAATGCATCAAGTTTTATATGACAAATCCTTCTATTGTTCGGCACTTAGCTTATGAGCCTTTTTTTTGTTTTGTTTTGCTCTGAAGAACATAATACAATGGTGAACAGCCCTGTACATAAATCTATATGCATTTTTCTGATTTTTTTTTCCCTTCAGACTACATTTTTGGAAGTGACAGCACTTGCATTTTTAAGGCTTTGACCCTTATGTAACATACGTGCCAGATGCTTCCATCCAGGTTAGGGAATTATTGTTATATTTAAACTTTTTTTTCTTATTTTTTAAACCAATTTGGGTGAAGAATAGAATCGTGTTTATTTTGCTTTTCTTTGATAACAAATGAGTTTAAGCACCTTTTAATGACGGGTTTTTTTTGTCATTTATATTTTCTTTAGCTTATTCATTTCCTTTACCAATTTTCTAGTCTTGTGTTCATCTTTTCCCTGGTGATTTATCGCAGTTCTTTTTATATTCAGGATATTAGCACTTTAATAAATGGTACAAATATTTTGCCCATTTTATCTTGTAATTTTATTTTATGATATATTCAAGATGTAAGTTTTTTATTTGTAGATCATTTTTCTTGGGGTTTAGTTTTCAAAGTAAAAATTCCATTTTTCAAAGGAAATGTTTTTCTTAAAGATGAATAATCTATCAGAGCATGATTTTTTTAAAAATAATTTTTAGGTTTCAGATCTCCTTTTCTGTTAAAGTGCTCTTGGGATAATCCACTGAATTAAAAAGTAAAATTTGAACTTGAAGATTTTTCAACATTGTGTTCCCAGCAAATGGGAGCTCTAAGTGGTATGTTCTGAAGTTGGGTGCTCTTACTATAAGCATCCAGAAAGGGAGGCTGGGTGTCATTTACAGGCTTTCCACTCAAGTTTTAAATTTGGGTACTTTTGGTGTTTAGTGCTTGCCTCTTTGGGCGTATATAATGTCTCTTTTGGGTTGCTGGAGCTCTTGTGCTGTAATTCCTTACGTTTGCTTCAGTATTATTAAAATATAAAATTTTAGACTTTTGCATTATACTTCTATAATAATAGCCTTTTGTGGCTCTAATTATATCCTTTAGGCTTTTTCCAGAAAAATGGGCTTCCCTTTGTATTCCAGGTCTGTAGAAACACTTGTCCTAACTAGACTTTAAAATGGGCTCATTAGTCATGTTAACTCCTTGAGGTTGTGGGAGGGAACTTAATGAGGGCAGCACTCTGTACGGAGGAGGCAGTAAGCGCCCGCTGTGCAGTCCTGGCGTTTTCTTCCTCTCCTTAGTTTCTAAGGAGAAGTGAGTCTGGTCTGGGTTCTGGTTCTCTTGCTGCCTCCCACTGGGTGTGAGTCTCTGCTTCCCCTCCTCGGAGGACTGGGATTTCTGTGGGATTTCTAAACCCTTTGTGTTTGGTCTTGGTTGGACACCATCTTGGGGCAGGGTGCTGGGCCAGACATGGGAGCACAGCTGGGGAGAGGCAGCCTCTCTGGGACTCTGACATGGTCATCTCCAGGCCTTCTCTCCTTTTGAGTTCAAAATTTTTACCCCTTGAATTTTAATCTGATCGTTATCTAACTGTGATCACTCCTAGACCTTTTGGAAAGGTTTTAGGAGCTTTAGGTTAGTGTACATGCAACAGGCTTGGTTGAGCACAACAGTGCTGATTCACACACTGAAACATGGTCTGTTAGGGAAAATGGAGCCATTGTGTTAGCTGAGTTTGAGTTCCTGTTACCAGTGATCATGGCTGTAATTTGGTCATTTTGCCAGGAGTATAAATCAGGCATTACTCCTCAGATCCTCAGGCAATTAGGTAGACTGGTAAAAGCCCCATTTTTCTTGAATTAAGTATTTATTATTCCATTTGTAATATGGGTTTAAATAAGTGAAGGAAAGGCATCTTGGTTTTTTTTGAAAGACAGTTGCAACTTAAGCATGTGGGCAAAAATTTTTAGTGATTTGTTTTGTGTATGTATTTATGAATTTTAAGTCTTTTCTAATCACAAATGCAACACATGTTCGTTAGTAATTTGTAAAACAAAAAAGCATAAAGAAATAAGACATCACCTGCAGCCTGACACTCAGGGAGGCTCTCTCTTAATAGTTAGGTAAGTGTCTAGACTTCCCGGCTTACCAAATAAGTGTTGTTTTTGTATAAAAATGGAGATGTTCTGCCCTTTATTTCCCCCCACACAGTAACAGATCATGACTATTTTCCCATGTCATCTAATAGTATGCTATAAAATGGCTTTATAGTATTGTATCATAAAGTGTTTTACTGCCATAATTTACTTAACTAGTCTTTAAATATTGAACTTGTTCTACAACTAAAATTAATATAATTATACTTGTCTAGTTATTTTCTAGAACAGTGATTTTATTTGATACGCATTTCTAAAGAGCTGGCTGTTAAATATATTAGAATGATTTTAACTGAAAACATACAGCTGAAAATGATGGTGAGTATTTCTCTGATCTTGGAATGGGGAGGGACTTTCTAAGCATGAAAGTAAGGAGAAATTAAAGAAACATACTAGATTTGACTTCAGAGAGATAAAAAAAGTCCTTTATTTCAACTAGTATAAACAAAATGGAAAAAGTAGTCTTTTACTTTTTCTGGGGCTAATGTTACAACCTGGCAAAGGGTTAAGGTCCTTAATTTTGTTAAAAAAACCAAACCTACTGAAAAAAAGTCACTTCAGTGTTCATACGAGAACATAGACGCATGGATCAAAGAAAAAGATTGAAACCAGGTGTCATTCTTTGCATGTCCCATTTACAAAAATTAAAAAAAAAATCTGGGAATGGCAAGTGTGCTTCACATACAGTTTTCTTCTCTTGTGCTGTGTTAGCTTGTCAGTTTTTCCAGAAGAAACTGGAAGATTAACCATTTCCCATTTCTTTCCGGGAAGGTTAGGAAATAACTGGCCCATGAGTTTGTCTGAGTCTGGCACCATTCTTGAGCATAATTCTTTGCTTTTTCTACTTTTCCCTATTCATTTATTGTTACTTGTTCAGGATCTCAAAAAATAGTTTTCCTAAAAAATTGCTCATTTCATTTAGATTTTCAGGTACGTGCAATGTGCTTCTTTTGTAAGTCCTTTAAAAAAAATACAAACTAAATGCAAAAGCATGAAGAGTATATGGTATTTTGTCTTTGCCCTTATTTTCAGAAGATATTCTTTGTCATATTCAGCAAGTTATCATTTAATTTTAATTGATGAGATTTAGTTTTTGTTTTTTAAATCGTGAGTAGGTGTTTTATCAGCCTTTCTGGCATCTGCTGAATTGATATGATTGGGCTGCTCGGAGTTTCTGACCTGTGAAGGGTATTGGCCCTGGGGTTATGTTTTTCCTGCTTCTAAAATGTTAACATCCCTTTTTAAGGAAATGGTAAAATACAAAAAGGACAATTCTGTATTATTTCTCCCTGCATTTTTTGGTGAATGTTTTTTCTCTAGGAAATCAAAGTCTGGAGACCACAGCATGTAGTACTTTTGCCCAATGAAGAAATAAGAGAAGCACTGTGAACAGTTTCTTGCGAGTTTGGGGTGGCCTTTATCTGGGGAAAGTTAGGTGGCGCGTCATTGTGTTCCAAATGACGTTTCCTCGGAAGTGCTCCCACGGGCCTGAGCTTTGATCTCAGCCGTGTAGCCTTGTGTGCAAAGGGCAGGTTTTTTTGTTTCTAGAGTACATGGAACCTGGAGAGGGGAGGGGTGTGGTGTGGTGTGCCGCTTCTGCTGTGACAGAAGTTCAAGGATGCTCACTTGATAACTTAGTCTTGTTTTTGTTAAGTGAATCCTCCTGCTTAATTCCTTTCTCAAAGATTCCTTTCTTAAAATAAGTATACTTGTATTTCCCCATATTAGAACTTCTGACCCAGTTCTGTGTTTTGGTCACTGATAGTTCATTGGAGTAGAAAGTGAGTCTTTCCAAACACTCATGTTACCAATCCACTTAAAAAAATACTTTGCAAAAATAAATATTCATAGGGTCATAGAACGTTTACTTTCAGACTTTTTCTATGATTAGTCTAAAATGATATTTTGTTAATTTGCAACTTTGCCCTCCTGGAACCTTTAAAAATTTTTTTTTATTTTAAAGTATTTATAAAAGAAGCATATGTATACTGGAAGATAATTCTAACTTGTCAGACTTGGATAAAGCAAACTTTGAAAGTCATACAACCTCTTATACCCCCTACACTTCAAGGTAGTTTGATGTTTATCCTTTCTAACCCTTTTCAAAGTATCCACAAATATGTTCTGTAAAAATACACTTAATAAAAGTGGGATTATACCATACATATTGTGCAACTGGTATTTCTCAAAGTATAAAATATATAATTTCAATTTCACCAAAAATGAGACATTCTTTTAAAGCTTTTCTTGTTACTGTTTTACATGTTTTTTCCATTATTCCTTTTCCTGACTAATCTTCATTGATGGATGTCACCTTTGTGCCTCCTTTTTGACTCTGTAAATTTTTAATAAACATAGCTTAAAATGGATTTATGGTTATGAAGATTTTATTTGGGGAAATAAATTACCCCTTTTTTGCTTTGCATACAAAATATATTTTAGAAAGAGAAAAACATAATTTCTCTCTTCATATTCTAATTATTTAAAGTAAGTAAATTTTTTTGTCTCAAACAGCTTTAAATAAACAAGTGTTTATTTAAACTGCAAGATCACTGGAGGCTCATTGAGGGCTGGACTGGTACAACTCTGATGGCATTTGTGTGCTTATTTACCTCAGAGCAATCTGTGAATGGTGATTCAGCTTGTCCTAGAACAAACGGTGGAATTGAAAGATTCACAGCCTAAATTTCCCTGATGAAGAACTCGTTGGTATCTGGCTAAGCTGTAGTCATCTCATGTGTTTTCTTTATAATAAAGGGCCAGGCTCGTAACTGGTGCGTCCAGAGACACTGTCTGAATCAGGCTTTGGGTTTTTATTGTGAAATGCATACCTAGGTACAAGAGTGTATAAGACATATTCATTTAATAAACAATAAGATGGACATCTGTGTACCTACTGAAAACCAAGCTTAAAAAATAGAATGCAGTCCAGCTTTTATGGACTCACCCTCCCAGTGTATTAATACATTTTTAAGAGGCTTTAAAAGAAGGTGATTTTTGAGTAGTTAAGTCTTCTTTTCTGTTTTCCCCACAAATACGGTACCTTCAGTTAATTCTACCAGCAGCATTGAAGGCAGTGTAGAGTGATAATGAAAGGTGAGGGTTCTTGTCACCATCCTGATGGGCTCTGCCCCCTGTCCTGTCACATCTCTTATATGCCCCAGGACCTTGACCAGGAGGCCTCACCCATCCTGGGTTGTCTTAGTAAAATGGGGGCTCAGGAGTTCTCAAGGGTTGTTGGGAAGATGAAATGTTGCTCGTACAATGTGTAGTACAATGCCTGGGCACATAGTGTGAACTAAAATCCTTAAAAAGCTTTTAAAAATTGAGGCCCTGTGCTAGGGAATATGGAATTTAAAAAACTTTCAAGAAAGCCCAACTGCATGCAGAATTGCTTTTTCCCAGTTTTCTAAAATTCTGTCTTTCAGAATATTTTGTGCAAACGGAGAGTTAATTTTTAAGGGTCTGGCAGTGCAGTTGGTGATCCTGCCCAGGGATAGACTGGGGCCTTGGTGATGCTCCTTCAGAGGAAAGAAGAGAGCGAGTTCAGGACCAGGCATGGCCCTGTGAGGAGTAGACTGCATTCATTCCAAGTGCCTCTTGCTAGGTTTATTGTTACTTTTTATTTTGATTTACCGTTTGTTTTTCTCTAGCTAGGTCTTGACTCTGCTACCTGGGACTCCGCATGTGGTTTTGAGCTTGGACTTCGGCAGCACCAGGAAATGTAGCTCGGCGGCTTGTAACGGAAAGCGTATGGACAGGTCTGCATCCCAGCAGTTAGGTGCGTCTGGAACATGATCTCTCTTGTTCTGCGTTTTGTGACAGAGTTGTGCTGACAGTCCTTTAGTGGTAGAACTCATTTGTGCTTGCCTTTGCCCTTTGTACATGTCAGCAACCGTCTAAATGCCATCCTGGGAATAATTGTTAGGTTAATGCTAATGATAAGGTAATGGACTTTAAGGCCAAATTCCACATAAGTAGATTAAACTAGAAAATAAGCAGGCACGGTCTTGCCACTTATACTAATTATACTAATTACAAGGTATGGGGTAAATATTTTCATTTTCCTTTACGTACTTTTGACTTTTATCTGCGAACATTAGAGTGCCTACTGCTGTTGGAGTTCTTGGTCAGGGTCACAGGTGTAAAGCCTAGGGGTAAAGAAATTGAAGACCTGTTCCTTCACTCTTTTTCAAGTATTCAGCAATTTAAGTAGTGAGACTAAACACAAATAGTAAGCATTCCTTTTTTTTTCTCTCCTTTCCTCCTACCATCTCCCACATCCCAAAGCATGATGGGCATTTTGGTTAAAATTTTTTGCTATTATAAAAAAATTTTGTTTGCTATTATAAATAATACTGCAGTGAAATTTTTTGTACACACCTTTGAGAGAATACCCATAAGTAAATTTCTAGCAGTAAAATTGTGGGGCACAGTGCATAAGATTGTCCAGTTTTTAAATTTTAATAGATATTGGCAAATTGAAAAGCAAGAATTTGTACTCCTACTGGTAAATGTTCTCTCACTTTGCCTTGTTGAAACTAAATGTATCCAGTATGGTGGATGTAAAATGTTTTGTCAATGATATTTTTATTTATTTACTTTTAATTTATGCACAGTGAAAGAAATTCACTTGGTGTACTGTAAGTTATAAGAACTTTTAAAAAAGCTTAGAGGGAATTATTCCTTTTTAAAAATAGTTTTTATTTTCTAATAGAATAAGTATGTTACTATTTAAAGATTAAATAAGTGAAACTTGGGAAATTATAAAAATTTGGAAGAAAATATTCTTGATCCTCTACCTAATGACGCACTGTGAACATTTTTGTGTTTTTCTTTCATTCTTTTTATTTTCTGTATGTAGTTTTTTTTTCCCTTAAGCCATCATCATTAAAGTGTATGTCTTTCATTCTTTGAAGTAATATTCACTAATGATGAGGGAGGTGAGGGGAAGACAGTTCTGTCTAGGGATACCTGCAAAGTAAATGGTCTCCCAACTCCCAGAGTTTCAGTTACCATTTCTGTAGTTCAGTACACAGATCTTTCTTGCTCTGTTCTTTCACAGAGCTGCTCTCAGTTTCTGGTGTGCTTGTCAAATGTGCATGCCAACACCAGCTCAAATTCAACATGTCCAAACCTTGTTCATTACTTGCCTTGTCAAGTCCATTTCCTTACTTATTTTTGAAGGGGGAACATTCATGTTTTCCCAGAGGTCATTTTCGACACCAAGTCTCAGACTTTTTTTATTTTTCCTTTGAAATTTCTCCCTCTATCCAACCCCTTTTCTCCTTGTTTCCATCATCCCACTTGCCAAGATCCTTATACTTGGATTAGCACATTAGTTTCTTGGTCTCCTGTCTTGAGATTATCCAGGGGTGGACTCTTCCTGTTTTCATCACCTGCCCAGAAGCTCCTGTGTCACAAAGCCATGTTGCAGTTGCTGGACTTCAGAGACTTCGATGACCTTGTGAGGGGTCTTCTTCCTCTGACCGCACAGTGCCCGGGTTAGGTTGTTTTTACGCCTACCTCTGGACTCTGTGGTGGCCTCCTGCTTAGGACTCTCTATCCTTCAAGGCTGACCCCTAATCCCACCTCCCAAAAGTCATTTTTGACAGTTTCAAGCCCTGTTGAGTTTCTGTTTCTCTGAGCGCTCATGCAGTGTTTGATAATTATTCTGTGTTTCTGTAATTCACTAGTTGTCCCAGTCTGTGCAGTTAGATGGTAGATTGCTTCACATGTGCTCCCATTTCCATCTCAGTGCTTGGACCATTGTGGCGGTTCAGAAAGCTAGCCAAATGGTTGGCTTATTCCATTTTCTTTGAGACTATCAGTACAGAAGCTAAAATATTAAGCTCTTACTAAACTGAGAAAAAGAGAAGTCTTGATAGTTAGTACTTTTCATCATTTAAAAAAAATTTTTTTTTAATTGAAGTACAGTCAGTTATAATTTGTCAATTTCTGTTGTACAGCACAGTGGCCCAGTCATGCATAGACATACATGTTTATTTTCATATTCTTTTTCTTTAAAGGTTATTACAAGATAGTGAATATAGTTCCCTTTGCAAGTACTTTTCATCATTGTTATCAAGAGCGTACAGGTGACAGCTCACAGCCTGGGTAGTCATAGCTGAGACCACCAGCTCTGTCTAGTCCTGGGAACCTGCAGACCGATTGAGGCACGTTTTAGAAGTTGATTGAACTACCACATGTGTGGAGGGACTTGGATAAAAACTGGATCAAAAAGTGAGCAGTGAGAAAAAAATTTCTATTTTATTGTGGGCTGATTTCCGAGAGGCCTCACCGTGTCTAGTGTTCTTGGTTTACAGACTGTGCATGCTGTTGACGTCAGCGTTCTGCTTTCTCATTACTAAACATGTTATATAAAAATGCCGTCTTGTTTATAGTTTGATCGGTAGCTACGAGAGAATTAAATATTTACTGGAGGAATTGGGTAGTTTCAGAAACCTATGTAAACACTGATGATGATTGCAGAACTTGCATAAGAAGGTGAGGAGGGAAGATGGACGAGTTGTGTAATGACTGTATGAAAGAGATCCCAAGTAGATGTTAGGACCACTCTGGTCTTTTCAGTTGGATGTATTTTAAAATTAGCATGTTAGTGTTGGATTAAGACCAACTGTTTATAAATTGTCTAAGTTGTTTGCTGACTTTCTGTTTGGCTTGGAAAAATTTCATCGATAAATTTGGCCTGTTCCCTCTAATGATAATTCCTAATAAATATGTGTATTTTGTTTTAGTTTTGCCATACAAAACCAGAACCTGCAATTTCGTAATTGTAAAGCCCCTTTGGATTTGAGTAGTGTTTACCCTTGGATGGACCCTGTGTTTTATTTAGATTTCTTGTGCTGGTTCTGAGCTTTCAGGAAGAGCCCCTGGCTCCCCTTTTGGCCTTTCAGCTTGTACTTGTTACCATGTGGGATTTCTACTTTGGCCCTTTTCGCATCCGGTTCCCTCCCTCCTCCTGATGCTATTGAGTGTGAGAAATCACATTATAGCACTTGCTCCTCCATCACAGTGCAGGCTGCAAAGTTGGTTATGTAGGATATGATAAAGGGGAGGGTGTGTAGCTCAGTGGTAGAACACATGCTTAGCATGCACGAGGTCCTGGGTTCAATCCCCAGTGCCTCCATTAAAAAACAACAACAATGACCAGAAAACTTTCAGTGTAGGATTCGATACAGGGTTTGCTTGATGTTTGGATAAAGATATATGGCAATGCCTGTATGTGTGTATTTGTAAAAAGCAAGAGTGTCAGAACACACACCTGAATGGAGTCTGGTCATGATTACCATAGTTGGGTACTCTGAAATAGCATTTACTTTTTTCCTGATACCCAGTTTCTTTACACTGGTGGTGTCTAATACAATTATAATGGGAATCACGTATGTAATTTTCTAGTAGTTACATGAATAAAGTAAAAAAAAAAAGGTAAACATAATTTTAGTAACATTTTATAACCTAATGTATAAAAACATTATTACTTCATGTAATCAATATAAAATTATTGAGATTTTTACTGTTTTTTTTTTTTCACGGTAACTCTGAAGTCCAGTGTGTATTTTACACATATGGCACATCTCAGTCACATGGGGCTAGTGGCTCCAGCATTGGGTGGCACAGCTCAAGACCACATTGCTTCATCTACTACTGTGTGATATGTTAAGTTGTAGGCTTTTGGATGTTTGGGTATTTCATAATATAAGCCACTTCCATTCAAGAACTGTGAAATAAAATATACTCATAGTTGAGGCCTGATGTTTCCGTCAACTTCCCCTTTCTCTTTTTTCTTGTCAAATGAAGAGGTTTCCCATTGCCTGGAAAATGTTTCTGAACCAATTCCATAAGTAGATTGATCGATAGGGAGTGTTTCTAATGTTAATTCATTAATTCCCTGGCTTGAGAAGAAAAAACAAATTCTTAACATAGTATTTAAAATGTATGTATATATATTTTTTATAAGTAAGCAGTACAGTATAATTGTTAGGTAAAAATGGCCTTTGGAAAACTTGAAATCAGAATAAAAGGATATGAGGAAATAACAAAATCAGGAATTCCTGAACCCAGTGGGTTTGCAGCACATTGGAAGTATCTACCTTCTGACCACACCTTTGGTTCCCTTGGTTACTAAGGCGCTATCAGCAAGTCTGCAGAAATGAGGAACTTAGACATCTAGTTAAGGGAGACCCGTCCTGCCTGGTGCTGTTTGGGAAGCACATCAGCAGGGTGTGTTTTTTTAGCACCGATTTTGAGCACCTTAACTTTTTCTAATTTGTGTTGCCTTCATATTTATTTTAGTATTATACAGTGACTTAAGGTTTAAAAATTATGAAAGTGATACATACACATTCCAGAAAAATAAGAGCAAAAAATCCCTTTAAAACCCATCATCTGCAGAACTCTGTTTTTTTCTCGTGTATGCTTGTGTGTGGATAGAACTTTAATGGGATTGTCATGTATATTTTGTACCCTGACTTTTCCTCTCTCAGTGATACACTTAACACATTTCCATGTCAGTGAGTACTTCTATTACCAATTTTTTAATCCCCACAATATTCTATTAAAAGAGTATACCCGTGATTTAACCAACCAGTTTTCTATTTTTAGACATTAATATTTTCCCCTCTAGTTTTGGATTATTCTGAGCTCTATTTTATGAGTGAACATTCTCATAATGAAAATTTTAAGCCGATTTTAATTATTTTGTTATGATAAATTCTTTTTTTTCCTTTTATTGAAGTATAATCAGTTCCAATGTGTCAGTTTCGGGTATACAGTATAATATTTCAGTCATACATACACATACATAAAATTGTTTTCATATTCTTTTCCATTATAGGGTAAGTTCTTTAAGAGGAGTTGTTGAGTCAAAGGCTGTGTGTATTTTCAGAGCTTTTGATTGCTGTTGTTTGATGGCTATCTAGAAATGTTAAAAGCCAGATTAACAGATATATACCACTGTATATAAAATAGATCAACAACAAGGATTTACTGTATAGCACAAGGGACTAGATTCAGTATCTTGTAATAACCTGTAATGGAAAAGAATCTGATAGCTGAATCACTATACTGTACACCAGAAACTAACACAACATTGCAAATCAACTAGTTCAATTAAAAAATGTGAAAGCCAGTGATTACTCCCACTAGCAGTATATCCAAAGTGCTTGCCCTCTAAAGGGACATTAAAAAATTATTTAGTAATTTTGTGACTTGTTAAATGAATTGTAAATAATATATTTTATTTATGCTCTTTTGGATTTCTCACATTTTTCACAAGAAAGCTTACACATGATTATATTCCTACCAGCAGTACAGTGAAATTCACATTAAAATAAAAAAGGAATCCTGACAATGTTAGGAATTCTTACAGCCAAGTGGACTACTTTTAAGTGTGTGTGGCTAAGGTGTCCTAAAGCCAGTATGCCACAGATCCTGCCTTTCTGACCCAGTGACTCTGGATAAAATTTTGGGTATAGCCTTCATACTCTGAAATCTTGTATTTTGCTAGTACAAACTTAGGAACCAAAAAGATTCTGAAAAATATGGATTCCTCACAGAATGAACTCAAGGTTAGCATAAAGTTGGATAAAGAAGGATACTTGGTATAGATTGTGGTCATTGCTTTGAAGGTATGGGTTGTGATCATTGCTTTGGAGGGAACAGGGAGGTGAGCAGCTTGATTTGGATTTTGTGGGATTTGGAAAGGATTTGCTGAGGAATTGATCAGTTAAACAGAGATCTGAATTATGAATAGGACTTCCCCAGATGTTACTGCTTCCAGGCAATGAGAATAGCTGGCTCTGTTCTCTGGCCTTAATCCAGCAATGCCTGTCAGTTTTGGAGTTTACACCAATCTGTGATGCCACCCTCCGTTTACTTTTTTGCCATCATCTACCAACTTCTTGGCCATTATGTGCCTTAGATGTTGGCTGCTGGCTTGCTATGTTTCTTTCCACTGTGTCTTCAAACATCATCTCCAAGTTGTTGGCTCACCCAGCCTCCGAACCTCGCTCTCCCTCCACATTGTCTTTCTTTAGGGAGTTCCAGTTCACTTCAGCTCTCCCGGGCCTCGTCATCTTCCAGATGCCACTTAAGAACCTTGATCCTGGAGAGCCTCTCCTCGGCACACATTCTGTCCTCCTCGCTCTCGTTTGTCCTCCAGTGGTCCCTGTTCCTTGGGCACTGCAATGTTTGTTCTCTGGCTTCCTCTTGCCTCCCTCACCCTTCTCACCTGCTGTGGACTCCAGGGAGTCTCGGGACTGTCATCTCACCAACATCTTGATTTTCTCACTCTCTGAACTGGTCCCGTAACTTGTCAGCTTTCCTGGCACAGTCTTACTTAATTTTTCTGTGTTTTTTGTTAGTTGCACTCTGCTGGAGAGAAATCAGATAACAAGGTGACATTTCCTTTTACATATCTTTACATATATAAGTTTTGGGCGCAGCTAGATCCTTGACACACCCCCTCCTCCTTTATGTCAGTCATTTTATTCATCCTTTTCCCAAATCTCTCCACCATGACCTCCATGTCTTAGTTCATTAGGAAAATAACTCATCAGATAAGTGCTCCCTCAACTTCCTGCCTCACTGAGCGTTGAGTAATAGTGACTATCTGTATACATCTCTAGCCACTTTATTCCACAGAGGAGATGAGGCAATCACCACAGATGGTTCATGTGGGCCTGTTGTAACAGATTCTAAAAGTTTTCCAGGAAAACTGCTGTTGCTCCCTTTTGGTGGACTCAGAACTTCTGATCTCTGGTTTATTGGGAGATGTTTGTGTTTTACAGAAGACAGGACTTTAGAAGTGGCACAGCCCTTGGAGAGGGGTGGATCAGAATCACCTCCCAAGGTGGCAGAGCTCATTCATGGCACAGGCTGGGCTGGAATCTCCACCAGTGGCCTTTCTTTATCCAAAGTAAAAATATAGATTCTTTTCTGCCTTGGTGGGAGGGTGGGGATGGGATTGGAGGTAAAGAGGACATCAGATTTCTTTGTAATTGAACAAAGAAGATAATGGCTGTACATGGCACAAAATTCAAAAGGTCCATGAAGACAGATGTGGAAAGTAAGTTTCTCTCTTACTGGATTCCAGTTCCCCCTATGGAGGCAACCGCTTTTACCAGTTTTTATGTTTATTTTGTGTATACGTCTAGAGGTCATCTTTGTTAAAATTTTGCTTTTAATTGGGAAATTTCAAATACAAAGAAGTGAAAAAATAAATCCTCATATGTCAGATACCCAGGTATAATAAGTCTAAACATGTTGTCTTTGCTTTAGGTTTTTTTTTTTTTAATAAGAAAACATTTAAAATACTCTTTGTATCCTTTGCTAATTTTATCTTTCTCCCTCTCACTCCTGGAGGTAACTTTGCAGTCCACATTTTTACTTTTGTATTACATCTTTCTGTATCTGTAAGCCCACATACAGTATTGACTGCATGATTTAAAACCTTGAATAAAAGATCTCAGGTAGATGTGTTCTGCAGCCTACTTGCTCATTCAAGTATGTTTTCAAGTCATGTTGACCCAAATGGCTAGAGTGCATTTGTTTTAACTGCTCTATTTTATTCCACTGTTTAAACATACCAGTACTTATTTTCATATTCTCCTATTGATGTGTTGGTTGTGTACTGTTTAAACAGGGTGGAGTGTGCTGAGAAGTGGCATTGCTGAATCATAGTGCACACACATCTTCACCCTGTCACCAAATTGTTCTCCCAAGTATTTGAACCAGTTTACATTTCCAGCAACAGTGGAAACTTTCCTGTTTATCTGCAGTCTTATCAACACTTGGTATTAAACTCTTCTATTCCTGCATTATCCGATAGGTGTGAAATGATATCTCTAAAATCGCATATGCCATGGTTTATCTATTGACTAAAGGTTTGGGCTATTGTAAATAAAGCCACTATAAATATTAATGTATAGGTTTTTTGGAATAAAAGTTGTCATTTCTCTGGGTAGATAGCCAGGAGAATATTGCTGGGTCTTAGGGTAAGTGTTTTAACTATATAAGAAATGGCCAATTTTTTTTTCAAAAGTGGTTGTGCCGTTTTACCAACCCACCAGGAGTGTGTGAAAGTTCCAGTTGTTTTGTGTCCTTATTGGCACTTAACTATCCTAGCAGTTTTTTAAAAAAATATGAATGTTACTTTTTTTTAACCCAAAGAATTAAATTTAAAAACAGATTATATTTTTAAATGATTTAAAGTAATTGATTTTTGCCTTCTTTGGTCTTGCATGATCTTTTTTTCCTCTTTAATTTAGAATCAGAGCATTATGTTAGGGTAACCAAGTAATGATAAAGAAATGGTATAGTGCTGCATAACATTTGCAGGCTACTGCTAGAAAGTTTGGTAAATGTGTCTTTCTTGCTGCTGTCAGAAGAGTTCATATGGTTATAGAATCTTTAATTTACTGATTGGTGTTTTTTTGGTTTTATTTCTGGAAAATATGTATTAAAACTTTACAGTCAAGGGCATTGAGTTCCCATTTTAATGACATCATCCACCTACTTGTGTAAAACCTCCCCCCAACCCCTGTCTTTGAATAAGATTCAACTTGAGGATGCTTGTTCCATTACTAAAGTCAAAAGTAGAAAAACCACAGATGTAGGCCAACACTTTTGTTTTACAGAGCAAGACATTTGGGCCCACAGGATAATGACTTCCCTGCACTTACACGCATGCGCGGTCTCCTGTGTGGGCTTCGGATCCTCAGTTGGTGCCGTTTTCCCAC
This sequence comes from Vicugna pacos, assembly GCF_048564905.1. Classification (NCBI taxonomy): domain Eukaryota; kingdom Metazoa; phylum Chordata; class Mammalia; order Artiodactyla; family Camelidae; genus Vicugna; species Vicugna pacos. Next base: position 20,136,245 of record NC_133005.1, read on the forward strand.
TGCCCCTTATGTTCTACTTCAAGGTGCTGACCAGGAAACAACGTAATGTGAATCTTGAGCATGAAGGATGCCACATCTTAAGACACAATGGAATTAGTTTGAGATTTGAATAAGCTTGTTTTTGACTTTTTTTGCCAAATAATTCTGGTTTGTGTTGTCAACACACATTCCAGGTTTTGCTTTGAGATTATAAATGAAAAGGCCAGCCTTTAAGTGTCTGCCGGAGAAGCCAACATGATAGGTTAGTCAACAGTCAAGGTTAACAGTGAATTTATTCATCTCACAACATGTTTACTCTTTATTGTGATCCTTTCATATGGTTTCTCTGAAGGAAAATAATACTCAGCCAGGTTTGAAATATGTACTGATAGGTAACTGATTTCTTTTTGAAAATTTAGTAACCTAGGTTATTCCAGATGTGTTGTCTTGCCACATTTTCTCTCTACATGTGTGTGTTTTTGTGTGTGTATGTGTGTTTTTACGTTATGATTTTGGCTGTTCTGAAATACCCAAATATGAAATAGCTTCTTTCTTAGATAATCCGGCTCTTTTTTTCTTACAGTTTGACTGTCCCTAGAGTATTGATTCATTCACATGCTCAAAGATGGTTCCTGCAGCCAGTGGGAAGAAGAAAGGGAGAGGGCATGTTTACTCCCACTCTTATCCCATTTACCAAAACATTGTCACATGGCTACATTTAGCTGCAAGGGAGGCTGGGAAATGTTGCCTGAATTTAGCTGGTTGTGTGCTCAGCTTAAAATCAGAACTTTTTTTCCCCCCACAGCTATTGTCTCTATTTTATTTTATTTTTAAAATTTATTACTTTTTAATTTTTTAAATTGAAGTATAGTTAGTTTACACTGTTGTGTTAATTTCTGGTGTACAGCATAGTGGTTCAGTTATATATATTCCCTTTCATATTCTTTTTCATTATAGGCTATTACAAGGTATTGAATATAGTTCCCTGTGCTATACAGTGGGACCTTGCTGTTTATCTATTTTATATATTCAACGCCTTTTTAAAAAAAGTTTACTTATTAATTGACAGAGGACTCACACCTGGTGGTCTCTGACACTTCTAATGAAATAGACAAGTTGCCATATGAATCAAAACAATACATAGTCAGAAATAAGTTGGATTTTAGTTGTCTACTAAATTTTCCAAAATATTTAAAAAAATTTTATATTTTATAATTTATCTTAACCAATTGCCATTTAAATGTTGTAAACTAGAGGGTGCTGTTAGTCAACACATTTGCTTTCAGTGTTTAGAGACATTCCCCCCATCTCCAGCCCCCAGGCCTTATTACAGGATCGGAGTAGTTTTTGTCCAGTTGATGATTCTTAATCTCCTTTGTTGTCTTTTTTTTTCTTTTTTCCTTTTTCTTTTTCTTTTTTTTTTTTTTGGTACATATATTTTTATTGAAGTATAGTCAGTTTACAATGTTGTGTCAATTTCTGGTGTACAACATAATGCTTCAGTCATACATGAACATACATGTATTTGTTTTCATGTTCTTTTTCACCATAAGTTACTACAAGATATTGAATATAGTTCCCTGTGCCATACAAGTATGAACTTGTTTATCCTTTGTTGTTTTACTCAGTTATACAACAGTAGGGGCAGTGAAATGTAGGTATGTAACATTTCTTTGGAAAGGCAGAAGTTGATAAGTTTAAAAAAAAAGTTTAGATCTCGTCCTTAAAGAGAAAATATAAATCAGAGATTACATCAATCAAATTAGATATTTTCAAAAACATAATTATTTCTGAAGAATTAAACATTTTTTTTCAGTATTTGGTCAAGTAGATATATGTTAAAAAAAAAAAGTATTTGGCCGAGTTTAGCTTCTTGGTTGTTTTGCCTAATTTTTTGTCCTATATTTACTAACCTTGTATTGATGCCAACAATTGAGCTACTACTAATTTTGCCTCCTAGTACATTGGAAAGGGCAAAACTAAATCTTAAATCAGGTGAACACAGAGTGAAAATTTGAATCCCACCTTGCAGAGATAAGCACTGAAAACTGCTTGGTGCATCGTCCTTTGCTTTCTTAGCACTCTTGCACGTGTGTGTATACAATAGGTAGGCACATCCATTACCTGTGAATAATTCTTTTGTCTTCCCTTTTCCATTATTTGAACTTTAAAATCTTTTTCTTGCTGTGTGCGTTAGAACTTCCAGAATGATCTTCTGTAATGGAAGCCATATCACTTTCTTCTGTTTTTTGGCTTTAATGTGCTCTTTCCGGGTTTTTCAGAGTTTAAATATCTTTTTGGCTTTTGGGATGAGATAGGGATACTTTTGGAGGACATTTTTCTTTTGCGTCAGAATGTGCAAGGGGTTTCATTTGAAAATGGATGCTGAGCTTTATCAGATGCCTCTTTGGTTTCTGGTTTTCCATTTGGATCTTAGGGTTTTTCTTCCTTCTACCTGTTGATGTGAGTTGTAATACTAACTTTTTTCCTTCTCTTGTGCTTGATCAAGTTTGGAATCAGCGTTATGCTAGATTTCTAAAATCACTGACAAGCTTTCCATCCTCTCGCAGTGCTCTGGGAGCTGTCTGATCAGCATAGGAATGAACTCGTCCTTAGTGCTTGGAGACGTTTGCCTGGGAAGCCTCCTGGGCCCTGTGCATTTTTGAATGCAAGGTGTCTATCTGCCTTGGTCTTAAGAGGCTTGTTTAAGAGCCCTCTTGGATGTATTTATCAAATTTATCAATTTTGTTGCTTATTTCGTAGCTATTTTTCCCTCTCCCTCTTTTTAAAAAATTTTCTTTAGAGCATTTTGTTGCTTATTCTTTCTTAATTGCAAGGGTATTTTTAACACTCTCAATTTCACCTTTGATATAACAGGTAGTTGGGAGAAAGGCTGAAATTTTTGAAGTTGTTAAACTTTCTTGGTTGATAATTACTTTTTTAATCTCTTTTTGACGTTATGATCCAGCAGTGAGAAATGTTCCTTTTCTTGTGGGAGCTGATATTTTCATTTCACATGGTGCTCGATTTTCACTAATACTCTTTAGCCATTGAAAAATAAAGCTCTATTTTCTGTGGGGTGCAAAGTTTGATACTTACTATGTTAGCCTTATTCACTATGTTGGTCGGATTCTCTAATCAATGCAAAATAAGATTAACATGGAGATCAAGCTTTTGCTCATTACCCCTGTACACTTTTGCTACCTGTCTTCTTGGAGATAGATATGTTTATAAAGTGTTGGTCATTTTCTATGTTGCTAACCATTATGGGCCTTATTTCATTGAAAATGTTAAGAACATAAAAATTGGCATAATATTTCTATTGTGAATTTTGTAATTTAGTGATATAAAATGACCCTCTTTTCCCCTTTTAATACTTTCTGGCATGAATTCCATTGCATCTGACATTTAAAAATAATAAAGCAGCATTAATGTTGCTTTATTTTGGTTTCACTGTTTAAAGTCCGTCGTAGGCATTTTTTTTTGATGACACCTGAGATTTTTAATTGAATGGATTTAATTTACAGATTCAGTTTTAGTCTGCAGTCTGTTTCATATTCTAATAGTAGTTTCCTTTAAGTAAAAAAATTTAAAAAATACACAAAACACCTTTCACCAGTTGTCGTAGCTAAGATCTAATCCATTCCTGTCTGGGAGAGGGCTTTAGCATCTTCTCGTTTCCTGTGTTCGATCTTTATTAACATGCTCTTGTTTACTCTGCTTTGTTGTTTTTAATTACATTGTTAACATTACATAGCATATGCTTAGAGAATAATTTGATGTATGCACTCAGTTTTATAACTGGGTTTATGTCCTGATCTTGATGGTTTTGGCATACATTATTAGCGGTCCTGTTTATTAGTGGCTTCTCTGAATTTTGCCTCTGTGTGGTTGGAATATAGCCTCAGGCTTTGCTTTTTTTCTTTCTCAGTCCATGCATATATGAAATGACAGGTTTTGGCTTTTTTACACAAAGGGCAACTTGTTTGGTTATAAAATTCTTTGGGAAAACCTTTCAGTTCTCTATAGATCTGCATTTTCTATTGACTTCTGGCGTTTAATGTTGCCTTATAAAATCCTGGGGCTAATCTTAATTATTGCTACTATTTAAGTAAACCAAACATTTTCCCCTTCTCTCTGGATGTTCCTATGACCTTTTTTCATCCTGTGGTTAAATTATTTTGCTAGGATATGTGCAGGTTATTTTCTTCTGATTTTGTGTGAATCATGTGCCCATCTCGGTACTCAGATTTTTCTTACTCTCGGAATTAGTTGTTTCTTATTCTATATCTTTTGTATATTTGAGTCTGTTTCATTGTTCTTTTAAAAAAGGTTTTATTGATAAAATGACTATAACTCAATAAAAAATGTTTAAAAAGAAAGGTTTTATTGAGCTAAAAATCACATACCTTAAAGTTCTCCCTTTAAAATATACAGTTCAATGGCTTCTTTCTAGTGAATCATCAGACTTTTGCAACCATCACCACAATCAAGTTTTAGAAATTTTCTTCATCCCACAAAGAAATCTCAAACCCATTAATTGTCACTCCCTGTTTGCATCCCCTGTTTCTGCCCCACCCCCAGGCAACCACTAATCTACTTTCTGTTTCTATAGATTTGCCTATTCTGGACATTTGATATAAATGGAATCCTACAGCATGACTGGCTTCTTTGTTTTTTTGTTTTTAAGTCCAGTTAAGAAGCACTGGATTATTCCTGTCCTGACTTTGTTCCTTGGTTTTTTTTTCTTCCATGGTTGTCTCTGAACTGTGATTGCCTTTCTGGACTTTTCTTGTCTCTAGCAGTTTCTCAAGTCTTTCAGTTTTCTGTTTTCTGCAGTTTCACTTCTCTTTATTGCTTCTAAGCTAATTTTGTACTTTTTGTTTCCTCACGATTCTTCCCTACCCCAGCTTGTTGTCTCTTGGTTTCAGTCCATTTTCTTCAGGTCTCTGATTCTGTTTCCTTTTTTGATATGCAGCTGCCTCTTTTTGTTTTTTATTCTTTTCTCCTTTGTTCCAAATTGAAGCTTTTTTTGGTTCCTGCAGTAGAATCTTTTTGAGGTTTGGATCTTCTCAGAACATCCTGAGTACAGTTCTTGTATTCAGGATACAGGAACTGAAATATTTTTTCCATAGACCACACACTGGGTTTTTTGTCTTAGCTCAGGTTGAAGCAAGGGACTATCTGGTCATGTTGATCTGGTGGGTCGGGTGTGTCACGTGTGACCTGTGTTCTGGGCACCCATGGTTGTCAGTCTTGCCCCTGAACAGTGAAAGTGCTTGGCTTCCAGCCTTCTCCCCAGCTTCTGCTATGGCTTCTCCCCTAATCAAGTGACATCTTCCTCTTACGTTCACTACTGATTTCCTTAAGATTGTTCGTGAATAAGTAATACTTAGAGCTGTTTTCTTCCAGGAGTTGTCCTGGTTCTCCTTTTGCATTTATCTCAGGCTTCCATCTTCCAGGATGTGCTTAGAAGCCCCTTCTGCCTGGCTGTTTTCTCATCCAAGTCTCGTGGTTCCTGTCTGGACTTGGAAGGTGCAGGCTGGTGTTGGAGGAGATGGAGGCAGGCATTTGTCCTCTCACAACACATACCTAAGAGGCATTCAGGGCTGGAAAGGACAAAGTCTGACTGTAGGTGCAGCTTCTTCCCTCTTACTGTTACTAGATTGTCAGAGTGTGTTTGCCTTCTTCTGTGTATTCACGAGCACTTCCACTGCCCATGGGGGCCTCTTCTGCTGGGTCTGCACCCCAGGTGCCTCGTCCAGTTGGGTTCCAGTAATTAGCTCTCAACGTCACAGTTATTGTTGGCTTTGCCTGTCATTTAATGAAGAAATCATACCTTCAGATCTGTTTCTAGTCTCTCAAGGTCTTTGAGCTTTGAAAACAGTTGTCTTTGGGCCCCTGATTGGGGAAATGAAAAATTACCAGGGAGTAAAATTAATCTCCCTTTTTACTGAGTGAAAGCGATGTGGGTGGACTTGTTCCTCTGAACGGAAGGGTTTGGGAAGATAGGTTTTAATTTTCCTCATTTATGTGGGTTTGAGAAATGTAATCCCAGAAGCTGCTTGGTTTCCACAATAGAATATCCAGCCTGCCAAATAGAAAGCTGCTACAGATTGGTGGTAAACAGCCCATTCTAGAGGCATGCAGTAACCGTTTGTAACCAGGCGGTGGCTGTTGTATAATACAAAATAAATAGCTTTTCTGACTAGGTCATGTGGTTATACAATTTTCATGAGCCTGTGTGGATTATAAAAGCTGAAATTCCTTCTGCACCTAAAGTGTCTCATGCTGAGCATCAGGACGATCCCAGCCTCACAGGGATCCCAGCACAGAATTGGTAGGTGGGGCACTGATGATGGAGTATTTGGGGGGATAGGGTAAGATTTCAGTCTGCAGGTAAAGATGGTTTCTTGGTACATATGCTTTGCTGTGGGGAATTAGTATCTCTGTATCTGTGTGCACCTAGGTTTATGTGTGTCTGTCTCAGTGTGCATGCATCTCTGTGTAGGCTCCTGTCTGTTACCATGTGTCTGTTTTTTTGTTGTTGTTGTCTTGCTTTTTGTTTTGTTTCTTTTTTTTTTTTTTCAAATATGTGGCTGTGTGTACATCTGTGGGTGAAGAGCGTATGGCTCAACTTTACTCAGCTGGGTTATCAGAAAATCTCCAGTCTCTCTCAGTGATGTCAGACATATTTAAGTATTAATAACAGAACATTAACATTTATGCGACTCTTAGAAGGCAGTGCCTTTTATTAAATATGTGAAACCGACAATAAAAACCTGATCCAGATTCAATGTTTTTCAGGTGTCCATTTACCTTATTCTTTGGGTAAGATCCAGTCCTGGGACTTCCACGGCCCTTGTTTATATTTTCTTTTAGACAGAATTTTAGGGGTTCAAGGAAAAGTAAGTACATGAACAACAAGGAACATAGATTAGACAAACTTCATGGAAAGCTGGAGTCTCTGTTATAGCTGAATGTATCTATTTTTTAATCCTTTTAAGGTTTTGGGGATGTAAAAATGTCAGGTTCAGACACTGAAAAAGGCAGTACATCTGTACAATAGTATTCTAAGTAATTGTAGTCTCTGTATTGAATAAACATGTTTTTCTTTTTATGGATTAGGAGGAACACGCTCCTTTGCAGGGAAAAAAAATTTATATATATAACGTACTCACAGGTATAGGATGTTTATTAAAGGTCAGGGAAAAGGCTCGCATTTATTGAAGGTCATGGAAAAGCTATTTTGGTCACTGTGTACTTGGTGTTAACCTGGAGAGGAATTACAGTGTCCCAGCCCCAGATAATTTCTGTGCAATGTCGGCAAACCCACTTTTCAGGCACTAGGTAATCCATCAGGATGGGAGAGATTTTAGAACCCCCTTTTTTATCTTGGGAAAGTCTGTGGGGAGAAGGAGACAGAACTCTTGGTAAGCTGGACTAGGGGGCAGCAGAGGTGGGGTGGGGAGAAAAAAGAAGAGATTGCAGAGGAGATTTGCAAATGGGAGTTCTTCCAGACTATAGGAGAAGAGCAGGTGGTTGAGAGAACTAAGAAACTGCCAAAATCCAGTCAAACTGAGCAGGTATCACAGGTAGTTAGGACAGTAGGGACAGGTGAAGCTCAACCTCTTTCTGCAGGCTAGAGAAAAAAGTTGGTTTTGGCATTTGGGGCAGAGGAAGGATGAGAACATTCCAAAGAGGAATGGTGTGGTCTGAAGATCAATTCAGGGAGAGAGCTGATGAGTCCATTTGAGCTTGAGGCATTGAAATGGTCCTCCCAGCACACGTGCAGTGCCTTCTCAGATCAAGTCTCTGAAAGAGACTGAACGGGTCTCTTCTGAAAGAGACTGAAAAACAGGCAGAGCATGTTTTTAACATCTTCCATTTCATTTTATCAGTTTATGCATTTCACTTTATGCTCCAAAAATATTAGTGTTCAATTAGGAATAATCTTCCCCACCCACCTCACTCCATGGATGTTTCCGGAATATTTGCTACATTTAATCCAGTGGCTTTGAGTCCTCTCTGGCCCACTGTTGAGGACCCCAACTCCATTTTTAGATGATTTCTAAGTAGACCAGCAGCATTTGCTTAAGGGCCCTTTTCTTCCCTCTTCTGAGCAGAGGGTTGCCATGGGCACCTCATAGGCCTTGGGGCTGTGGCTACTCACACTTTGCGTCCTGAGTGTCTCAGCAGGTGGTTTCTGAGATGGAACCTGGCAATTTCTGGCTCTGCTTTAGAAATCCAGGTTTTATCTGACTTTTTAAAACTTCTCTTCTTAAGAGAACAAGTGGGCAACCCGATGTCAACTGAAAAAAGTGCACAACCTAAAAGTTGAGCATTATGTTTTATTTGGCAGATTTTCTAAGGACTTCAAGCTCAGGAGACAGCCTCTCAGACTGCTCTAAGGGACTGCTCTGAAGAGGTAAGGGAGGAACCGAAATATGTAGGAGTTTTGCAACAAAGACCTGGTAGTTGGAACATCAGAAGATTACTGTTAATTAAAAAAAAAAGCCAGACATCTCAAGTTAAGGAATTTAGTGCTTTTCTGTGTATGAAAAGTTGCAAGAGTCTGGGCTCATTGAAATCATTACTTTGATATGCACCTTTGCTTTCTGGGGCCCTGTATCCTGTTCTTTCCCATCCTGAGACCCCTGTGAGTGCACATTTGGGGACGGCTACAGTGGCTGAGGGCTTGGCAGAGGGCAGCTGGTTTGTGTCCACCTGAGTTCCCTCAGGGCTCACTGTAGTGGCTTGATGGCTGCGACATCCTTTGTTTACCGATGTGGCAGGCAACATTTTCCATTCACACCAAAGACAGTGGCAGAAGCTGACACAGCTCTTTGGAGTGCAACAGAGATTTTCTTGATCGCAGTCACCCAGGTGGTTTGGTTTTGGGCTCTGATAGATTTTAAAGAAAGATCATTCTGAGGCCACGATTCTGGGTACTCTCTCCATCATTGTGATAGTTTATTATCAGTGTCATCGTCTCGTACTTTGGCATGAATATGTTAGTTTAAGCTCAGTAAATAAAACCTGATTTAAATTGGGCACTTGAAATATGCCTTTTGCGAGGGAGGGTATAGCTCAGTGGTAGTTCATTGGTTGTGCTTAGCATGCACAAGGTCCTGGGTTCAATCCCCAGTACCTCCATTAAAAAATAATAATAAATAAAAAACCTAATTACCTCCCCCTCACCAAAAAAAAAAAAAAAAGGAAAAAAAAAAGAAGAAATATGCCTTTTATGTCACTGGGCAGAGCTTTAGGTTACATTAGCGACCTTTAGGCTCTTTTTTTTTTTAAAATGTTGTGGGGGAGGTAATTAGGTTCATTTTATTTATTTATTTTTAGAGGAGATACTGGGAATTGAACCCAGGACCTCGTGCATGCTAAGCATGCACTCTGCCTCTTGAGCTACACCCTCCCCCCTAGGCTCTTTTTGACTGACCCACAGTACTGAGCATTTTACCTTGAAACTCTGAATTACACTTATATTGTGAGATGTGCTCCAAATTTTTTTATTCTGTTAAATTTCATTGTTTTACACATTCTAGCTGACATCCTAAGTCGATATCATGGCCCACTAGTGGGTATTTGTTGGGGAACATGGTGGGCCACTGCGCGTGCGGTAAAAGAATTTACCAGAGACAAAGGAAAGTTTAAGGAAGAAAGAAAAGTTTGATACCTGCTATAGGCAACAGCTGGCTGCACAGACCAGAGCTGCCTGTGTGAGCATCGGGGTGAATGTGTGGGGTCTTTTATTGGGGGGAAGGGTCACGTGAGGGCTGCATAATCAGTTCATACGCAGGTACTTGATTGGTTGTAAGTGAGGTGAGACTTACTAGGGGCTACTATGAATAATGGGATTTATGAGGCAACGAGGCCTGTCCCCCTTGGTATTGTGAGATTAGCCATTTCCTGGGAGCAGTTAGTTTTGTTAGGGTTAACACAAGTCAAGGGAAGGTGCTTTTATCTTGCAGAAATGCAGGTATGCGGAGGGTCCTGAAGTGGGGAGTGGGGGTTAAGGATGCCGGTCAGCACCAGGCACATGGAGAGCCCAGGATGGGGTGTTTTATGAAATTCACGGAGCGCAAGCTGGCTCCACATTCCCAGAGAGCGCCAGCCGGCCCCGCAGTAGTGACGTGCAGTTTAAAAACTAAGAGCAAAGGTTCTTAGAGTGTTTTGGAAAAGGCTGTAGGATGATTGGGTTTTTTTTAGTTACACCCTGTGAGCATAACTGTAATCACAAGATCAAATAATCACTTCTTACAGGTTCACTTCATTACTGCTTAAGTGTAAGGATCCTAACTAGCTAGGATCAGCGTTAGATTTGTAAATTCCCTAAAGCAAGACTATGTTTTAGGCAGCCATTTCAATCATTTTATTTAAAGGAGGTTGATCACATACAAGTTGAGAATATTTGTTCCAATAATCTTTCTTTTGACTTGAAATAAAAGCGTTTAGGTCAAATGTTAGCATTTAACAGAATTTAATGGAGCTGCCACAGTTCAACTATAATCCTCTAATAATGGGATTTAAGCGGAGAGCCACAGATTGGCTTTTAAAATGTGCTTTATCATTGAACCTGGCAGGCTCTGAAAGTTCTTGGGTATATCGTGGGAAGGACGAAACAACCACTTGTCAAGCTGGGGTTTCCTTACCCCCCAGTTTTCCTTCTGGTCATATACTCTTACCTGTCGAGATAGGTTTCTGCCAGTGGAAAAAATAGCTTTATCCCACCCAGGTTGCCCATCCAAAGGTGTTTATCTGAGGACTACTAGTATCAGAACATTTGCGCATTTGTTAAAAATGCAGATTCCCAGGTTCCAGTACAGGTCTGTGGAATCAGAATTTGGGAGAGGGGACATTTTTTTAAGTTGGTGGGATCATGGGAGTTAAAATTTGTTTTGTTTCTAAAATCAGTTTTACTGAGGTATAATTCACATACAATAAGTGGATATACATACAAATGGAGCCACCAGAACCATAGCCAAGGAACCTGTCACTCCACAGGTTCCTTCCTCCGCCTTTGGACACCCTCCTTCCCGTATTTGCTGCTTTAGGTCACCCCTGGCTGCTTCCTGCCACCATAGGTTAGTTTTCCTTGTGAGGAATCAGGTAGCATCTTGTGTCTGGCTTCTTTCACTCTATGTAGCGTCTGTGCGATTTCTGCATGTTGTCAGGTACAGCGGTTTCTTCCTTTTAATTGCTGAGTATTCCTTTGTATGGGCCCCCGTGGTTTGTTTATCCATTTGCCTGTTGATGAGTTTGGGGCTATTATAATAATAAAAACAGCTTGGAGCATTTTTCTGCAAGTATTTGTGTGAAAGAAATCTGCGTATTGAATAAGATTCCCAGTTGAGTCTTAGGCACGTAAACCACCAAATCTCATTCTCTCTATTCTTTTTTTTCTTATTCTCTATCACTTTGGAGAACTGTAGGTTTTTGTGTCTAGATCAGATGGATTTGCCAGGCAGTTACGTTTTTAATATAGTATTCATTCAACGCCATCTATTTGGGGTAAATGAGTATCTCATAAACATTTTTTGAGTTCTGTGCTAAGAACTAGACTATTAAGATGAAATGTCCACAGGGGGTTACTGTCCTTTAGAGGACTCTCAGTGATTAATTCACTCAGCCGATGAAGTGCTTTGTATGTTGTGTGCCGGGGACTGCGAGGTGCTGATGATGGGAGGACATGTTTTCTTAGGATCTGGTTGCGCTTCCAAGAGACACAAAAGATCTTGGTATTCCACTCCAGGAGCAGCTCAGCCCTTGAATCCTCTGTTTAGATAGTACCATCATACTTTGGACATGGTAAGCCGCAGTTGAAAGAGTTGACACTGATTCCTGGACAGGAGAGAAATGGTCAGATAAAAAAATTAAGTGCCAAAGAAGTGATCACTGACTGAACAGCTGATGAAATAAGTACTAATTAAAAGACATTATTCTGCATGATTATTGGTGGCTGGAGGGCTATTGAAAATTTTGTTGAAGATCTGAGTGTTCTTCTTTTCTATTTACTCACAGCAGAGTTCCCCAAATCGCTGTTCTCCCACTGTGTCAGGCTTACATTTAGTGTGGTTGATTTTTTTTTTTTTGAGTCTGTTATGATTTCTTGCTTTCTCTAAGGTAGTGATTTTTTAACTCTTACTGCAGGGGAGCTTTATGATGCTCTGGCTGGACAGTCCTATTCAACAGACTCTCTGGGCTGGGGACCCAGGCAATAGTATTTTTAAAATTATTTAGTCATTTACTTACTTATATTGAAGTATAGTTGATTCAGAATGCTGTGTTAGTTCCTGGTGTACAGCAAAGGGATTCCGTTATGCATATTCTTTTCCCTTGTAGTTTATTATAAGATACTGAATGTAGTTCCCTGTGGTACACATGAGGACCTTGTTGTTTATCTATTTTATATATAGTAGCTTGTCTCTGCTTATCCCAAACTCCTAATTTATCCCTCCCTGACTCCCTTTCCTCCTTAGTAACCATAAGATTGTTTTGTATGTCTGTGAATCTGTTTCTGTTTTGTAAATAAGTTCATTTGTGTTATATTTTGGATTCCACATAGAAGTGATATCATATGGTATTTGTCTGTATCATTCTGACTTAACCTCACTTCAGTATAATAATCTCTGGATTTATTTGTGTTGCTGCAAATGGCATTATTTCATTCTTTTTTTATGGCTGAGTAGTATCCCATTGTGTATATATTTACAACATCTTCATCCATTCGTCTGCTGTTGGACATTTAGGTTGCTTCCATGTCTTGACTATTTTTTTAAATGTTTGTGGCTATTTTTGCTTATTCTTCCACAGGAATTTTAGCAAGCCCCCTTTTTCCCCTCTTAAGGTATTAATTGATTTTTATTAAATTTATTTGTATCATGTTTATAGGAAAATGAGTATCTTTACAGTAGCTCTCTTATCCAAGAATATAGTTTGTTTTTCTCTAGTTATTCAAATCTCTCTTACGGCCCTCAGTAATAGTTTTATAGTTTTACTCATAAAGATCATGTACTTTTTCTGTTAAATTTATTAAATATTTAATGCTGTTAATGCCCTTCTAAATAGAATTCTTTCATCCTCTTATCTTTAGGGTGAGCAGACTTTTCTGTGATATCTTAGGTTTTGTGGGCCAGATGGCCTCTGTCAGATATTATTCTTCCTCAGTATTATTTACAACCCTTTAAAAATGTGAGAACGATTCATGGCTGGGGACCATACCAAACCAGGCCAGGCAGGGACTTGCCAGCTTCTGATCGAGCTGCTCATTGCTGGCATCTGGAAAGTGTTTGAGTCATCAGAGAAGGAGCTCTGCTCATGTGTTTGTACCCAGCCATCTACACATAGATTCTCTCCAATTTTCTCATCTCTTAATATGGTCATAGTTTGGTATTTTCCTTTCAAACACTTCCCCTCATCTCTCTCTGTCAGTTGGACGATAGCAGTGATGACGCCAGCCGGGCTCGTCCTTGACATTCATGTGTTTATTGTATCACAGATGTGTTTGATGTTGGCTGTTAATTTCCTTTTCCAAGATTAGGTCAGAGTATTAAGCAAGCACGACTGCTATATTGTATGAGGTACCTTTATTTTTTTTTAAGTATCACTTATTCATTCCACAAATTTTGGGGAGCCTTTAATACAGGTGTTAAGTTCAGCACTGAGGAGACTGCCTCTTGTTCTGCACCTCTCTGGCTGATGAGGAAGACAGTATCTTGCTGTATCATAACCATCTTTATGGTTCCCAGATGCCATGATGAAGTGGTGATAAAAGGCAGCACTGATTGTGAGCTACCCCAAGGGAGACGGGTGAGGTAAAGGGTGCCTATTTTGGAGGGACAGCATTTGGCGGGACCCATCACCTTCCAGGTACTGAAAGGTGGACACTACAGCACAGTAGGGCCAAGTTTCACATTGGACGTCATGGTGGGCCTGTAGCCCGTAGCCCTTTCTTAAAGAATTTGGATGTCATTCTCCGGTGAATTAGGATGCCATCAAAGGGCCGGTAGTCTCTGCAGTGTGGCTGTGCCGGCTGCCGTAGGGCCGTCGAGATGGAATATGAAAAATGAGACAAGAGGTCGTTGTGCTGCTGAAAAGATGACGGCTTGTGCTGTGGAGAGGCCAGAAGTACCCAGATTTGGGAGTTCCTGGTCTGAGGAGGGCGGGCTTTTTGGGCCTTGAAAATCACAAGGAGGGCCAAAAACACAGCAAGTCAGGTGGAGACGGTGCTTAAGGCCCCTGACCTGGACATAGGGTCGCTTGGGTGGGGGGGTTTGGCTGTAAACAGAGGACAGTTTTGTCTTGTTTGTATAAACAGTTAGGTCAGGAATAGTGATTAAAGTGTGAATTCTGCTTCACTGCTTATAACTGTGGGTCCTTTGGTAAGTTCCTTAACTTCTCTGAAGCTCAGTTTCCACTTGTGTGTATTTAGCATGCAAATCAAATAGTGCTGGGGTTGCTAGAGAGAAATCATTGCCATTTATACAGGGAGAGGTAAGAGATGTGTCTGGCACACATAGGCACTTAGCTGGAAAACTGCTGTCATTGCTGTTGTTTCTCATTATTATTGAAACTGATCTTTTGTCCCTCAGCCCCTCCTTTCCCCTTGTCCTGTGGTCAGGGGCAAGATAACAGTGGCCTTGTTTATTCTCTTTCTTTCAAAAGGAGTAGGAAGAGGGGGTAATTGGGTACTGTGGTTGGGCGAGCTTTCCCTGGTTCAGTTTCCCTGGGAGATTTTGCCTTTTATTTAACACAAATCCTGTCACAGACCCTAAACTCTACCTCCCCACCCTGCTTTTATCTTTTCCTGCATTTGTCTCTTGGCCTTGGCACTTCCCCGCACAGAAGCTCAGCTGTGTGGGTGAAATGCTTAGGTTTCAGACTGGTGCGTGGTTTCTGGCCTTGAGGCTGTCTTCATTGCTCTTGAGTACTTGCTCTGCCGTTCTGGCACTTTCAAGGATACATTTCAGTCTTCAGTGTTCACTGTCCTCTCCCCTCCTTCTCTTCTTTTCCCATTTGTCCACCCTTCTTAGGCTTTATAACCCTCTCCCCCAAAGCCTTTCTCAGAGCTTCCTGCCCTGCCCTTTCTTTGGCCTCAAAAGCCTTTGTGCTCACTTGGGTCTATGTCTTAAGGACGTTCCAGCTGTTCTGTAAGAGACAGGCAGAGGGTCCTCCTCAGTACAGCTTGTGAGGGTCAGTTAAACCCCCCTACCTCCGGTAGGGAAATGAGTACAGAGTACTCGATGAAAAGTGATCTTGTCAGGATAGGATTTGTCCACCTTTGTTCCTGGCTAGGGGGGCAGCGGGGAGGATTGGCTGCTGCCATGTCTGAAACACAAAAATAAAGTTAATCTAGGAGAATAAATGTTTCTACATTAAAGTCCTAACCGTGTTCCCTCATGTTAACATAGGTAAGTGTGGGTTTGGAAGCTCTGTTGGCGTGCTGATGGCGATGGGGCTGGATGAGGGACAGAGAGCTTTTTGGTCCCTCTGAATGTGGCTGTATGACAAATGGTCTTGTAAAAAAAATCTAACAGTATTTCACTGTCCTCTTTGCCTGTCCTATCTTCTGGAAAACATATGCTCCTGGGCAGCGTAAAAGTCTTCAGACAGATTTTATATTTAGGGATGTTTGTTGTCACACTGTGTGTGTGTGTGTGTGTGTGTGTGTATTATTTTTTTTTCCCCCAGATCTTGGGCAGCTGATGGATGGTAGTGGCTAAATCACAATGTAGATGATTGATGGATTTGATTACATAAAAATGAAAACAATTCTAAAAGATCATTCACAAAATTCATGAGCAAACAAAAAGTTGAGATATTTACATCAAATATAACAAAGAATGACTGTCTGTCCTGTGCATTGTAGGATGCTGAGCAGTGCTCCTGGCCTCACCTATTAGATACTTGGAGCTCTTCCTCAGTTGTGATGACCAAAAAAATGCCTTCCAGGCATTGCCAGCTGTCCCCGGGAGAAAAGTCCACTCCTGGTTGAGAGCCACTGCTTTACAGAGATGTGGATGTAATATGAATAAGAATGCAGAACGTGCACGAATGTTTAGACCAAAAGAGCCACCTCAAAAAACTGACGTGTGTACCTATCTCGAGCCCACTGAGGCAGCATGATGTTCTGGCAGCTCTTTCTCATATTGTTTCTTTTTACTCTCTAACTATTGAACTCTCAAATTTTGTGTAATTCTTCCTTTTCATATTTGTTTGTATTTCACTTTTTTTCCCTGGCTCATCTAAATATTTGCTGAATGAAAAGTATCCCTAAGAGGCCTCCTCGAAGTTTTCCTGCTTGTCTTTCCAAACTTCTTGAAGGTCTGCCTTCACACTTGCAGGACAGCTTGTCCGGGTTATTCATTCTCTGTGGGAAATTAATTGGTGCTAAGATGTGACATCATTCTCATCTGAGTGCCAGTGAGTGTTCTCTGTCCCTTCTCACTCCTACCTGCTTATGGTAGTTTTTCTTTATCATAAAAATGCAGGCACACCTAGGCGCGTTTTATTGTGCCCATCCTGGTCGGGATCCTTGGTGCCCTCTCATTTTTCAAGTCACATTCTCCAATTGCTTGTTCATCTTCAGGTGGATCACTTTTATTGTTCAAGTCCTGTTTCTGTTGTTTGAAATTGAGTTTTTAAATTTCTTCTGCTTCACTGAACCTTAGCCTCATGGGACTGTTTCAGTGGCTTCTTGCTTTTGAGTTTTACTTGGATTTTCTCTTAGTTTAGAGAATTGTACAGATTCTCTGAGAATCTCCGAGCATGTCAGGTCTATCTTGGGTCGATAGTTTTGATCCTCCTGCCCCTTTTTATCCCTTGCCGTTTTACTTCCCCCTCACCCCCTTTTTAGGGGAAGTAAATTTCTTCTTTAGGTTTATGTTGTCATTTGATTTGATACTGAGTGCTTTGGCTCTTTTTGTATTTGGCATTCTAGCCCATGTGAAGCTCACCTTGCCACCTTCCTAGAATTCTGTGTGGCTGTTTAATCCTAGGTTGGTTTTATCTTCTCTTTTTTATGCTTGGGGTGTCTTTCTGGCCTTTAATTGGGTACCTATAGGGAATTCAGAATTATTTTAATATCCATACAGCCACAGTAAATTGGCTACAGCTTTTCTGTCTAGTATGAGCGCCACTAAGCACAAGTGGCTATTTACATTTAACTTTGATACAATTAAAGATTCAGTTTCTCTATTGCACTAGTCACATGTCAAGTGCTCAGTAGCCTGTGACTAGTGATGACCGTAACGGACAAGGCAGACATAGAAAATTTCCATCATTGCAGAAAATTCTGTTTCGATCATGCCGGGCTGATGAATGTCAGAGAAATCCCTATGCTGTGTTTTCTTCTTCCTGGGATTCTGATGTTTTTGGTGGTCCAGCTTAGTGGTCCCTCTCTCCAGATTCAGGATCTGAGTGACTATAAATGAAGGTGGAAAGAGACTTTAAAAGTGTAATGAAGTAATGAGTTTTTTGATGTTTGGGTATAACTTGCACACTGACTTCTCTGTGCAGGCAGCACGGTGTGTGTTTGTCTTGTGCTGTTTGTGTGTTTGACATGATTGCTGCTTTCTCTTTTTCTAGGTGCTAAGAGATGGCGCTTGTGGGGCTCATCTCTGCCTGAGAATCGGGCGCTCCAGGCCCTGGAAGAGCCAGCTCTGATCCTGGGCTCCTCGCTCAAACAAGCCTTAACTTTCAGCCACTCCAGTCCATCGGCCAAACTGCTCATTTTGTCTTAATGATGGGTATTGGTAAGAACACTACGTCCAAATCCATGGAGGCTGGAAGTTCAACTGAAGGCAAATATGAAGATGAAGCGAAGCACCCCGCTTTCTTTACTCTTCCGGTAACAGCGTTTCTTGTCTTCCTTTCTTCTTCAGTCTCTCTCAAGTAGTTTCTGTATTGAGTAGGATTAGCTTCAATACTCCTGTTTTCTGTGGAGGTTAAGGCATCCGAGAACCACATGCTTTCCACATGAGATCGTCTTTGGGAACCCTCCTGGCTGGCAGTGGTTTTGGCGCACTCTGTGCCCAGAGTCAGCTGATGGGATTAGCGCCTAGAAGGAAGCAGGCTGTACTCGAACATGGTAAAACTGGCCAGGTGCTTGCTATATCCTGGAGGATGTTGAAGGCTTAATTTTATCTCCAAAAAATGTGTTCTTATGACATAAACTGTGATCTGACTTCAGACTTGTATTTCAAGGTGGGAGGATGAATGAATGACATTGTTTGGAACCCAAATGTCCATGCCTTGTCTTATGGCAGCAGCATCTAAAGTAGAGGTATTTTTCCTGGACAAGCGGTATCAGTCAGATAAGGCTGATTAAACACATTCATTATAGTCAATAATATTTTTCCAGATGTAGGATTATGACTTGATGTGTATAAAGTTACCTAGAGTGTTGGTTTAAAAAAAAAAAAGAGAGAAAAGCTCTATAGTGAGGGCTTACCTCAAGGTGTTTTTCCCTTAATATTGAAAATGAGGTTACTGTCCAGAATGCCATTCTAGGATTCCTTAAAACATGGTCCTGGAATTTGCCTCCCTGCAGCATCACGCAGTAAGAAAGATGTGGAGCACAGCATCTTTAAGTACACTGGTTGACCTGATTCGCATTCACATTTTGATTTTTACTCTGTGAATTCAGAGAGAATGTCCCAGTGATTTTACAACTGGCATTACTATTTTCTTTCTTTCTGTAAAGTCAAAGTTTGAATTTTCTGTCATATTGAAGGCTTAAGATTGAAGGCACAGATTTTTCTAGAGGAGGGGCCAAGTCTTTTTTTCAAGTTGCAATTAGATCACCTTTGAAAAGTGGAAAGGAAGGTTTCACACCTGGGTATGCACGTGTCTCTCCCATGGCATTTGCCCAGCAGACCATTCACCCTCACCCTCCTCCACCGGAGAGACAAAAGCTTGACTGCTCCTTGGCTGCCTGCCTGCCCTGTCTTTATGGTCTAGAGTTTTAGGCTTATTTTAGCCTTCAGATTGTGATACTGTACAGGTAGCTGTTACATTCACCAGCCTGTGTTTCCAGTTTTCATATCCACTGTTGTTTCTTGCATCCTTTTCATTCCCTCTTTGTTCCCTTTTTTTTTTTTAACTATAACAAGGGTCTGTGAATGTTCACTGCCTTTGTCTTTGCACATCTGAAAATAACTGTACTTTGCTCTCAACTCTTGAGTGAACTTCGGTTCATTACAGACGAGAGCCTCCCAGCTTGTTTCCATTTTCCTAACTGCTTTCTCATGATTTGTGTATCTTTTTCTAATGCTACCCTCTGAATGGATCCCGCAGTGTTATTTTCTGGTTTACGTATTCTTTGTGTGCAGTCATGTGTTTGTGTTGAATTTTTATTGCAATGATTATAATTCTCATTTCTAAAATTTCTGTCTATTTTTGGTTCTTAACTTATTGTATCTATATGTTCATTTAAATTATTGAGGACCCTAATGTACTTATTTTAAAGTATTTTCCAGTTGTTCTATTTTCATCTGGTGTGAAAACCTCTTGTTTCTCTTTTGATTTTCTTCTCTCTCCCTGCCACCCCCCACTTCTCTCTGTAGTTTTGCATTTTCCTTTCCTGAGTCCAGCCCAGAAGCTGGTCTTACGGTAGAGATCTCTCCTCCCCTGGTGGTGCATACCATGACACAAAGGAGTGAGGAGACCTGCTGGCTCCTGAGCACTGAACCTGGTTCTGGTCTCTGCCTTGTGTGGGGGGCCCTGTGTCCCTGTTTCCCTGCTGGAGCC